>NW_012267246.1:10632131-10640276 GCF_000151885.1 Dipodomys ordii | reverse complement strand
CAAATAACAAGTGCCAGGGGCTGGTGGCTCACGCCTGCAATTCTAGCTACTCAAGAGGCTGAGATCTGAGGATCATGGTTCAAAACCAGCCCAGGCAGGAAAGTCCATGAGACTCTTATCTCCAATTAATCACAGAAAAGCCGGAAGTGGCGCTGTGGCTCAAGTGGTAGAGCGCTAGCCTTGAGCTGAAGAGCTGAGGGACAGCACCCAGGCACAGAGTTCAGGCCCCATGACTGGACCCCCCCCCAAAAAAAGTTAAAAATAGGAAATATATGATCTTGTTGTGCTGATCCTGGGCATATATCTGAATTATGGAATATAAGCCACATACAGAGATACCTACACATCCAGTTTATAGCAGAACTATTCACAATAGCCACACTATGGAATAAACCTAGGTATATATCATTACATTTACATATATACATACATACATAAATACATACATACATAAGAGTATTAGTCAGCCAAAATTCAATTCAAAAATCATGTTAAGAAAAATAAGTCAGAGTAGAGAAGGCAAATAGCACAAATCCTCTCTGATATGTAGGATCCAGACCTAAAAAAATAAAATAATAACACAAATATGAAATGAGAGTCAGGGGGCTCTCTGGGATTGAACCACTGGAAGAAAAGATGTAAAAGGAGAGGGTGAAGAAGGGAGGGATATGACCTAATTATGTCAATGCATGTATGACAATAGAATAATAACACCCATCACATTCTTGAAAAATGAAGAGGAGGGGAATAGAAAGTATGATAGAGAAGATGGATGTGATCAAAGTAACAATATATCCAATAGAAATTTTACAATAGATCCCTTTGTACAATTAATTATGCAGCTAAAAATGATTCTGATTGAAATTAAGAAACAAAGTGAGATTTCTGACCAAAGTTTATCTTTGCCCGTGTAAAGCACATGCACAATAATATTGCATATTTTCACTGAGGACATTGTGCGTAAGTGAACACATAAATAGTGAACTAGAAAGCTATCCACAAAACAAGTAAGAACGGGTGCCTTTGAGTGGAAAGAGGAAGTTAATACACCAAAAAAACCAAAGGGATGGATTTCTGTGAACCAATGGCAATCATGCAGAATGGAGTAGGTGTTACTATGATGAATTTCATTGTGCCTCTCAGAGAGCAAAAGTAGAAACAGAAACTTAAGAAGAATGGAAGCCCATGTTTAGCCACCCTGGGTAGGAAAAAGCTTCAAAGACCTTGAAGGCTCAATGGCTGACTGCCCGAGATTCTAGCATATAGCTGTCAGGAAGCCTGTTTCCCAGCAAGGAGGGAAAGAAAAAAAAAAGGTGCCCTCTTTCAAACTGCTCTTACTTACAGCATTGGCCCAAACCAAAAGTTAATGGTGATTGGCCACTCATGACTCATACCTGTAATTCTAGCTACTCAAGAGGCTGAGAATCATGGTTCAAAGCCAACCCAGAAAGAAAAGTCCGTGAGATTCCAATTGCCCACTAAAAGCTTGAAAGAGGAGCTGTGGCTCAAGTGGTAGAGCACCAATTTGAGCAAAAAACCCAAGTGAGAACATGAGGCTCCACTACTAGTACCAATAAAAAAAAATCATTCAGTTTCTCTACCTACACACTCACTCTCAGGAGGAAAAATAATACTGAAATGGAAATATTTAGCTTTAAGAACTATTACTAGAAGCTGGGCACCTGTGGCTCATGCCTGTAATCCTAGCTACTCAGGAGGCTGAGATCTGAAGATCATGCTTCAAAGCCAGCCTGGGCAGAAAAGTCCCTGAGACTCTTATCTCCAATAAACCACCAGAAAATTGAAAGTGGTGCTGTGGCTCAAGTGGTAGAGCACTTGCCTTGAGCTGAAGAGTGCAGGGACAGCGCCAAGCCCAGAGTTCAAGCCCCATGACCAACAAAAAAACAAACAAACAAAAAACCCCACAACTATTACTAGTGGATATCTATTGTTTCCCAGTAAATTCCTACTATGATTCTTTCTGTTAAGCTTATCCTATTTTATAGATAAATAAATCATTGAATTACCCAAAGTCATACAAATAGCAAATAAAGGAACTCAGTTCCAAGTCTGTGTGTGGCCAAGTTCCTGGTCTGCCCAGTTTTCTACTTCACTATTCCAACTCCATGCTGGCTTAGTAGAGAAAAACAAAACAAAACAAAACAGATAGGAGACCATTGGGACAAGGGAAGCTCGACCTCATATGGCCAGGGGATGGAAGGCAGCCCAGTCTGCAATGTTATATTAAAAAAAAAGATGTCTCCAGAATTGTGGTGTTTATAAAGATGATCTTGGCCATGACCCTGACAGTAGCTGTTGGGAAGGTGGGAGCAGCTGCTGTACCAAACTCCCACCTCCCAGCTGCCTCCACCCGTATCCATGACACTTGCTGTGTCAGGACATGGGGGCAGAGAGCATCTCCACCTACGTTACTGCCTCCACGCTAGTGTACTGCACCTTCCCTGGAGACAATGAGTCACAAAAGGAATGAGGTCATGCAGGACCTGGGCTCTGTCTCTCTGTGCTAACTACTTGCCAACACTGCCATCTCTATTTGTCGAAGTGAAGGGTGCCCACCTGTTTTATAGCCCATAATCTAGGTAAATGTCTTCATCTCCCAGACTCCACACACACACACACACACACACACACACACACACACACACATACACACACACCACTCCAATGTTAGAAACTGGAGCTGTTTACAGGATCTACTACTCTTCTGCCCAGAAATATCTGTTTCAGCACCAAGGACAGAAATCTTCTTTCTTTGTCTGTGAACAGACCCTACCATTTTGTGGACTCAACCATTCTAAAACCACAGGGAAATACCTTCAGCAGGGGCTTATTTAGGATTAACTGGAATTTTGTCTGTTTATTCTCACCAAACTGGCCAATGCCTACATCATTTCCAATCCATAAAAACTAAGGATTGCTTTAGGTAATTCCTGATTCTTCTAGAGCTTTTCTATAGCACCTGCCATAGGGAACTCTGATTTCTGGTTTAGTTCTCTGCCTTCCCCATTCAATAGTAAATCTCTGTAAAGCAGAGAATGCATCTTCCTCCTGTTCATTCCTAGTAACTAGCTTGGATGCTGGCACATAAAAGCTCAACAAATGGTTATTTAAGTAAATGAGATGGAGAGCCCAGTGTTGAGTCTAAATAAAACCCAAAGTTTACACAGTTTTCAACACAAAAGCAAGTATTGAATTCTCCTATCACTTTCTTAGTCCTTCATTCACATATACCATTTTGAAATGAAAGACAGTAATAAATTAATTCTTTATATGCACACAAAGAGACCTTCGAGAGCCGAGCATGGCTGGAAAGGAAGGTAGAAAGGAAGTTCTACCAGTCAAGAGCTAAGGAAGGAATGTGAATTCCTCAAACTAAAGGGAAAAATCAGAGAAAGACCAAGTAAACTGTAAGCATACTTAGTGAAAAAATAAGTATTATCCAAGTCAAATACAAACAGGCATTATAAAAGAGGAGAGATTCAAGCACAGAGTAAAGACTCAAATTAGTCAGATGGACGGAAAGCAAGGTGTTAGTAAATGACATTATTTCTGCAGATGGACCAAGAGACTGTGAGTCAGTCTCCATTTGTGAATGCTTTCTTCAAGATAGCTTAAGAGATACTGCATACAAATATCTTTTATTTTTCCTAGCAAAGTATTTTTTTTATAAATAACCACCAGCATAAACATGGGCAATTTCAAATCAAAGCGCTCAGTCATATCTGTTAAATGAGTAGCTCCAAACATCCTTTAATAATGGCTCAAAGTTAATATGGCTTTTGATATTTTTGAGAACTGTTCACTTAGTTGTATAACAGCACAGATGGGCTTCACTCCAAAATGATGCACTTTTCCTTGAATAAAAGAAGATGAAATATTACATGATTCACAACCTCTGATGCATACTGTTATAAAGCAAAATGTTAGGGAGAATAAATCCCATTCTACTTTTTCTTTTGTAATTTCAAACCTGTTCTGCATATTCTTAATTTCCAACTATTTATCTATGAAATTAATAAGAAACTATAATACTATAACTGGGTGGTAATTTTATTTCATTAGAAGCACTTACTTAAAAAGAACCATTTGCCAGGTGCCAATGGCTTACATCTGTAATCTTTAAATACTCAGGAGACTAAGATCTGAGAATTGTGGTTTGAGGCCAGCTCAGGTAGGAAAGTCCATGAGACTTTTATTTCCAGCTAACTAGAAAAAAGTTGGAAGTGGAGCTGTGGCTCAGTAATAACCTTGAGGAAAAAAAACCCTCAGAGACAGTGCCCAAACCCTGCATTCAAGCCCAGGACTGGCACCGAAATATTAAAAACAACATAAAAGAACCAATTGTTGCATGGGTGTATGGAAGCTTTGATTGAGTATAAGCGTTGATTGCCACAGTAATGTCAATGTTGTTGGCAAATGATCATACAGTGGTCAGTGAAGAAACCATGTGAACAGTATGTTCTACCTCTACTAAAACACTGAAAATAAGAACAGATTAAAGGATTTGTTAGCGTCTCCTCTCCCATTTTGGTTCGACTGCCTCCACCTTAGGTCTTTTGCCCTTTCCCCCAAATAGCTGACCAGGCCAGGCGTGGCCATAATTGTTAGCCCCACCTCATTCCCGATAGTACAGGTATCTCTAGCCTCCAGCTGTATCCGAGGAATGCTGTGGGCTGAGATCTGTCCAGCTGCGGCACTTACCACTTTCAGTGAAAATTCCCAAACTCAGCCTCTCTGTCCCGCCTTTGCCTTCCCTGGCCCTGAATAATTTAACTTCCTTCTCAAGGACAGGTTGCTACTCTCCATCCAGAGAGAGCTAGCCTGTCAGCTCTCTGCTGACCGCTTTCTCTGTGCATGACTGTGTGTCCATGTGGTTTTCTGGGCTGGTGCTTTCAGGAATTATATGTTCTATTTTTTTCACATAAAAGAAAGTTTCAGATGGGAAGGCCAGGACTGGGTTGGCAACCTTGCAGTCTTAAAGAGCTCCACATCCTCTATCTTTCTGCTGTACCACTGGCTCTACCACACGATCTCCATTCTCCAGATCATCTCATCTAAAAATGATTGATAACTTTAATGATCATATCCAATTAAAGAAAGAATGCAAAATAAAATGAAGAAAGAAAAAAAATCTATTCACAGGGTTGTGTGCTCTCATCCCTCCTCCCTCTCTCTCCTCACATAACAGAATTTTGATATTCACAGAAATTCATTCTTCCTTTGTATTGCCTGAAGCTATCTGCCCTTCTAGCCCTAGAGACTGACTGGAATCACGTCAAGGCCACGCCCATCTTCCTTGCTAAAATAATCCAGATTGGTCGTGTGAAGTCTATTGGGCCAATTAGGTGCTGGAAAAAAAAGTTACTCTTTAACGACTGTGAGGAAGTTCCCAGCAATAATTCACTTCTTAGGGTGTGATGAGTCCTAACCCTAGATAACTCTTCACTACCAGCAACAAGTCATCACACAGAGAAGAGACAAGAACCAGGGAAACGGCTAGCAAATGAAGTGGGGAAAGGGGATTAAGATAACATCAAGGGCTTGCCTTCTGGATTCCAGGCATGTTTCCCAATTCTTTAAGATGATTTGAATTTGGTGGTTGTGCTAGACACACCTGGCTTGATATTGGCCTCTGCATGCTCACCAGCTTGAAAGATTCCTTTCTTTCTATAGTGGAATCCACACAACACAGACATCCCAAAGCCAGACAACACTTCAAAAATAACATGAAATGCCAAATAACAAATAACAAGTGCCAGGGGCTGGTGGCTCACGCCTGCAATTCTAGCTACTCAAGAGGCTGAGATCTGAGGATCATGGTTCAAAACCAGCCCAGGCAGGAAAGTCCATGAGACTCTTATCTCCAATTAATCACAGAAAAGCCGGAAGTGGTGCTATGGCTCAAGTGGTAGAGTGTTAGCCTTGAGCAAAAGGAGCCCAGGGACAGCATCCAGGTCGAGTTCAAGCCTTGTGACCTGCAGAGAGAGAGAGAGAGAGAAAGAGAGAGAGAGGGAAAGAGAGAGAGAGAGAGAGAGAGAGAGAGAGAGAGAGAGAATGGAAAGAAGTTAACAAGTGCTTGCATTTCCCTATCACTACTCTACATAGTGGCTAAAATGAAAACTATCTGGCTTCGCCTTCCTACCTTTTTCTCTGCTTTCAGAGGAAATTGTGTTTTCCTTTGCCAATGTCTGTTGTCATAGAAAGGGTCACAACTTCTCTGCCTGAGCAATTGTGTCCGTTTTCCTGCTTGACACACATTAGACATCCCTTGACTTCTGTGTCTGATCTCCAGCTCCAGCATGTCAGCTGTTTCCTTAAATGGGAACTTTCTGGTGAATGTTTTAAAAAACAATCTAATCAGTTAAAATGGATGCTTAGAGTTTCTATCACAAAGGCTATTGAAGCCTGAGAGGACATGTCTTGACCAAAGTCCACCAACAGGCTGACATCCTGAAAATGACTGGCTTTTTAGAATTGTACACATGCCATCTTTACCCATGGCTGTTTACACCCCCAGTATTGATCATAATAGAGCACTTTAAAGCTTGCTTGGATGTGCTGAGCATTTTTATGGCTGATAGTTAAATTTAAAAAAAAAGCCATTAGAGGATATAAGCACTTGTGCCAACAAATTGCACAAATACTCATGAGATCATTATTCATGAATTTTACTTAATTGACTGATGTTTGCTGCAAGGGCATATGCATAAGTAGATAAGAATGTCTGTAATTGAAGTTGTTCATTTATATCAAGATTGAAGGAAACAATGTAATATTTGTTTGTTTGTATACTTTATTTTTCTTTTTTTGGTGGTGCTGAAGTTTGAAGTCAGGGCCTCACATTTGTTAAGCAGGCAATTTTCAACTTGTGTCATATCCCCAGCCTTTTTTTTGCTTTAGTTATTATTATTGTTGTTGTTGTTATTTTATTTTGTTTTTTTTTTTTGTCGGTCATGGGGGCTGAACTCTGGGCCTGGGCTCTGTCCCTCAGCTCTTCAGCTCAAGGCTATCGCCCAACCACTTGAGCCACAGCACCACTTCTGGCTTTTTGCTGTTTATGGGGTGCTGAGGAATCGAACGCAGGGCCTCAAGAGTGCAAGGCAAGCGCTCTACCACTGAGCCACCTTCCCAGCCCCTTGTTATTATTGTTTTAAAGTAGTTCTCATGTTTGTTCTTCCTGTCCCCGCCGACCTGGACTGATGCTCCCCCTATTTTATTTTTTTACTTCCCCCCTATTTTACACCTGGTTTGCTGGTGTGTGCTTCCATTCCCAGCTTAGTAACTGAGATGGAGGCCTCACTAGGTTTGTGAGAAGCTGGTTCCAAACCACTATTCTCCCAATCTCTAGTACCTTGGACTGCAGTAGTAAGTCACTACACCTGCCAACACAATATTTAGGAAGAATTTTATCAAATTGCTCAAATCCATACAGCTTACATTTGAATTATAAACATACTTTGTTATAGACAATGTTGTCTGTGTAAATCATTGTACATTTAGACTATCAATACCACAGCAATGGTATGACAACAGATAATTGCCACTGTTCACAAATATCTACCATTGGCTATAAATACAAACTGGTTCACTTGTATAATAACTACAGCTTCTATTAAAATACAACATCTAATTGGAATTCTCCCTTGGATAGAGATTTCTATAGTATTTCCATGTTCAGAAACAAAGTTCTCAGGTTGAACCTATGCATTTTTCTAGTGGCAAGCTAGCATGTTCCATAAATGTGTATTCAAATAGAGCAGGTACATTGACTGCTAATGCAATTGTATGTGTTCCTCAGCCTGTCTGATGGCTCAAAGGCACTTGTTGTGGCGTAGGAGTCATCACTACAGAAACTAACACTGAATTATTAATTCTTGGTTACATCTGCTAGTAGAAATCTTCCAACATATGAAGACCAAAATTGATTTTCTAAATTCCTAAAAATCATTCCATTCTACCATAGGTAAGATATGGAACCAACCCAGATGTCCCTCAGTAGATGACTGGATTAAGAAAATGTGATACCCCACAGTATAACCCCTGCTTTCACTATATTTGATGTCAGTATAACTTGTGGAGGAGATGGGGAAAAACCAGTTGTTTAAGGATACAGGTGGACCTGTT
>NW_012267246.1:10623510-10630196 GCF_000151885.1 Dipodomys ordii | reverse complement strand
TATATATATATATATATGATGACTACTCTTTCTGTATATTTAGTGACAGATTGAGTTTCAGATATGTGATGAGACTGCCCAAAGCCAGAGAAATGTAATATAGTGATGCCATATTTTAAACTTTGAATTCTAAACCCATTGCTCTCTTCTTATCCCCATATCCTACAGCTATAAATGGTCCATGTCTACCAGAAATTCTTGGTAGAATGAAGATAAATAGGTGACATTTCAAAGTATGAGTAAAATGAGAGAGAGAGAGAACACACAAATATATTTACTTTAGTGGGTTTGTTTGAAGTTGATTTCCCCAATTCCAACTTTTATTCCTTGGTAACTAGACATTTTATTCTGCCTACAGTATGTAATGGGAAACTAATCTCAAGCCTGGCTTCAAGAGTAAGTTGTTATTTAACATAATCAGAATATCTGGTTAGATCATGAAGAGGGATATGACCAAAGCTAGACCAGTGAGATGGAGAAGGTATCTGCTGGAGGAATCATAGGAATGAACAGCGTACTCTCTCCTGGGAAGTACTGGGTACAGATGGGAGGCCTGAGTTCATTACAGACACTGGCAGCATGACAAGTAGCTCTCTCTCTCTCTCTCTCTCTCTCTCTCTCTCTCTCTCACACACACACACACACACACACACACACACACACATACACATCATTATGTCAAATTACTGAATCAGACAAATCCTCAGTCCTATCTGACATATGATCTATTAATCTACCTATTATTCATCTTTACTTTAGAAAGGATCTAAAACAAACAGAAGGTTATAATAGCCAATAAAGTCCTCCATTTTTTTTGTCGGTTGTGGGGCTTGAACTCTGGGCCTGGGCATTGTCCCTCAGCTTTTCAGCTCAAGGCAAGCACTCTACCACTTGAACCATAGCACCACTACCGGTTTCTGGTGGTTTACTGGAGATAAGAGTCTCACGGTAAAGTCCTCCATGTTAAGCCAGTTTAAGATAAGACTTCTTTTACTTGCAAGAAAATACAACTTCACTAATACATGCAACTATACTTTTAAAGTCGAGTTCAATCATAGAGGCCTCCATGTAGACTTTCTCCAGTTATTCCCAAGTTATTACAGGCTCATGCCTGTAATCCTAGCCACCTCAGGAGGCTGAGATCTGAGGAGCCAAGTTTAGAGCCTACCTGGGTAGAAAGCTTATGAGACTCTTTTCTACAATTAACTTTTTGTTAAAAAGCAGGAAATGGCACCATGGCACTAAGTGGTAAAATGTTAACCTTGAGCACAAAAGCTCAGGGACAGTACCCAGACTCTGATTTCAAGCTCTAGGACAAGGGAGAGGGAGGGAGAGAGGGAGAGAGAGAGAGAGAAGAAAAGCTAGCCACAGCAGAAAAATCCATGAGACTCTTGACTCCAATTAACCAGCAAAAAACTGAAAGTGAAGGTGTGTCTCAATGGTAGAGCACCAGCCTTGAGCCTGATTCAAGCCACAGGACTAGCATTTAAAATATATATTAAAAATACATTTATACAATTTAGGGTAAAAAATAATTACAAATACTCATAGTAGCCATGTTAATGGCAGTATTCTTTTTTCATTTTGCATATTTTATTCTTAATATTTTATTAGTATAAATTATACAAAGGTGTCTCATGTAGTATTTCTTCACATGGATGTAATATAAATTCACCCTATTACTCTTTGCTATGTCCTCTTCTCTCTGTGTGTCTCTGTCTCTGTCTCTCTGTCTCTGTCTCTGTCTTTCTGTCTTTCTGTCTTTCTGTCTTTCTGTCTCTGTCTCTTCCTCTGTCTCTCTCTTTCTCTCTCTCTCTCTCTCTCTCTCTCTCTGTCTCTCCTCTTTCTCTTTCCCCATCTTTGTACCAGTTCCAGAGCTTGAACTCAGGGCCTCATACTCTCACCGAGTTTTCTTTATGGCTGGTGCTCTACCACTTGAGTCATGTCTCCAGTGTGGCTTTTTTCTGGTTAATTGAGGATGAATGTCTTACAAACATTCTTTTTGTTGTTGTTGTTGTTTTTGGGTCCGGTCATGGGGCCTGAACTCTGGGCCTGGGCGCTGTCCCTCAGCTCTTCAGCTCAAGGCTAGCGCTCTACCACTTCTTGAGCCACAGCGCCACTTCTAGCTTTTTTCTTTTTTGCTTATGTAGTGCTGAGGAATCGAACCCAGGGCCTCATGCATGCAAAGCAAGCGCTCTACCATTGAGCCACCTTCCCAGCCCATTACAAACATTCTTGTTTTTGCCCTGGCTGGCTTTGAACTATGATCCTCCAGGTCTCAGCCTCTTGAATAGCTATGATTACAGGCACAAGACACTGCTGTATGGCTAATGCTCTTGTTCTATAACATAAATAAATTAGAGCCTAGTTCTTTGCTTTCTGCCACATTTCAGATTGACAGTTCAGAAGAACTCTCCAGTCTTTTCCTTTGAAGCAGCCCTTTCCTAAAGGAAAACATGTTCACGAAGGCAAAATTAATTAATATTTTCATTAAGAGTTTTCCAGTCCATCAAGGTGACAGATTAAGCTAAGGAGAGCTGGGAACCAGGTATGGTATTTTGACAACAAATCACAAGAAGACTGATAAATGCTAGCTGAGGTCCTTGTACAATTTGCCTCATTTGATGACATCTAAAAGCTAAAGACATAGAACAGGGGAAGGGGGTGGGGGTGGGACCTATGTGACTAGAAAACAGTGAACAGATATAAAATGGTGTTGCTAAGAACTTTATTCTCTGTGATTGTCAATATGGCAAAACTTGCAGGGAGGGGAGGGGGGGAGGGATGGTCAAAAATCAGGCAGGGCAGCACATCTTCCAACTTTATTTATAAATAACTTCAGCAAAGTTAATTAAGAATCTCAGCACAAGACTATGAGTATCATAAGGATTAGATACTTGGGATTAGTTCACTTAGGGTTGCTCTGTTCTGTGCAGAAATCTCAACAACAAAGGGATTCTACAGTTCATGACATTTGGAAAGTACTCTAATTGTTTTTCACCTGCCTAAAATCGTTCTTCTACTAACAGCGTCCCAACCCCAGTCACAGTTTGTGTGATACATGTGGTGTGAACCCCACCTCTCAGAACTATATGAGCATAGATCACAAACCAACCAATCATCACATTCCACTCCTCCAAACTGAGCAATTGGTCAAGGAATGAGAAAATGACATTAATCAGTCCAGTGAGAGTTAACTCTGGGACTTAGGCAATCGCCACTGGAAGTGGGAGTGTAAACTTGTTCAACCACTTTGGAAAGTAGTATGGAGGTTCCTCAAAAGACTCCACATAGAGCTCCCCTATACCCAGCAATCCCACTTTTGGGCATTTACTCGAATGATCACAAACAAGACGATACTAAAGCTACCAGCACAACTATGTTTATTGCAGCATTATTTACCATAGCTAAGATATGGAACCAACCCAGATGGCCCTCAATAGATGAATGGATCAAGAAAATGTGGTATGTACACACAATGGAATTCAATGCCTCCATCAGAAAGAATGACATTTGTTAGGAAATGGAAAGACATGGAAAAAATTATATTAAGTCAAGTAAGCCAGGCCCAAAGAAACATAGGTTCCATGGTTTCCCTTATTTGCAATAACTAGTATATGTCTGAGACAAGCAGAAACGGTCAGATAAGTTGATGTTAGGCGAAATGAACCCCAAAATAAGGACTCAAATGGTTTTTTCTTTCTTGCTATTGTTTCTAACATATTTATAAGATGATTTCTTTGTTGCTTTGTATGTCCCTCCCCCATGGTATAACTCCTGTTTTCACTGTATTTGATGTTGGTATAATTTGTGGAGGGGAAGGGAAAAAACAAATTGTTTAAATAGGGATATAGGTGGACCCATTGCAACAATGAAATATATAAGACGTAGAAAAACAAACTTTGCAACTTTAGTGAGCAGCAGGTGGGGGAGGTGGAGGGGGGGTGAGGCGGGGGGGGGAGAAGGGATGGGAAGGGGAAACAAAGGAGGAGATACAATGCTTGATAAGAAATGTACTCATTACCTTGCTCATGTAATTGTAACTCCTCTGTACGGTATTTTTGCAATTTAAAAAATAAAGATATTCTTCTACAAGTTTGTTAGACTTTTTTGTTAGACACTTAGTCTGTGCCCAATCAAGATGTGAGCATCTGGATCCAGCTGTGCTTGAAGTCCCTAGCTTTTCAGTTACATGTGCCTTCCATTTAGAAAGCCACCCATAGGGAAGACTGGGAAGCCCTTATTGTCTCCTCTATTACAGACCTCAGCAGGCTGGGAAATGCCCTTCCCAGCTTTGTGCTCTGTTTATTTACAAACACCATCCCCGGGTCTAAGCCATTGCATTTTTTTCATTTTAAAAAATGTATAATTTTATTGTTATTATTAAGTGTTGTACAGAGGTGTTACTGTTTCATAAGTCAGGTAATGAGTACATTTTTGGGGGACAATGTCTCCCCTTCCTTCACTACCAACCAGTTCCCTCCTCCCATCTCTGCCCACAAGTTTTATAGTTCATTTCCCATATAGTGTCCACTGAGTACCATGTACTTGTTCATCATTCCTTTCTCCATTTCTGTACCCTCCTGCTCCCCCATACAGAAAAACAAACAAAACAAAGACAGAAAGCAAAAACAAACAACAATGCCACCACCAACAATAAAAAGAATTTCTTTTTGCGTCCTGATGGCTGATGCCTGTAATCCTAGCTTCTCGGGAGGCTGAGATCTGAGGAACATGGTTTAAAGCCTGCCTGGGCAGGAAAGTCCACAAGACTTTTAACTCTACTAAACTACAAAAAAGCTAGAAAAGTGGTGTTATGTCTCAAGTGGTAGTAGAGTGCTAGCCTTGAACACAAAAGCTCAGGGACAGGGCCGAGGCCCAGAGTTCAAGCCCCAGAACTAGCATAAAACACAAAAAAGAATTCCTTAGTTTTATGTAGCAACTTAGGGTTTTAAGGTTCTATTTTCTTTCATCTCAAAGGTCCAGTCTTTGTATGTGTGTGAATTATCTATGTATATGGGTCATCATGCACATAGTAGGCTTTCAGGAAATATTTGTTGCTGTTAACACCTTGAAGGAGTTTTCCACAGTGGACCTGTTCAGAAGTTGTCCCATTCATCAGATCCAACCTTTAATTTGATCTCTCAGAGTTTGTGTGAACTAAGTCAACAAATGAATGGAACTACCTGACCTAAACAGCATCTGCCACCTAGTTACCACCCCATAGAGGTAAGCCATTACCATTAGTATTTGTTTAAATCCATGGGCTTTCTACCTGTTAGAATGGCTACTAAAACAACACACACACACACACACACTAAAAATAACAAGCGTTAGTGAGAATATAGAGAACATGGAACACATAAAGATTAGTAGAGCACGTGTAAAATGATGAAATCACCGTGGAAAAACATGGTTATATCTCAAAATATTAATGATAGAATTATAAATGGTTTAGCAATTTCAGATCTAGGTCTATACCCAAGAGAATTGAAAGCCAAGTCCCAAACAGATATTTGTACAGCAATATTCTCATAAGCATTGTTTCCAATATCTAAAAAGTGACTCAACCCAACATCCAGTGAAGGGTATATGGGTAAATCGAAAACAGAATCTTCCTGTGTTATGGTTTGACTTGGAAGTGGCCCTTCCCCACCCAGTCCTTTGTGGCCAATCAATTGGACTTTCAGGGAGTGATTGCATCAGGAGGGTTATGATTTTTATCGATTAGCCTATGGATACATTTATAATTTGTTAGCATTGATGACAAATGCTGGGAACTCGAAGGCAGGACCTGATTGGAGGAAGTGGGTCATTCCGGACTTTGTCTTTGGAGGGTGTGTCTTCTCCTTAGCCCTTCCCTGATTTCTATGCTTCCTGGGTGCTACTTAAGATTAGCAATTCTGGTTCAAACTCCATCTCCTTCTTGATATTTTACCTTATCTCAGGCCCAAGGCAATGCAGCTACAGCAGACCATGAAGTAAATGATTCTTTTTCCTTTTCAAATTGTTACAGTGATGGAAAGTAACTAACATAACATATAATAGAATAGTATTACCCAGCCACACAAAGGTAGTTCTGACATTTGTTATGGTATGAATGAACCTTGAAAACATTATGCTAAGCCACTCACCAATAAAAATACACCATGAGGACTGGGAATGTGGCTTAGTGGTAAAGTGTTTGCCTAGCATGCATGAAGCCCTGGGTTTGGTTCCTCAGTACCACATACACAGAAAAAGCCAGAAGTAGTGCTGTGGCTCAAGTGGTAGAGTGCTAGCCTTGAGCACACAGAGGCTCAGGGACAGTGCCCAAGCCCTGAGTTCAAGCCCCAGGACTGGCCAAAAAAAATGTACCACTATTCCACTTAAGAGACCAAGAGTTCCTGAATTTTTTTTATTGTGAAAATACTGTACAGAGGGGTTACAATTACATAGGCAAGATAACGAGCACATTTCTTATCAAGTATTGTAGCCTCCTCCTTTGTTTCCTCTTCCCATCCCTTCCCATCCCTCCCCGGCCCCCCACCCAATCCAACTTATACATCTCATTGTTGCAATGGGTCTACCTGTATCCCTACTTAAACTTAAACGATTTGTTTTTCCCCTTCCCCTCCACAAATTATACCAACATCAAATACAGTGAAAGCAGGGGTTATACTGTGGGGGAGGGACATACAAAGCAA
>NW_012267246.1:10568555-10621065 GCF_000151885.1 Dipodomys ordii | reverse complement strand
AAAGAAATGGGTCTATAGTTCTCTTTCTTTGATGAGTCCCTGCCTGGTTTTGGGAAGAGGGTTATGATGGCTTCATAGAATGTGTTCGGTAGTGAACTTTCTCTTTTCATTTCATTGAAGAGTTAGTTCCTGAATTTTTGTAAAAACAAAATTAAATAGTAGTTAGTAGTGTTCAGGGATGGGGAGGGGTTTCTGGATTTCTCCATCGGCTGAAATGTGCATTTTCTCCAGTTTGTTCAAATGAACATCCACCTCAGCAGATTATAAACCAGCCCGGTCATGCCAGTGGAGGCCTCAGACGACAGCAACCATCGCCACGTCTCACATCGTTGAAGGTTGTTTGACCGTTATTCCTCCAGTCTTTGCCCACACAAACACGATGTCTACAATTTATTTTGAACTCACTAAGAGATGGGGGGTGAAAGTGTGTGTAGGGAGTGATTCTCACAATACTAACATTCACTCCTTTAACTAGATGTTCTGTCCTCTGGCAGCCAGAGGCTCCTCCCTCTCTGAGGGGAGGCTGACGTGTTACCCCTGTTCTTTTACACTGACTCTCTCTGGCTTTATGAGCTTTTCTCACCAGTAGAAGCTTTCACATGAGTGAGCTGGTGAAGTTTTCTGTAGAGTTCATTTAGTAAAGACTTGGAGCTGTGAAAGCTACTAGCGGAAATGCAGAGGAGGTGGGCATTTGCTTGTTCAACCAGCCATTGCCAGCCTGTATTCTGGACAGAACGATTATAGTGTTTAAGCTATTGTGAGACAGGATTTTAAGTGTGCCTCATTTCCCATTATAGCTTAAAGTCCTTCTTCCATTAATTGATACAAATGTTTCCAAGACAAATAGCAGTGAAAGGAACAGTATATGGATGGGCCTGAATAGGGGACTTGGGCTGTGTGGGGAATAGGAAGGAATCTCAGACACTGTATCATTGTGTCTTCACAGCAGAAAGCAGAAATCCCAGAGAAGCAGGAGAGCTGGAAACAGACCACATGGATGAAGCAATCCATTGCACATGCTTATCAGGTTAAAGTGAGGGGAAGGCAAGCCATTATTATTTCTCCTATGAAACTCATTCATGAAACAGGTATTTCCTATTTGATCATTACTATGCTAGAAGATCAAGCCCTTCGTTTCTTTTGGTACAGTACTGTGGCTTGAACTCGGGGCCTGGAGCTCTTACTTGGCTTTTTTTTGGCTCCATGCTGGTGGAGTTTTATCACTTAAACTGGAGATAAGAGTCTCTAGGACATAGCTGACTTTGAACCTTGATCCTCAGATCTGGACTAAGAAAGAATTACCAGTGTGACCCACGATCACCTGGCTTAAACCTTTTTTTTAACACTGATATAGAAACATAGACCCAAATGTGTGTGTGTGTGTGTGTGTGTGTGTGTGTGTGTGTGTGTGTGCGTGTGTGTGTGTGTGGTGGGGGGAAGGGGAATTTCCATGTAGTTCCTAGACAAGGATGATTACAAGTGGGACCTTCAGAGTCAGAACTGGAAAGCAGCAAGCAGCTTGTCTGAGCCCTAGTCAAGATCTGGAAGTTGTTAAGGCAGTGTTCAGCCACTTGGGGCCCAGGTCCAAAGTTCTGTGGCCAGCCTCAAGACAGATTGAATGACCAGAGCATTCCAGGAGGACATGCTGGTTCTTGCCTTGGTCCTCGTAATGTCGCTTCTAACAGCTAACACGAGGATAATGAAATACTACAGCGTGTTGTGGAAGGATGGGTTGGGGAACTCACAGTGTCATCGGGGATTGTGAAAACAGACATCTTGGTGGATGATTGAGGCCTTCCCCGGCTGGGACATGGAGAAGATAAAGACTAGAACTTCACCCCCTTTTCTAAATAGTCTCATCACTTTTATCTAATATGCTGCAATGCTTTTCCACAGCCTTTGGGGCTTCTTAAGAGCTTTAAAGAAATGAATAAATGGAATGAGATATTCTCATTTTCTAAAAGTCATTGAATTAAGCAGGGGAAAGCTTCCACACAGCAGGTGAATACCGAGCTTTAAAAGGCTGACAATAAAATGATCGCTGTTTTAGGTGATAGGTGCTTATTCAGAGGGTGGTGATTTGCCTGTCCATCTCCTCATGAAGGGATTCTGCTGTGGATATAATTGATCCAATACCAGTATACCCCATTATCCACTTGGTGACAATATCTTGGGCTCCTGAGACTGCAGCGCACGAACATTTCCATTAGAGTAGGTGTCATTTTTCTCTCTAATCCTTTCCTGTGTTTATTGGTATTTTTTATTTTGTATTCCAAGCTGCTGCTGCTGTAGCTGCTGCCTTGAAAATGCCACCTGTTGTTGTTGTTGGTGGTGGTGGTATAGGGGCTTGAACTCAAGAGTCTCACGCTCTCATTTGGCCTTTTTGGCTTAAGCTGCCTCTCTACTGCTTGAGCCACACCTCCACTTCCAGCTTTTCTGTGGGTTAACTGGAGGTAAGAATCTCACAGGCTTTTCTACCTGGGCTGGCTTTAAAGCGTGATTCCCAGGTGTCAGCCTCTTGAGTAGCTAGCTAGGATTACAGGTGTGAATCACCAGCACCCAGCACAACCATTCTTATTTAGGCTCTTACCCCTTGCCCCATGGTTATTCTTTTTTTTTTTTTTGGGTCCGGTCATGGGGCCTGAACTCTGGGCCTGGGCACTGTCCCTCAGCTCTTCAGCTCAAGGCTAGCGCTCTACCACATGAGCCACAGTGCCACTTCCGGCTTTTTTTCTTTTTGCTTATGTGGTGCTGAGGAATCGAACCCAGGGCCTCAGGCATGCAAGGCAGGCACTCTACCACTGAGCCACCTCCCTAGCCCCTATGGTTATTCTTTATTGCCTATAGCTATAAGAGGTCATTGGCTGGTGGCAATGGCCAGAAAATGAAATGGTATGCTATCAGGCTGGGTAACTGCTGGGTGATACAGAGACTCCTTGATTCTGCATGATCTGTACATATCTCATTGCTGCAACAGGTGTAGTGGATTGCCAGAACTGTTCCTTCAGCTGCCTTAGAAAAACCACACAACTCCTGCTCCTAGACTGGAGTCTGTGGAAGGCTGCTAAGGAGCCTGTCTCCTTTTCCTGCAGAACAAATGGACACTCAGAACAGGGAACTGCTACAGCCAAGCTCTCCCGAGTAGATAGAGGCTGAGTTCCTTAATCTGCTTTATATTCATTTCTTATTATTGGTTACACTGACAAATCCACAATGCTGAGCAACAATATATTCAGGCAAGTTATGTATATTACTTCCAATCTTCATTCTCTTTACCTTATTATCTCCTTTCCAGGATGGAATAGTGAGATATGGAAAACTTGAATAATTTGCCAAATACCACAACCCAGAAGTATAGAGTTGAGACTGGATACACACTCAGGTCTGTTTGATGCTGGAATTCCCTGGCTTTTCCCAACCATGCTCTCAGCAGTACAAGGGATTCCAGACTGACACTCCAGAGAAAGAATCTCCAACACCCACACTAGACTTTCCCATCACCTCCTCCGCAGCCAAGCTTGGGTACACTTCCAAACATCTGTCTCCTTTTATGCTGTGCGATATGTCTCCTTATTTTGCGAAGAACTTTCTAATGTTTAGTATAAATTTTTGATTGTGGCTCAGAGGTAGGATTTTATCATGTCCTTAGGCTATGTATTTCAACCACTGCTTTTATGGGAATGCACTGTGTTCTCAAGAGAGACAGAGATGATGTTGGGCTGGGAAGGTGGCTCAGTGGTAGAGTGCTTGCCTTGCATGCATGAGGCCCTGGGCAGTTCCTCAGCACCACATAAGCAAAAAGAAAAAAAAATCCAGAAGTGGCACTGTGGCTCAAGTGGTAGAGAGTTAGCCTTGAGCTGAAGAGCTGAGGGACAGCGCCCAGGCCCAGAGTTCAGGCCCCACAACCAGACCCCCCCCACCCAAAAAATAAGAGAGACAGAGATGATGTCATGTCGGGGGGGCGTTGGCCTTTGGGGTGATGGGGACTCAGGAACACATCTTCACTCAGTGGCTTAGGAGCAGCTTTGCTGCTTCACGTCAGGAAGACCATGGATCTTCATTGGAATAGCCACAAGGAAATCAGATGTTTTGGTTCTTTGCAAAATGGAATCCCAGGAATTCCAGTGTCCATTGAACAGTGCTCCATTCATTAGATCAACATGGCCTGGCTTTGGAAGCATGACTCTCTCCGACATCCCAGGAGAACTAGACTTACACTCTGGCATTAATCCTGATTTGCCCTCTACCTTGACCTTGATGAGTTCCATTAGCCTTTCCTAGGAGCCTCTGCTATTTGTGTGTGAAGCAAGAATGCAACAACCTGACGAGAATATTTTGAGGAAATCATGGAAATATTCTAACAGAAGACCTAACACTTAGCCCTTAAGAAGTGATCGTTTCCTTTCATTAATTTTCTTTCCTCTTTTCTCTGCCCTTCTCTCTCTCCCTGCTACCCTGACCATTTTTCTTAACAAATCTCTTTTTAAAAATAAATTTATTGCTGGGCACCAGTGGCTCATGCCTGTAATCCTAGCTATTCAGGAGGCTCAGATCTGAGGATCCTGGTTCAAAGCCAGCCCAAGCAGGAAAGTCTATGAGACTCTTATCTCCAATAAACCACCAGAAAACAGGAAGTGGCTCTGAGGCTCAAGCGGTAAAGCACTCACCTTCAGCTGAAGAGCAAAGGGACAGCGCCCAAGCCCAGGGTTCAAGCCCCACGACCGACAAAAAATAAAATAAAATAATAATTTTATTGTTATTATTAAGGTATTGTACAGAACAGTTACCATTTCAAAAGTCAGGTAATGAGGGACAATGTCACCCCTTCTCTCAGTTTTCATACTTTCCCCCAGTTTTCCCCTCCCATCCCTGCCCGCAAGTTACATAGTTCATTTTCCATTGAATAGCACGACTACCTTTGTTCAGCCTCCTCCTTCCCTTTCTGCACCCCCTTTTCTCCCTCCCAAAGGAAAAAAAACAAAGCCAAAACAAACACCACCACCAACAATAACATTTTTTAAAAAAAAATCCACATTTCCATTCTGTGGAGTTCCTTTAGATAAATAGTATTTTAAATGTTCAGAAAAGTTACACCTTTGTGTTCCTCCCCTCAGGGTGTCTGACTTTAGTCTGACTGTTTGTGACAGTCATCAAAGTTCCCTCTGACATTATAATACTGTTGGCCTTGGAGTGCTGAGCATGACCCAGGAGGGAAGTGGACTAATGACAAACCTGCTGGTCTGAAAAACTTGGCCAGGGATAAGAAGAGGAATCACATCAAGTTGATAGAGTCCACAGTGACCTCAGAGGACTGAGCAATAAATAAACTCCCGTTACCTTAAGCTACTGAAAAATTGGGTCGTGTTCATTAACACAGAATCACCTACAGTACAGTATGCAGGTCAAACCTTGACAAAGGTGTTTACTTGCTAATGATGGTGATGGTTTTTCTTTTCATAAAAAATACAATTTGTTCTTGTAGATAGTCATGATTCTCATAAAGAAGTGGATTATGTTGCTGTGGATGATGGTAGTGATTTTTGTTTAGGGAGTTATTTTCCCTAATAAGTATATAATAACCTTATACATCTGAAAGCACTGATTTCTAGACAGGAGTCCTATGAAAGGTAAGTTTTACTCTTGGCTTTTCCGTCAACTAACAATAGGACCTTAGATTATGCAAAGTTCTCACTTTTATCATCTGTAAAATAAGAGTTAGTCTTTCCTGACAATGTCTAAGCCCAAAAAAATAAGGCAAGGGGGGAGGAGTAGATGAGTGAAAAGAAGACAGGAGAGAGAATTCAGCCTGTAGTTCATTGTATAAAATTAAGAAGGTAAGGTAAGGGATGGGTGGAGAGGTGAGAATGTGGAAAGAGGCAACGCTGATCAAATGCTTTGTAAAATGGCAATCTTTAGCTGGGCTCTGGTGGCTCACACCTGTAATACTATGATTTGAACCATCATTAAGGATTATGGTTCAAAGCCAGCCCAGGCAGGAAAGTCTGTGAGACTCTTATCTCCAGCTAACCACCAGAAAACTGGAAGTGGAGCTGTGGCACAAAGTAGTAGCTTTGAGAGAAAAAGCTCAGGGATATCACCCAGGCCCTGAGTCCAAACCCAAGAAAAAAAAAGATAAAAGGGGAATCCCTGTTGTACAACTATTGAAAGATAATAAAAAAAATTAAAAAGATAGCTTTTCCCAAAATGTGAGACACATCCGACCACTAGTACTTTATATCCTTGTAGCAGAGTGGGCTAAACACCCAGAACATCAGCTCGTGTTAGAAATACAAGTTCTCAGGGTTGGGAAGGTGGCTCAGTAGAGCGCTTGCCTTGCATGCATGAGGCCCTGGCTTCAATTCCTCAGCACCACGTAAGCAGAAAAAGCCAGAAGTGGTGCTGTGGCTCAAGTGGTAGAGTGCTAGCCTTGAGCTGAAGAGCTGAGGGACAACACCCAGGCCCAGAGTTCAAGTCCCATGACCAGAAGAAAGAAAGAAAGAAAAAAAGAAAGAAAGAAAGAAAGAAGGAAAGAAAGATAGATACAAGTTCTGCATCCCACCTCACATGTACTGAATGCCTGAGATGGCCCTGTGCGTGTGAAAACTGACTTAGATGGCAGTTAGGCTTGGCATTCAATGACATGTAATAGCAAAGTGAGAAGTTATTCTTTTCTGCTTGTGCCAGTTGTTCTGATTACTTTATGGAGAAAGTTTCAATTTGAATGTGTCTTTAACATGTCACTAACAACGACTGATTTCACTTCTAACCAGAGAAAGTGGGTCTTAGGTTCCTAGGAAGGCACAGGTGTTTAGGCTGATTGCAACAGCATTTCTTTTTAGTTTCATTATCATTGATGGTTGCCTTGCATTTAAGGCAACCCATACCAATCATCTTTTTTTTTTTTTTGCCAGTCCTGGGGCTTGAACTCAGGGCCTGGGAGCTGTCCCTGAGCCTCTTTGTGCTCCAGGCTAGTACACTACTACTTGAGCCACGGTGCCACTTCCAGCTTTTTCTGAGTAGTTTTTTGGAGATAAGTGTCTCACAGCCTTTCTTGCCTGGGCTGGCATCAAACCACCATCCTCAGATCTCAGCCTCCTGAGCAGCTAGGATTACAGGCATGAGCCACTGGTGCCAGGCTCCCATTGTCTATTTAAGATGGTTATAGAAACTTTTTTAAAATAAATTAATTTGGAAAAGTGAGTATAGTTAAAGAAAATGAAACACCCAACAAACTTAAAGAAGTATTTCTTTTAAATATGTTTTTTATTGTAAAAATACTGTACAGAGGGGTTAGTTCCTATCAAGCCTTGTTACCTCCTCCTTTGCTTTTCCCCTACTCTCCCTTCCCTCCCACCATCACAACTACACTCCCCCCTCCCTTCCCCCTCCCCACCTAAATTGTAAAGTTCATTTTTCAACATAGTGTCTTGTACATCTCATTGTTACAATGGGTCAACCTGTATCCCTATTTAATCATTTTGTTTTTTACCCTTCCCCTCCCCAAGCTAGAGAAGTGTATATATAAGATGCAGCACACCAACATCAAATACAGTGAAAACAGGGGTTATACCGTGGGGGAGGAACATACAAAGAAACAAAAAATCGCATGGTACATTATAAATATGTTAGGAACAATAGCAAGAAAGAAAAAAACCACTTGTGCTCCTATCTTGGGGTTTATTTCACTTAACATCATCTCATCTGGCCATATGTACATAGCTTTTGCCCTTTTCTGCTTGTCCCAGACATATACTAGTTATTGCAAATAAGGGAAACCATGGGACCTATGTTTCTTTGGGCCTGACTTACTTCACTTAATATAATTTTTTCCATGTCTTTCTATTTTCTTACAAATGAGGTGATATCATTCTTTCTGATGGAAGCATAAAATTCCATTATGTATATATACCACATTTTCTTGATCCATTCATCTACTGAGGGCCATCTGGGTTGGTTCCATATCTTAGCTATGGTAAATAATGCTGCAATAAACATAGTTGTGCTGGTAGCTTTAGTATGGCCTTGTTTGTGATCATTCGGTTAAATGCCCAAAAGTGGGATTGCTGGCTCATAGGGGAGCTCTATGTAGAATCTTTTGAGGAACCTCCATACTGCTTTCCAAAGTGGTTGAACAAGTTTACACTCCCACCAACAATGCAGTAGGGTTTAAAGAAGTGTTTATTTTGTTTGGTTGGTTGGTTTTTGTTTCTGGCTTTTGCAATTCTGGGAATTCAGAGCCTTGTACTTGCTAGGTACGCATCACACTCTTAGTCCTTTTGCTTTGTTTTTATAGTTAGGGTCTCACGCTTTTACACAGTCCTATCTTAGACTGTGGTCTTCCTAACTCCATCTCCTGAGTAGCTGAATTATAGGCATGAACCACCATACTTGTCTCAAGAAGCATTTATTTCAATGCTTCCCTCCCTGTCGGGGAACTCCATTGACTTGATACTCTTGACCTCTCTCCACAACATCACGCATAAAGCAACTTTATTCATGCTTTTATAAATGAGAATGAGAAGAATGTATTACATAGTTATGAATATGGAAATAAAATAAGCATGTTCAGGTGAGCGTTCCCTTTCTTCATCTTAGAACTTAGATAGCCAGAGGATAATTTACTCATAGATAAATAATGAATTTCCAGTCCAATTAGTAAAATTCCCACAGCAGGTTATTTGTTTAGTACATCTTTAAGGCATATCTCCAACATGCTGGGTTCTGCCTGTCTTTTTTATTTTGTGTCCTCCTGCTACCCAGAAGTATTGCTCCCTTTAGAAAACTCCACACCAGCCTCTCTCCGCTCAGGCTGTTGCAGTATCTTTTCTTTCTTTTTTCTTTTTTTCCAGTCCTGGGCCTTGAACTCAGGGCCTGGGGCACTGGCCCTGCACTTCTTTTGCTCAAGGTTGGTACTCTACCACTTGAGACACAGCACCACTTCTGGCTTTTTGCATTTATGTGGTACTAAGGAATTAAATCCAGGGCTTCATGCATGCTAGGCAAGCATTCTACCACTAAGCCACATTCCCAGCCCCTGCAGTATCTTTTCTTTCTGAAATTTTGAATTGGCTCAGAGGTAAGAATTATGAGTATCAGTGAACTTGGAGATCTTCAGGAAGAAAACATTCAGTAGTGATCTTACAAATCGTGAAACTCAGGTGACTGTTTTTAAGGTATCTGGCAAATCTTCCCATGGCCTAACCACCATCCATCATGAGGGGCTAGTAATGTACACTTTTGGCTAAAGTTCTCTTCCTTGGAGAGGAACTTAACAAGTGTGCCCTTTCCTCCTTATTAGAGTGTTATTTTATTTTACTTTATTTTATTTTTGTGCTTGAGCTCAGGGTCTTGTGCTCTCACTTGTTTTTCCTTTTTCCCACAAGGCTAGGACTCTACCACTTGAGCCATACCTCCACTTCCAGCTTTTTGCTGGTTAATTAAAAATAGAGTCTTATGGACTTTTCTGCCCAGGCTGGCTTCAAATCTTGAGCCTCAAATCTCAGCCTCCTGAGTAGTTATGAGTACAGGTGTGAGCCACCAGGATGGTACTTAACTTTACTACTTTATATAATGGTCTGGCTTCCTTTTCTAGCCTGTAAGCTCATTTCTGCCTTGTTTATGGCTATATCCTGATTGTCTAGAATATAATAAATGAATAAAAACTTTCATAATGTACTCGCTGGAACAAGAAAACCAGAATATATACTGTCCAGGTTTAATCAGTAGTCTCTCTGTAGTCTCCCTGTTTAACTTTGGAACTGCTTAGCAATGCTATACTTATAGCCAGAGAGTGTTTTCAGTAGCTTATGATAAAGTCAACACTCACCAGGCAAAAGATACAGCTTATAAGTAAGGGAAGAGGACCCAAGGGAAACCTTATCAAGAAATCTTGTGAAGGTGTAACTTTGCATCGCAATCAGTACAAGATCTCTTCTCCCGAGCTGCCTTTTCTGTCGTGTGTGGAGTAAAGTTCACTTGGACATTCAAACCTGATTTGACAATATTATTCAGAGTCCTAGAGCTATTTCTACGAAACTGTCCAACATTTTCTACAGTTAAATGATCACCTACGTAACCGCTCATAACACCATCCTTTTCTGAGGTCAATTTAAACAACTACATACTTGTCCTTTCTTTTCACATACTTCCAGGTACTAGGCAGGAGGGAGAAGCAAGATTTTACCTAGCCGGATAGTTTTTCGAATGGTGTATATTGGAGCATCTTTGAAATCTTCTGGTCTTATGGTTACCCTAAATATAAGGATATCTAGGTGGATGATTTTTTTTATAAATTATCTTTAGTTGTACAAAGGGGTTTCAACATTTTAGATTATGAGTGCCTGGCATCTTGATCAATAACACCCTTTCCATTATTCTCTCTCATCTCTCTAACCCCACTCATCTCAGGTTATCTACTTCCATTTTCACAGATGTACATGGAATATTAAGAGCGAATTCTCCCATGTTTTAGATTGATAATCCCTAACGAAGTACACCAAATCATGAGGTTGCAATCTACATGAAGATAGAGTATTCCAAGAGTTCTCAATTCAATTCAGCATTTCACTGGATCTTTGGCAGTGGGTTGAAAATTTGCATCACTATTCACACTACTCTTGAGTATCCAGAAGTTACTCCTGGAATTTGGTGTGTGTGTGTGTGTGTGTTACTACTAGGTCTTGAACTCATGCTCTTTCTTGGTTCTTTTCCTCAGGCTGGCATTCTACCACTTGAGCCACACCAATACTTCTAGCTTTTTGATGGTTAACTGGAGATAAAAGTCTCAGATTTTTCTGTCCAGTTTGGCTTCTAACAACCATCCTCAGATTTCAGCCTCCTGAGTAGCTAGGAGGCATGAGCCACTAGTGCCTGGCTGTGCAATTTGAATATTGAATATTTTTGTCTTTAAAAGAAAACCCTTTTGATTCCAACCCAAATCAATTGTACCTAGCAAAGGCATTAAAACCTAAACTTTACTGTTCTAAAATATAGGCATAAGATGATCTCAGCTAGTAAATACTCGGGACCACTGAGATTATAGCTGGTGCTCTAAAGATGACAGGTGTGTGAGGGGATAGAGAGTCAATCCAGAAATCCATCACAGAGAAGAGTACAATGAAGGGAAAACATGGAGCTCTCGAAAAGAACTTTTCAACAGAGCCCTAGATTCCAGATGCTCTTGCAGACACACAGAGACACTCTGACTCTTAATGGCTGCTCATGGTCTAGTAAATCCCTGATTCCCTTCTCTTCACTCCCATGATGTATTGGGACTGGACCAGACCCAGTGTGTACTTCCTCACAACCGCCTTATTGAGAAGACAGATTTTAGAGTTAAGACTCAGAATCTGAGGGATTTATCCCAGACCGGACAATAAGTAGCTGGCAAGGCCAGAACTCACATTCCAAACTTCTGATGCTTTAATTTTATTCTTCATCTGCAATGTGTCTCAACATCTTGGGGATGCCAAAAGATCTGCGGGACTACTTAGAACCTTAAACTATGGAGGCATCTCAAGACTTCAGGCTAGTTCCAGGGAGTAATGAGCTTGAGCTAGGTGGACTTAGCCAAATATTCTGTCCATGATCAGCCCTCTGTCTGAGGACAGTCCAAGACTCCTAGGGTACAGAGAAGACCCACAACCTTAGTGTTCCCCCTAGCGAGGGCCAGTCAGCCAATCATTTTCCCAAACAGGTTTTGGAGGAGTTTATTTTATTATTCTCACTCTTATATGGGTTAAGGGCTTAGACAAAGCTGCTGGAAATTCATGTGAGCCTGGCCTGGTGGTCCATGCTTGTAATCCCAGCCCCTTGGGACAGGGAGACAGGAAGATCATGGTTTGAGGCCAAGTAAGAACCAAAGTTGGCAAGACTCTGTTTCATAAACAAGCCCACAGGCATGATGGTACTCACTTGAGATCACAGCTGCTGAAAAGATGGAGGTAGAAGGATCACTGTTTAAGGCTAGCCCAGTCCGAGTTAGCAAGAGACACTCTCTGAAAAGAAAGGGAAAAAAGCTAAAAGCTAAAAGGATTAGGGATGTGACTCAAGTAGTAGAGACTTGCCTATCAAGTGCCAGGCCCTGAATTCAATCCTCATTACACCACACACACACACACACACACACACCACCACCACCACCACCACCACCACCATCATCATCATCATCATCATCATCACATCAAGGTATGTTGTTTCTGGAAGTTGTAGAGGCTTTTGTTGTTGTTTTTCATTTTTTGTTTTTTTGTTGGTCCTGGGGCTTGAACTCTGGGCCTGGACACTGTCCCTGAGCTTTTGTGCTCAAGGCTAACACTTGAGCCACAGCACCACTTCTGGCTTTTTTATTGATGCTTCACTGGAGATAAGAGTCACACAGACTTTCTGCCCAGGCTAGCTTCAAATCACGATCCTCAGATCTCAGCATCCTGAGTAGCTAGGACTACAGATGTGAGCCACTAGCGCCCAGCAAGAATAAGATCATGTTCAAATCCCTTGACAATCCTGTGGGGCAAGAGAAGAGAGGCTAGAAGTTAACTGCTCCAAAGTGGTAACAGACTGCAATCCCTCTTGGGTCTTCAAAAATCTCCAATCCCTGGCCTTTGCATATGGTGGTGAGCACCAGGCTACACTTGGTCTGCTTGAGGACGGAAATCGATCTTCCCATTCTTTCTTTCCAGTAGTCCAGAGGGGTTGGGATGAAGTTTAAGGGCAGAAGAGGCAGAGGGAAGCTTCCGGAGTCCAGGAAGCAGGCTGGGGTGGCAGGGCTGTCCGCAGATGCCTTCCTAACACTCGGGGTGGACCACGGTCCCCAGTCCTGACCCTCGCCGCCATCCAGGCTGCACCTGGATGCCCGGAAGTCCAGGGGGGAGTCGTGGGTGGCAGGCTGGGTGGAGTGGGAGGACGAAGAGGAGGGAGGTGGGGGGGGGCCGGGACGCAGTAATGTTAGGGGCTGGCCTGGTCATGTGACTCCGGGGGGCGGGGCGAGGCGGGCGGGCGCGGGGAGGGTGCGGAGGGGGCCCCATCTGAATAATTGAGGAGCTGCTCGCAGCGGCGGCCGCCTCCGGCCTCCCTCTGCCGCCGCCTCCACCCGATCCCAGCCGCAGACAGCCCCGCGCCCTGCGCAGACCTCCCTCCCGGCCGCGCGGCCCGGCCCCCGGTGAGTGCCGGGCCCCGCTCGCGCCTCGCCCCGTCCCTGTCCGCGACCCAACGGGAGCCCGATCGGGGTGGGGGGGGGTGAGGGGAGGAAGCGGGAACATGGCGCGCATTGGCGAGGGCGCCCTCCGGGAAGGGTCCCCCCGCACCCGAGAGGAGGAAGGAGCTGGCCACGGTCTGCCCAGCTCGGGCGGGGAGCCGGGCCCACATTGCACCCGCGATCGGGGGTGGAGGGGGGGCGTCAGGCTCGGGGGTGCGACCCCCGAGAGCTGCCCGGTGGGGCGGGAGCGGGCCGGGAGCTGTGTCCGGATCTCCCGGGGCCCCGTCCTCCCCGCCTGGGCACCCGCCTGGGCACGCACCCGCCTCGGCTGGGCGGCCGCGGACCGAGCCCCAGGAACGGCGGCCACCGAGGAGGGCGGGGGCGATGTCTGCCCTGCAAACTCTTCCGAGGGACTCCGGCTGAGCGGGAAGCCGCGCCGAGGGTCGTGCGCTGCAGGGGCGTCCGCGGCCGGCGGACAGCGACGCGAGGGGCACGGGACGGGACGAGGGTCCGGGGCCGCTCCCCGCCCGGGGCGGGAGGAGGGCGCATCCTCCCGGACCCCCCCCCCCATCGCACGTCAGAGCCAGAGGGCCAGAGCCGGGCTGGGTGGCCCCCGAGAGCCCTTTTGGCTCCTGAGTCACCAAATGCGTCTTTGGAGACGGTGATCGGCGAGCGAGGAGCCGGTGGGGGTGGCAGAGAGGAGATGCGGGAAGGAAGGATGGAGCGGCCGGGCTGCCGCCTGCCCCTGCCGGTCCGCATCTCCCTACCTGTGCGAGACTGGGTTCGCTGAGATCCAGAGAGGCTCACGGGGTCGGGCCCGGCGAAGGGCACAGTCGCCCTAGAGGCGTGGGCAGGCGACTGGCCGGAGCCGGCCCAGGGCCGCGGGAAATGTGGGTTCGGGGCTGGGGAGCGCGCGCGGCGCGCGTGGGGCGGGGGCACTGTCCGTGGTGCTGAAAGTTGTGAGCGGCGCCGCCGGTGGCTTTCCTCCCGCCAGCCCCGCCGTCCTGCGGGGGGCGGGCAGCCGCGAGGTTGGGGGGGGTCCACTTACAGGGTGGGTCTGGTGTGGACCCCCTGGGTTTCTGCTTGTCTGTCCTCCCGCCTCCTCCTGGCACTTTTAGGAGGAAGAGCAAGAAGCTGGTGTCACTCCAGGATCCAGCCTGCTTCACTTGGGCGGCTGTCTTGCTGTCAGTAAAGTGTTGAAAACACAGTTAAGGATTCCGTTTTGGTAAACATGGTTGTGGCTTTCAGGAAGCAGAGCGTTTCAAAAAAAACGGGGGGAGTGGTTTCATTAAAAATGAGACTGGGATTTGTGTTTGGCTTCCCTCCCCCCCCTTCCTTTTTCCACACCCTCCTCTCCTCCCCACATGTTATAAACAGCCTCCAGATATAAAATGTTAAGTCGCTTAGTGTGTTTCTTTTCTTTTTGCCGGGTGTGGGGTTTGAACTCAAGGCCTGGATTCTGTCCCTGAGCTTTTTCTGTCCCCTGAGCTCTCCCACTTTGAGCCACAGCTCCATTTCCAGTTTTCTGGTGGCTAATTGGAGATAGGAGTCCCACAGACTTTCCTGCCTGGGCTGGCTTTGAACCTTGATCCGCATATCTCAGCCTCCTGAGTAGCTGGGATTGCAGGCATGAACCACTGGCACCCACCTTTTCCCTTTGTAATGTGTGTCTTTCACATATCATGGGAAAAGCAGCATGTCAGTTTGGGGAAGCCATGTTATAAGAGTATTTACTGAACATCTACTAACTGCAGGGTAATACTATCTTATCTAAACTTCACAGTCATTGCTAACCAGAAGCATCACATCGATAATAAATTTCCAGTTAGGAACCTTGAATCCAGTGTTTGGATTTAAATTCAAGTTTGCTTTTCCTCCAATATCCAAGCCATTTCATCTCATTCTGGTATTTGGCTTTGGATAGCTGTTGTAAGGGAATAGAGCTATATAGCTAAAAATAGCAAAGGAGAGAGGCTTGCTTTCCTTGTGTACACACACACACACACACACACACACACACACACACACACTATTGTCTCTTCCAGCCCTTTCCTCATATACCATTCACCTCCCACCTGTTCACACAACTTGAACTTCAGTAGCACAGAAACAGGCTACAGGACTAAATCAACTTTTGCTTGGATGAACCACAGGAATACAGGAAGTATGAGCACCAGAGCCCACATGTGATTTCATACTTAGAATTATATCATTAAGTTTAGGGCTAGAATAACCTGAAAGATCTACCCATACCATTGTGCCTGAAAATTTCTTCCATGCTCATCCTTCTTTCATTATCTTTGACAAGAATACCAGCATCAGTAAACTATATTCAGTACTACATCACAAACACCTAAGATATAAGCAGCCTACTTAGCTATCTTTGCTTTCTGCTTCCTCTGTCTGGTTTACTATTCCAGTGTTGTCTGACCCAACCTGCCTGGTTCACTATGATGAGCTTCCTTAGGAACAGGTTCCTTGTGGCAGCAATTCACCACAAGAATGACACAATGTCAACTCTTCACTTGCCCTTCAATTGTCTACACTTCCTCTTCCCCTCAAAATGATCTTCCTCAAATCAATTTCCCTAAGCACCTTCCCATTCTTTCAGAGGGACTTGGGAGAGTCCCTGAAAAGATCTAGGTGGAAGCAAAAATTGTAAATGCTTACCACATGCAAGGCTCATCCATGCTGTCTTTTCATCTAGTTTCATTGGATTCTTTCACTGAAGCTGCAGCTCACTCTTAGAGCAGATCCTGAGGTTCTGCTCATTTCTTCCTGTTTCTCTTTCTATCCTTGGGTAAAATACCATCCTTATTAATTAAAGTCCTATAGTCCTAGTATTTGCATTGACATGAAGACTGCTTTATGCTATATTGATGGTTCTTACCCTGCTCTGATATTTTAGTTGCAGACATTCAGATTTATTTCAAAAGGCTGCTCAGTTCTTTCATCTCTTTCATATTTCATATTTCAACAACATATTATCCCCCATTTTAACCCTTTCTTAATATGTTGATATGCCTTTGTGTTGCTAATGCCAATATTCTGCCTCAACCTCCTCTAGAGCTAATTAATGCATACCAACAATTAAAGAATAACTTCACTAATTGATTCCTCAAAGGTGCTATTTTTCTGGGATGTTCTGGGCCCTGGGCACCAGAGCCTGACTGTTTAGAACCTCTCTGTTCAATATGATAGCCACCAGTCACATATAGTCATTCAACTTTTCAGAAATAAGTAGCTCAGTCACACCAGCCAGATTTCAAGTGCTCAGGATGTGCTGAATGGCTGGCTACTTTATTGGATTGTGCAGGTGTGGAAAATTTCCATCACTATAAAAGTTCTATTGGACAATGCTCTTTAGAAAGTACTAACAAGATCCTTACAGCAATGAAGGGAGGAAATCAAAGCTCTAAGATGCTGCTCTGAAGCATCTGCCAATAAAGGAGAAAAAGCCACGTGCACCTAGCCCATATGTCTCCTGCACCCCCAGGCACCCAGGACCATTAGGCTGGCAAGGAAAGCACATCCTCTGTTTAAGGTGCTGGTGGTTCCTGGAGTTGCTTCATATATGGATCCCCTCCACCCCCTTTTTAAAATCAGTAATGGGGCTTGAACTTAGGGACTAGGCACTGACCCTGAGCTTTTTTCACTCAAGGCTAGCACTCTAACACTTTGAGCCACAACACCATTTCCAGATCTCTGCTGATTAATTTTGACTTTCCTCTCTGGGCTGACTTTGAACTGTAATCCTTAGATCTCAATCTCCTGAATAGCTAGAATTACAGGCCTGAGCCACTAGTATTTGGCTCATGTATTCCATTTTAAATGTACATTACAATGTCCCAGGAATGGAGTTTGCTGGATTCCTATATTTCAGTTTAAAATATAGTGTTGCTTTTCCAGAATTCAGGTTCATGAATCATATTGTGGTGTGTGTGTGTGTGTGTGTGTGTGTGTCTGTGTCTGTGTGTCTGTGTGTGTGTATGTGTGTAAATACCATAGGATCTGGGATAAGTAGTAGGTATACCAATTGCAAGAAAAAGCCCTCCCAAAATTTCATCCTTTTATCTATACAATGTTGATACGAATTTCTATAACCATCTCAAAAGGCTATTGTAAAGCTAAAAGTGTAGCAGTATGTAGATAATAATTGACTACAGTTGGTGACCATTTCATATTGATATGATGTCATATAAAACTAAGGTGGTTTAAGTTGAATATGTTTCTAAAGGCTTTTCATCTTTGGTATGAATACATTTGCCTTTATTGGGATTTATTTCACTGAAAAGTAATTTGTTGAAATAAATTGTTAAGATTTCTGATTGGCTAGATTCTATTTAAAATGCTATGAATTGTTAGTGATTTATTTTATTTGATCTCAAACATTTCCCTCTGGGGTATAAAAAAACTAAGAAGTTCAGTAGCTTGAAATAGCTTTTACCTTTAAACTAACTACTCTAAGTGATTTTTGGGTAGTTATCCTGACATGATATTAGGGATTTAGAGATAACAAAAATATTATTAATCTTCCTGAATAGGAGTGGGTGAGACAGGTACTTAAAAAGAAATATTTCTATTAGTTGCTAATTGAAATAAGCTTCTTTAATTTCACAAATCAATCTAATAAAAATAATTCTATATCATATATACATATATATTGATAAAAACAAAAATAAAAGTAAAATCATTTCAATGGGCTGAATGTTTGAGGTTGCATTAAGAATTCTGGCCTTGACAAAGGAGTGTTTATGTTATATTTTCTTTAAGTAAAATCTTTGGTGTCATAAGTAGAACTCTCTACACCCATCTAACATTTACTCCCAACTTGAGACATAGTACCTACTCCCGTACCTTGTTCAGTGTTTTTTATACCCCCAGCGGAATGCTTTCCACATACCGTGTTTAATGGCTGACATTGAAGAAGAGGGCCTGGAAATGAAGTCATTCTGTCAGATGGTTCTTAATTATATTATATTGATTGCAGTTCATCTTGGAAACTCTGTGGTGCCATTTTGCTTATCTATTTATCTGTCTAAGAATCTTCCTATTTATCATCTATTTATATGTAACTAGCTAGCTAGCTATCTGTCTGTCTTTCTAAGTAACTGTCTAGCTATTGGCAAAGCACCTGAAAAATCAAAACTAAGTATGGTCAAAAGGCATTTGATTCTGGTTCAGCTTTTCTGACAAGGTATTTCCTTTCTTAGGGATTTAAGTCTTCACAAAGACTTTACACTGTTCTTGTAAGATGCTTTGCATGGGCAATAGCTGAGCCATACTCTTAGTCCCTGGTGTTTGGCAAGCATGCCATTCTCAGGCCTTGGTTTCCTGTGGAATTATGTTACTGAAGGGAAAAATGAATAAACCTGTCAGCTCTGGCCTCTCACAGACCACGTTGGTTTTAATAACAATCATGTTATCGGAAAGTTGTTTATTCAATTGAACAGCCTGGATTTTAGAAAGGAAAAAAATACCATTACCTCAGAGCTGAAAAAGAAGTTAATTTTCCAAGTCTGTGGCTTAAAATATTTCTCTAATTTAATTTTTTTTTAAAAAAGAGAATTGACAAAGTAGCTTTTGACAAGCCTTCTTGTAGCTTGTTTTGATGGCTGAGATTCCTGATTGGCCAGGTTCTATTAATAAAATACTTTGTATTGTTTGCGACTTATTTTACTTGACCTGGAACATTTCCTTCTCTGGATAGAAAAAAAAATAGGCAGCCAATAATGTAATTGAAAATTTCCCTATATTGGCACAGAAATGCCATAGTCAAGGGTGTTTGAACTCCAGCAAATATTTGGTGAATTGAAGCCATTGTTCCAGATTAGTTCATGCCATACACTTATCTTTCCCATTCTATGAAGAAATGAGTTCCTTAGGCACTCTACTTTAGCCAATAAAACAGAAGACAAACATAGAATTTCAAATTTTACCCTGACAGCCATACTTCCAATCTCTCTAAGGACATAGGTGGTACTGGCCAAGACAGAGACTGCCCCTCAGAATTATGTCTTGCCATTTATGTAAGTAAGTGTTAAGTATCATTATCATTGCTGTTATTACTATTATTGTTATCAGGTAAAATGCTAGCATGAAATGTCAGAACTTCTAATAAATAATTTACCAAGAGAACCAGTGATACATTAGCCACAAAGTCTTAGATTTCACTGTGATGAAGCAACTTCATAAACTCAAAGCTTCAATGAATGTGTGTTCTTTTTCATTTTACCTTAAAAAGATGCACGCCATTTTTCCCCCTAATCATGCTGATATTGGGGCTTGAACTCAGAGTCATGGCACTGTCCCTTATCTTTTTTGCTCAAGATTAGAGCTCTACCACTCGAGCCACATATCCACTCCTGAGATAAGAAGTGGAGATAAGAGTCTCACTGATTTTCCTGACTAGGCTGGCTTCAAAATTTGATCCTCAGGCCTCAGCCTCCTGAGCAGCTAGAATTACAGACATGAGCCAATGTCTCCCTGCCATGCCATTTTCTTGAGAGAATACTTGGTCATCCTTCATGATAGCAGGAACTGTTATCCCTCAATCCAGAAGCATAGCTCAGCATGAAAACACATATTAATTAGAAGGCTGATGGCATCAGTTTGATGGATCACAGAATAGCATTCTTTTTCAGGAATATCAGAGCCTGCATTTAAAGGGTTTTAACTGGTGAATACCAACAAAAAAAAAAGAAGGAAAAATGGGTAATTCTATGCCAGCAAGTCAATAAACAAATGCTTAGAATTAACTGATTCTCATTTGGCTGAAGGCAAAATATTCCAACCCAATAAACTGACTTACAAATGAGCAAGCTGGTGCCCATGGCTGCTTCAGTTTTTAAATTGCTTGTTTTTCTTTGACTGGTTTCAAATCAGCAGCAGATAGAGAAACCATTACACCCAGGTGTTTGAAAATTCTATTGACAGAATGGTCTTCATAAGGTTTCCACTTCATTAATTGTTCACTAGAGGTTATATTCGCATAGAATATTATCATGCCAAAAATTTGTAATTATCACATTGCCTAACTCTCTCACATGACAATCAGAGAAGCAAGATTTAGAGCAGTCACCCTAGGTTAATAATAGAGGCAGAAGTAAGACTTTGGTCTCTTTTCTCTCCTTCCGTATGTATAAACACCATGCATCTATTCATTGGTCATGAACAGTTTAGTTAGCAAGTTTTGCTTCTCTTATGAAGTTTACTAATGATTTTAGAAGTAAGATTGAGGAACTATTTAGATTTTAGGTAGTGCTACGGACACAAATACCCTATACTCTGCCTCATTAAACCTAGAATCAAAAAGAAATCAAGATGCCAGTGGCTCATGCCTGTAATTCTATTTACTCAGGAGGCTGAGATCTGAGAATCATGGTTCAAAGCCAGCCTGGGCAGCAAAGTCCGAAAGACCCTTATTCTCCAATAAACCACTCAGAAAACCAGAAGTGGCACTTTGGCTCAAGTGGTAGAGCACTAGCCTTGAGCTGAAGAGCTGAGGGACAGCGCCCAGGCCCAGAGTTCAAGCCCCATGACCAGCAAAAAAAAAAAAAAAAAAAAAGTCCAAAGTGGAACTGTGGCTCAAGTGGTAGAATGGTAGCCTTGAGCACAAAACCTCAAGGACAGCTCCCAGGCCCTGAATTCAAGCCCCAAGGCTAGCACAAAAAAATTTCCTATTTTATATAACTATTTATTGGGTGCTCTGACATTTCAAGCTAGTTTGTTACTTGACAACAATAATCATAGTAACAATACTGATAGCTAATATTTACTGTGACCTTAAAAGCAATTATCCCCATTTTATAGATGTGAAACCGATCTGCAGGTAGTTGAAGAATCTAAATACAGCTATCAAATTTGTGCTTTTTTTGTCGGTTTTGGGGCCTAAGCTTTGGGTCTGGGCACTGTCCCTCAGCTCTTCAGCTCAAGGCTAGCACTCTACCACTTGAGCCACAGCACCACTTCTGGCCTTTTCTGCTTATGTGGTGCTGAGGAATCGAACCCAGGGCCTCATGCATGCAAGGCAAGCACTCTACCACTGAGTCACCTTCCCAGCCCCAAATTTGTGCTTGTAACCCCCATGCTTCATGACTACTCGAAAAGCACAAGTCTCCTAGATAAGTGATAGGTGTCATTTATAGTCCACCAAAAATTCATAAGCCCCTTCTTCATGATACTTCTATTTCACTTTCATTTTCTACCTAAAAGAGCAATCAAGAAAGTGAATGGATTGCATTGTTACCATGGGTCCACCTGTATCCCTATTTAGGCATTTTGTTTTTTCCCTTCTCCTCCCCAAATTATACAAGATGCAGGGCACCAACATCAAATACAGTGAAAACAGGAGTTATACCATAGGGAACATACAAAGAAGCAAAAATCACATGGTATGTTTATGCACAAGACACTATGTTGAAAAACGAACTTTACAATTTAGGGGAGAGGGGCGACGTGAGTGTAGTTGTGGAGGTGGGAGGGAAAGGAGGGTAGGGGAAAAACAGAGGAGGAGGCAACAATGCTTGATAGGAAATGTACTCATTACCTTGCTCATGTAACTGTAACCCCTCTGTACAGTATTTTTTAAAATAAAAAATGTATATATATGAAAAGAAAGTGAATGGAACTGAGACTGTGATTTGCATGTTGCTGTGCGGAGATATGGATTGCTTTTGTGTAATGTGGTTTTTTGCTGTTGATACTATTGATGGATTTTCAGTGGTCCAGCATTGAATGTTGGTGCTCTGCAGGCAGCTGCATAAAAAGAAGGCCTCTAATGTCTTTCCCCAGGAAGCACCAGAAATGGTGCAGGATCCACTACCTTTTGGGTTACAGAAGTCAGCCTACCATGACCTCACTGTTCAGGGGAGTCTTCTGACTTCTGCCTCTGGGAATTTGACTCAGAGTGACAAGCTAAAGAGCTAAGAAGGTAGAGAAGTAGACTTCCTAGAATGTCATTTCCTGGAGACAGGTCTAGATCAAGAGTAACGCTATACCTTCCCAAATCATGTTTTGAAACTCATTCTCTTCCCATGAAACCTATGTGATTAGTCATAAATATACCACAGCACCTGTCTTTGTTGCTGTCTTTGCTGCTATGGATTTTTAATGCATTTTAATAGATTTTTATGTATTTAGTACTTAATATGGCAAATCAGTTGAGAATGTTCTGAATATATATCTATATATTCACATAGATAGATAGATAGATTAGTTGTAATTCCTGGCTTAGTAATTGACCTGCATATCCCACTGATACAAAAGGCAATTACAGAATGCGTAACTCAACTTGTATCTCTGTGGTTTTCTAGGTATTTTGTAGGGAGGGAAATGGTCTAGGAGTCAGAAGAGCTGCTTTCCAGTCTCAGCATCAAATTGCTCTGACTATGAAACTGGAGCCAGTCCCATTCAACTTCTTTAAGACTCAGTGTCCTTATCTTAAGAAAGGCATAATTGAATCTATCCCCTCATATCACAAAATGTCAAGAAGATTGTATTTGTTAGAACTCCTTGTAACCTAGTCAATACAAAGGAAAGGGATAGGTTTTACCATCCTTTTACTCCTTCTTTGTAAAAAATAACACTTAAGGTTAGGAACTAAGGTTAGGAGTTAGGAGTTACATCAATGTCTTTAGGATTAAGAAAATTATGAATCTAAATCTGGAAATCCAGAAAATGATACTTAAAATATAGGAGGACTCTTAATTTCTAACAATTCAATGGTTCTCAACCTGGCAGTAACACTACCTCAGTAAGGGATTTTTTTTTCATGGACATAGGAGGAAGGGGTTACTACTAGATTTTGATCATCAGAGCAGAAATACTTAATAATACTGTACTACACCGAACAATACTGCAGAATAAAAAGTGTTCCACCCCAAACACTAATTGTACCTTTCTGTCCTTGAAAACTACTACTCATTGTCCCTAATTTTCCAATTTTTGGAAACCAGGAAATTTACTTCCGGTAGAACCCATCCTTACCGGTGTGAGATTTAAAACAGATTAGAAGCATTGCAGGCTTCCAATAGTTTCATTGAGAAGTAAAATAGTGGGATCTTTTGAACCTCAATAATTTTAAAAACATCTTCCAGAAGCTTCTACAGTCCCAGGAGGTTCACATGGCCATAATACAAGGCCTGGCCTAAAGGTTTAGATTTAGGGACCCCCAAATCAGTAGACCCTGTTTTTGAAAAATACCTTCTTTTCAGTTTATTGAGGAAACATTAGATTATAGCCTTCCTTTATAAAAAGTCTGGATCTAGCTAGAAAATAAACTTACAATCCTTGCCCTCTAGTTACCAGTAGAAATTTGATGTTCTGACCAGTGGAAACTGCACTAATTATGTGTGCAACGTGACACATGCCCCCATATGGCACACAGGAATCTCCAAGGTCGATCAGGAAGAATAAATCACCCCTCAGAGACAAATTACGTTGGAAGGGTGCTTTGAACAGTGTGTAATGTTTTCGTAGGTGGGCATATGAGAGGGCAGGTCATTGTGGAAGTAGGAACAGCATCACAAAGGCTAGAATGTGAACAGCAGCAGTATACGTGCAGGACACGGCGCTTACCTGGTTGAGTTACCCGCCTGGAGATCATATTGGAAGCATTGTGAGGAGAAATGGATGGATTCATTCAGGCTGGAGTTTATTCTTTAAACCATGTTTCTAATGAGTATTTTAAGAATATTGTTGGATTCAAGGCTAGTTTCATAGCAGACATCAGAAATCAAGGAATGTAATCTTGCAACTAGAAGAAAATTCAGAAAATCATTTCAACCTTTATTTCCTGTGCTTTTTTAAAATGGCAGAAGTAATTAAAATCCAGAAATATTAGGCGATTTACTTCAGATCAGCTCGCAACTTTGCAGTAATACAAAGCCTAGAATCCAGTGCATCCACAGAGCTCTCTGCCCTGCTTTGTGCCTCTTCAGACATTATATTCATCATTGGATCCTAAGACAATATCATACATAGTGTGATCATTAGGTATTGGTGAAGCTCTGGGTTTTCCATTGCTCACTATTATTAGATTCTTTATTACAACCAAGGGGAGATAAGACCCGAGTCTCGGGCTATGCCTGCAGGCAAGCATCCTGTTCAGAAACACAGACACACAGCAGCCCAGCACGTGGGCACGGCTCTCCTCCCCCACCTCACACATCCTCCACAGACTCCTCCCTCCAAACTGCCAGAGATTATACAGGCACAGCCTGAACAGAAGGCATCTTAATCTCTGGTGAGTCTGTAAATAATATGTCGTTCGTGCCTGTGTATAAATGATCACAGCCTCTTTATTTTCTAGTTGAGGGAGCCTTCAGAAAGATGAACCTATGTATGCCCAGAAACATTACAGATCAGATTTCAGATTCCAGAATGCCAGCCTTTGTTTGTCACAGGGCTAATTTTTTTAACCCATCTGCACAATCCTAATAATTTATCCAGGTTTACAGTCTTAAAGTTTGCTTCATCATCAGGTGAGTCTGCACATATTTAGGTTTTATGTGATCTGTTGTTTCCCTTGGGCTGCCTTTTCTCTATCTTTCATCCAATAGAAATCACTTAAGCTTATTCTATTTATGAGCGTGAGAACTGAGGCCCAGAGAGCTGGAGACACTTGTCCAACTTTGCACAGCTAAAATTAGTATTGTGTCTAGAATCACGGACAGCCAGGATACTGTGTTTGCCTCTACAACAAACTGCACTTTCCCAAGCAGAGGTAACAGCATTTTCTCCCTCGAATCCTTTCACATTTGTTGTACCACACCAAAAGGATGGGTGGAGGTTCAATCCAGGACCTTATTCATAATGCCTTCCACTTATTATCCCTCCCACTGTACAGGCCTATTCATCACAAGAGAAAGCAGGCTGAGGAGGAGTTTATGGTACTTGCTAATTAAGAAGATATTCATGATCATCAATCAGGCAGCGATCACTACACATACACACACACACACACACACACACACACACACACGCCAGTGATCTCCAAACAGTGGAGGGCAGGAAGGGTCCATGGCTCCCATTATTTGAGAATAAAGCAAAGGTTACTCAAAGTCAGCTCTAAGTGGAAGGTTACTAGAGACTGACTGTTGAATAATGAGGGAGATTTAAGCAAGACTAGTCATGGCCTAGAAAATGAAAACAGGTAACTTACAAGATTAGGCAAGATATGTTGCCGAATTAATCAAGATAATGTATTCCATTTAGCATGAGTTTACAGTGATAACATTTGTTTTTAAACCATGAAACTCGATTTTTCTTGTTTAAATTACTTCTGAGAAACCATTTTAAGACAAAACCAGAGTAAGAGATATACAATAGAGGGGGGAAAAATCTCCCAAGCATTACTTTCTCTGGCAAGGATCTGCCCAAGGTTCCTCACTCACTGGGATTATTCTTTTCTTCTACCCTTAAATTCGCATATATTATTTGTACAAAGGAATTTATTTCATTGTGGTAGCTCTACACATATACTTGATGTATTTTGATCAAACTCATACTCCCCTCTTCTTCCCCACTCTGCCCTCTTTCTAAACCCACCTCTAGCTGGTTTCCATAATTTATTTTCATTCATGCCCAGAGCTTCTTAAGGAACAGAAACTCAGGTTGGTTTTCAGTTCTGTCAAGAGTGAATGAAGGCATGCTCCCAAATCCCAAGAGACCCAGTGGTATCTTGCCACGTGCAGTAGGAGACATTCATGGATGTTGATCAAGTTGTTCCCTTCCTCCTGTGAAGCCAGTAAGAAAAACAAAGGAACAATTGGTGGTAAAGTGAGCCCTTCAACCACACAGGCTCAGGGGATATGCCAGTCAGGGAGCAGCAGATGTGTAAATCACAAATTCTTTGTGAGAGCCCTCTTGCTGGAAGGGTTTCCTATCAAAGAAGGGGTCTTATTCCTTCTTTTCTCCAAGTGGAGAAGCATCAAATTCTTTCAGTTTAAAAATAGAGATTTAGCCTCCTCCTTTGTTTCCCCTTCCCATCCCTTCCCATCCTTCCTCCGCCCCCCCAATTCCCCCCTCCCCCCCTGCACCAAAGTTGTAAAGTTCGTTTTCAACATAACAACTTGTACATCTCATTGTTGCAATGGATCCATCTGTATCCCTATTTAAACGATTTTGCTCATGTAATTGTAACCCCTCTGTACAGTATTTTCACAATAAAAAATAAAAATAAAAGAAATAGAAGTCAGGTGCTTGTGGCACATGCCTATAATCCTAGCTACCTGGGAGGCTGAGATCTGAACATTGTGGTTTGAAGCCGACTCAGGCAAGAAAGTCCATGAGACTCTTATGTCTAATCAACTACTCAGAAACGGCTGGAAATGGCTCTGTGGTTCAAGTGATAGAGTGCTAAGCTTGAGCAAAAGAAGCTCAGTCAGGGATAGTACCCAGGCCCTGAGTTCAAGCACAAGACCAGCACACATACAACAAAAATGGAGATTTAGTTGAGCATGATAGTGCATGCTTGTAATACCACCACTTAGCAGGCTGAGGCAGGAGGATTATAAATTTGAGACCAGTGTGGGTTACATGATAAATGATGCTGTCTCAAAAAAAAAAGATAAAGATTTTATCTAGTCTACATGTGACTCTGATTTCTGCTAGGATTCTGCTCTAACCATGCTATAACTCCATAACTCATAGCTTATCTTATATTAGTGACATGGTATCTCCTTAGTAGGAGACTAATTATGAATCAACTAATCATGAATCAATCATCTGGATGGCTGAGTTGTTTCTGTGAGGGACAAATGCCTTCCACGTTGAGCTCTCTCTGTTTCCCTTCTGAGGTTCCGGTTTTGTTGGGTGCCCTGATCTGGCTTCTTGTCAGAATCTCCACGTGTGACCCTGACATTTGAAATTCTATCTTTTCATCACTCAATGCAGAGAACAGTCATGAGGCAGCTATGACTCATCTTGAACATGCAGAAGGAATCAACTTTCAAAAGGATTTTGGAAGAAAAAAATCAGACAACATTGTTACTTCTAAAAGAGGCCAAACAGCCTTTCTGACTATTTTTATTTTCCCCTTGAGCTGACTGGTTACCCTGACACGAAGTACACAGACAGTCTGGGATTGATTTTAGGCTCTACTCTAGTCACAAAAGCTTTTGACACACTTTCTACTCCAACAGGGAACACAGCGGAAGAAAACATCTGAATGAATACACACTGTCATGCCAGAAATGAATTCTTAATATAGATAACCGAATTATGACATTATAGAATTTAACTGTCAAAATAGAAACAAGACTTTCCTGCTCTCATACTATCTTAGTTAATAGCCTGTGTTCTTCCTTTTACACTCAACTCTGTTCCAGCCATCAGTTTTACATAAATGCTATGGTGCCACCCGAGTACTTTGAGAATCCAGGTGCCACTAGGCATTGGAGCATCATGATGTAATCTCTTTGCACATCTAACTCCAGGATGACTTGGACCAATATGACATCATCTCTTTAGACATGTGGCTCCTATATGACAAGAAATCAAGTGTTCTCTTTAAAGTCAAGGATAGGCTGGCAGCTATGTCATAATACTTCTGACAACATTAATGATCATTCACACTTGCTCATTTCCTCAGATGAAGTAAGTATTACTGTTTTCATTTTAAAAATGAGGATTAGAGAATCTAAATGCCTTACCCAAGGTCTCAAGCCAGAGAGGGTCTGGATCAAGAAATGTTACTTGGTCAGACACTCCAAATCCTTCCACCTACCCTGTTCAGCCATGATTTTGTGTGTGTGTGCACATGCGCATATACACACACATTTGCACACATGCTCCAGTCCTGGGGTTTGAACTCAGAATCTCACATGTCTCACCACTTGGGACATATCTCAACTTCTGGCTTTTTGCTGGTTAGTTGGAGCTCAAGAATCTCACAGATCTTTCTGGCTTCATACCAGGATCCACAGATCTCAGACTCCTGAATTTCAAGGATGACAAGTGTAACCATTGGTACATAGCTCATCCATAATTAATTTTTTTTCCTCTGAAACAGATCAGTCCTAAGGCTGATTTTCTAAAACTCAATCATTCCACCTAAGAGAGAAGCAGTATCTCTTTTTATATAATTTATTCATTCACTCAACAAATAGTCTAAAAACAAAAGCTTGTGGGGGGTTGGGAGAAGATGAAGTCTTCATTTAACATTAAAGGTAGAGACTGCAATCCAGAGTATTGTTGCTTAAACAAAAGCAGTCTGACATTCCAGTTGCCTAGGCTATGCGTAAGATGATATTCAAGACTGGCTGTTTTGGTATCATTTTGTTAATTAGTGAAGCAATTTGAATTTTCTTCTCATAACTGTCAAGGAAACAAAATTACAGGCTCAGCTGGCCAAAGTAATGCACATTGTTGCTTAGAAAAGTAGAGACCAGACTCTCGGGACTCCTCTAATGGCTCATAGAAAACAAATTTGCCCTAAACACTCAGCAGTGTGCTCTATGTTTTAGAAGTTCATGATACATTTTTATGTGCCAACAACCCATTTCTTTCGGGAAAAGCTGAGATGGCTTGATTACTCAAGACTAATAGGCTATAATCAAAGGACTGATAGCAGAAGGAGAATTTATTAAGCAAAGCAGGAGATCTGAAGGGAAAACAAGTCATTTGAAAAGCCATTCTGTTCCGATTAAGACTGTGCTAAAGTTTCATCTTGCTGATGGATTGGAGAGTATTAATATTGAGTGGGAGAATAACAAAAGTTGTCAATAAAATAAAGAAGTAGAGGGAAATAATATGCCTTCAAAAGTACTGGAAGGTTTGGGCATTTGCTGGGTGGTGAAAAGTGACATTATCTCTCCAGTTTCTCCAATAAAAGCTTGACCAGTGTCCTGAGTGTGGGAATAATAAGTGCATAAAATTAATCAGCTCTTCTGGGCTCAGAATCATTCCATTTGTCCTTAGTTTCTCAAGACCACTTGTAAAAGGCATCATCATAAAGCTAATGAATCCTACCTTCATCAAGGCTAGAGGACTCTTATGTTCAGAAAACCATGTTGAGGCTTTTCAGACCACCTTTCTGCTCTTCAGAAAAGGGAGAGGAAGCCTGTCTTAGTATGAAATCAAAAACAAAAATCAAGAGGAAACCATTGTCATTAGAAACTAAAATAACGCTGCCAAGCTAAACTCGCAGCTCAGCAGGCATTTCGGGCCAATTTCTAGTTTTAAAAAATGAGGATGATACCCATTTCACATGGAGTCCGTAACCTGACCGCATCATGCCGCACAGAGGAACTGTTTCAAAATTGCTTTCAATGTTAATATCAAAGTCTCAGCCTTTGTTGAAAGTAAACCCTAGTGTACTCCTCTCCAGGAAGAGTTTTGGAGTCAACTACTTGCAGTATTTTAGAGAAGCATTTCATTACAATTAGATGAGCAAAACTCTCCTCCCCTGGACACTGAATACTGAGCTAATATCACTAAATGGTAAGCCACAGCCAATGGATGCCACCAAAGGTAGCTGTGACCAGAAGAATGATGGAAGTGAGTGAGATAGATGGAGAAAAGGATAGGGACAGACAGACAGACGGACTGATTGAACTACAAATCAGGTCAGGAGATTAAATGGTGGAGATGGTATAGGATAAAGAGCATTTCACCACTTGTAGAACCAGGGGCCCTTGTTGCCTTGTGGACTAGTGATAAACCACATCATTTACAACTTGTTTGCGAAGATCCCAACTCCACACAGAGAGAGAGAGAGACAGAGACAGAGAGACAGAGAGAAAGAGAGAGAACTCCTTTCTCTCTTGGGCATCATGAGGAGGCCTCCATTGGTGGCCCTTTTCTCTGTCTCGCTGGTAGGAGTTACTCTGCTTGCTATAGAAGAGCAGAGGGTAGAGAAGGAAAGACACTGGATGACCTCTGCATGCTTGGAGTGCCAGGGAAGCCCCAGAAAAGGTGCAGTAGGGCAATGGTTTCAGCTCAGTCTTCCTCTGGTTGTGTGACCCTCGCCTTACACAAGCCCCCTTGCGTCTCTGAACCTGGGATTCCTCCTTATCTGTAAAACAGAAAAACCACCACAGATCCTTGCTGTGTGTGGCTCCTTTGAGCTTGGAGGTGTATGACATCAGCAGAACATTATCCATTTCAAGATGCATTTAATGGATCATATTCAATTCAGTTTAATTCCAAGGATGGACCACTGTATGAAATGCCAACACTCCACACTTTGTTTTTCTACCCTTCGTGGTTTGGTTTTTTTCCAAATCCAGTATTTGGTTTTTTTCCAATCCAGTATTTTTCCCCCTTTCCACGGTGACTTCTTTTTCTGGTGCCAGCAGGGAAGGGGTTGCTTCAATGGGACAAGAAGCTGAGTTCATCTGTTTATCCTCGGGTCAGGGAAGAGCCAAGGCCCAGCCAGCCGCTCTTCCTTGCACTGTTCTGCTAGTGACCCTTGACCCTCCATCAGCAAGGAGAGGAAGTTGAACTCATCTCCCTTTTGACGTTTTTTTTAATTACTCCTTCCTCTGCCAAACAGAAGGCTCCCAGATGTTCTAGAAAACACCCCTCCTGATTGCCTTCAGGTCCAACAAGGTGATGGGGGTGACTGTTGTCATTCTCTTCTCCTAGGAAAAATATCAAAGAGGAAAATGATTCAAGCCAATTTTGTCCTAGCTTAACTTGCAAATAGCCTCTGTGCATGTATGTGTGCATGTGCACTCCCCCCCCCCACACACAGCTTGAGACCTCCTCTCTACAGAGGTCCTACTTAAGTGTGGCCTGCAAGTTCCAATATGTCAGCAGGATCCTTGTGGCTTCACTTGCAAGGAAAAGGCCAGGTTAGAATACTCACCCGTCTTTTCTTCTACTGTTGCATTTGGGAACAATTATACCTTCCCTTTCTCTCATCCACCAGAGCTAAAATCAGAAGGGTCTTCCATGCCTTTTTACCTTCCTCTGCAACCATCCCCAGGCAAGGGCTTCCTTCACCCACTGCTTAGAAACTGCACCATCTGCTAATGCCAATTTGGCTCTGTCTTTTTGAGACAAGAGACATTGCTCTTGACATCCTAGGACAAGAATGTAGAATGTCTTTTTTTTGTGGTCCTAACAACCTGAGGCGACTAGAGGTTTCCTCCTGACAATCTGGAATGCTGCAGCAAGTACCAGATTCTTAAGGTCCTGGAGATCCTTTAACATAAAAGAAAAATACCAAGCTATGGATCCAGCCCAGATGCCCTACAATAGATGAGTGGATTCAAAAACACATGCAGTACCTATACACAATGGAATTTTACACAGGCATTAGAAAGAATAATCTTATGTTACTTGTACGAAAATGGATGGACCTAGAACAAATCATGTTAAGTGAGGCAAGCCAAGCTCAGAGAAACAAACAACACATGCTTTCTCTCATATGCAGACACTAGGCCTAAAATACACCAGAACATCATAAATTATACATTACTTTAGGCATTCACACACAGTCAGACCATAAGAGGACATTCTTAGGAGAAGGACATAAAGGCACAATGCCTACGTGCATTAACCATCTAAAATAATATCTATGGAAACTAACTGCAGGAAATGGAAACGAGGTTTTCCCTCTCTTGCTGTTTTTGTTTTCTTTTCATGTTGTTTGTTCATTTGTTGGTTTGGGGGAGGGTAAAAGGGGGTCACACAAATCAAGGGACAAAGGGTAAACAAGTGTAACAGTGGTACTCACTAGACATTGTGTGGCAGGGATGGATGGGAAAAACTGGGAGACAGTGAGGGAAGCGGTGACATTGTCCAACAAGAACTATTACCTGACTTAGGTAACTTTAACCACTCCGTACATTACCTTTATACTAACAATAAAAAGTATTAAAAAATAAATAAATAGGAGAAAAACAAAAAAAAGCCCACTTAATTCCCAAGATAGGCCTATAGGAAACCTGGGTTTGCAAATAGCCCAAAGCTGGTACAATGAGGAAAGACTTAATCACCAAACACACGCCATAGAAAGGGCAAGTTACATTACAATTAGAGACAGCAGTGGCTTCACAGCAACCACCTGGAGTAATGTTAATAGTTTCTGTATTTTATTGTAGTATGTACAGGCACTTCACATGAATTAAGGTAATTCATCCTACAAATAGCCGTTACCCTCGTTTTCTGGGTAAGGAAACCATGGCTCAAATAAGCCACAGTGTGAACTCGTGAACAAGTGAACAGTGAACTGCCCTGCTTCCTAGGACTGCTGCCTCTAACTAGCAATGCGACCAGAGATGCATTTGTGGAGTTCCCAATGCCTTGTCTGTAGAATGAGTGTCGGCTCCAACCGCAGCCCACTTGTGTGCTTCCGTTCCCTGTCTGTGAGATGAGAATGTCAGATCCAGTTATTCCTGCCAGCTCCAGCCCTAGCACGTGTGCTGTCTGGTCCACATGCGCCTCATTCACAAAGGAGGGGGGGGGTGCTGACATCTACCCTCATCACCAGAGATTGCTCACAACAGGAAGTGCCACTTCAGATGTACTGGAAATGACTCAGATATCAGTCTGTTCTCCAGAGAGAACCTATAATTCATATGACTGATCACCTTCTGGTCAGGGCTGGCTTAAGGAACTAAGCTTCTATTCTCCCCCCACACCCTCATTCCACAGCATTGTGATGACATCAACATTGGAGGGAGGTCTCATGCTCCTCCATGCTGGTCACTGGCATGCTTAAAGGGACAGTGACTCTAAAACAAAACAGGGAGAAAAGACAAGAAGACAAGACATGCTTTTTCTATTAAAGCCCACTGAAGAACCTGTGAATTGTAGATGGGGCTGCAAGTATTTCCAGCCAAGTATGTTTTGTGTAATAAAGGAATCACCAGATTCCTACTAGTTGTATGCTCATGTTACAGTCTCATCAAAGACTAAAATATGGTGCAGGAGTAGATACCAAATTGAATGTACTGGGAATCAATGCAGATGGAAGCAGTTCAAAACCAAACAGGGAACCTTGTTATTTAATTTGGAATTATGGTATCTCTGTACAAAAGTTTTCTTTACACCCAACCTTCAAGGATCAGTGTTGGTTGAATTAGCATGAGTCCATCTTATGTGTAGGAAGAGGCCAGTGGGTGGGAACTTGTGCAGAGGGGATGGTGCCTGCTGACCGGTGGAGGAGAGGCAGGCAGAAGCATGAGGAGGTCCAGTTAGAGAAGCATCATGATGGCAAATACAGTGAAAAAGTGGAAGGACGGTGACAGGACAGAAGATGACATTTGATAGAATTCTTTAAAAACAACAATAACCAAAAAAGCTTCCTCTAAGGTGCTTCTACTCATCCAAAGTATCAATAGGACATGAAATGAGTGTGTCGGAGCCATCTACCTGTCGGAATTTACTGGAGCTCCATTCATAATATCCAAGAAATGGAAACAATGTAACTGTCCATCCACTGATTAATGATAAAGGAAATAATGCATATGCACACCCTGGAATGCTAGTCAACTGCTTTACAAAAGAGAATGAAATCCTATCACTTGGAGTAGCATCGATTGGACCAGAGACCATTATGTTAAATACAGTTAAGTCAGGTGAAGAAAGACAATAGCACATGACCTCACTCATAGGTAGAATCTTCAAAAATCTTGATCTCCTAAAAAATTGACAATAAAGATTGAATAGTTACCAGAGGCTAGAGGGAGAAATAGGAGGGAGGCATAGAGGAAAGAGGCTAATCAATGGATTCCAAGTCATAGTTTTAAAAGGAATAAGAAGCCAGGCATGTTGGAGTTACCTGTAATGCCCTCTACTTGGGAAGCAGAGACAGGAGGACCTTCAGTTGGAAGCCAGCCCAGGCAAAGATTCTGAGCCCCTATCTCAGAAACAAAATACACAAGGCTTGGGTGGTTGGTTCAAGAAGGCCATCTGAGAATCTTGTTCCAGTCTCTGTGTATTATCATATTCCCATTCATAAATATGCAATCAGCAACATGCATGGATAGCTTTTCAAAGTTTTACCACTTCTCCACATCATGTTTTTCCTTTTTTTGGTCTCAGTCCTGTGGTAAAGCAGAGCAGATATACCACATGCACTTTGTAGACAAAGACACTGGGTTTCTTAGAGGCAGAAGGACTTGTCTAACAACACACAATTTTTCTACGAATTTAGGCTCAAAGCCTGGCATGCTTTCTGACTCTTAGCCCAGTGCTCCCTTGATGACACCCTAGGAGGAACTGAGGTTTGAGGCAAACAAATCAAATCCATTTGAGCAGAGGTGGCTTCTATGTTCTATGCAAAGATATAACAAAGACTCCGACTGGAAAGTCTAAAGACCATTGAACAAATATTAAGTATAAGGTTGCTAGGTTCTAGATTAACTCTGAAAAAACACCAAATCCTGAACCAAGCCTGTGTCCAGGATTATTTGGCCACAAACAGGAAGCAGCAGAGGAAAAAAATGATAGCAACGGGGAGAACTTTCAGAAGCCCGGAAGATCCATCCAACAGGGAAGGCAGAAGAGAAAGAGTGACAGAAAACCCAAGAACTCAAGAACACACACCCAAGAACAACCACCGTGCATCCTCAGTAGACTCCAAGATGGAACTAGGAGCTCTGAGACAGGGGTGAGGAACATTGGCAACACAGTAACAGATAAAGGTTCATGTTTAAATGCTTTCAAAATGCTTTGAGACAGAAAAGACTGTCAAGTCTTTTTTTTATTGTTATTGTAAAGGTAATGTACAGAGGGGTTCCAGTTACATAAGTCAGGTCATGAATACATTTATTTTTGGACAACGATAGCCCTTCCCTCAAACTTTAAAAATAGAAATGAAGCATAGGTCATGTCCTCAGGGAGCTAACAGCTATGAGGTCAAGACTGTAAAGGGATTCTAAGGTAGAAAATGTGCTTTCAGAAGTCAGGGTAGCATAATCCAGCCTGCTCTGGAGGCAGAGACAGGAGGATGGAAGGTTGTGTTTGTTTTGTTTTAATTGTATGCCATTTGAATTCTTTATTAGAATGTTCGTTTTTCCTTAACTGCTTTTTATTTAATTTTTAAAATTGTTATTATAAACGTGATATACAAAGGGGTTACAGTTGCATCCGCCAGGTAAAGAGAGGATGGAGGTTAGAGGCCAGTTCCAACAAAAGTTACTGTGACTCGATCTGAAAAACAAAGCAGAAGGACTGTGGGTGTAGCTCAGGTAGTTGTGAGTCCTTGAGTGCAGTCTCCACTACAGGTTTTTACTGTATTTGAGGTTGGTATAATTTGTGGAGGGGAAGGGAAAAAACAAATTGCTTAACTAGGGATACAGGTGGACCCATTGCAACAATGAGATGTATAAGATGTTATGTCGAAAAAACTTTACATCCTTGGTGGGGAGGGGGAGAATGGGAGGGACGTGGGGGTGGGTAATGGGAAGGGGAAACAAAGGAGGAGGCAACAATGCTTGATAAGAAATGTACTCATTACCTTGCCCATGTAATTATAACCCCTCTGTACGGTATTTTCACAATTTAAAAAAAAAAGTGATATTGCCCACTAAAGCTCAAAGAATGAAAAAGTGAAAGCATTCGAAGGAAATGGAGACTCAGAAGAAAGAGAAAAATAGGACGAAGTGACTCACCATAGGCATTCAGGTGTGTGGGGTGTCTTCTCTCTATGTACAATTACAAGTGCCAGAGAAGGGGTGAACGTAGTTTTGGATAGGCCGGGGTAAAACAAGTCAGATGAATCAAGGATAGCTTGTCACTAGAAATGAAAAATACCAAGCTCAGAGTTTCCATGTTATCCATTGACAGGAATCACAGCGCCAGGCCACTTTCTGCCCTTGATGTTGTTTCTCATGACCTGTAACCTTGGTCTAGTGTGTGTAAGGTATGAAGAGCTCTGAAGAGAAATGATGTTATTATACGTTGTGTGTGCTCACCAGCATCTAGTGTCAGCAGACTTTAAAATTGTTGCTTAAAGAGCAGCTTCAAATAATTCATAAAATCTTTCCATGAGATTTTTTTATGATGAGTCTTTGAATTTGATGATGATGATGAAGGGGGTGGTGATGAACTCAGGGAAGAAGGATTTATTGGCACTCACAGTTTCAAGGGGTTCAATTGTTCCTGGTTTATGGTGAGGCAGAATAACATGGGAGGAGCATGTGATGTAGAACAATGGCTAGCCTCATGGTAGAGAGGAGGGAGGAAGAGTCAGAGGAAGGCCCTGGGATCAAGATGCACCATTCAAGGTCACACACTCAGGTCCTACTTCTCCCAAATAGACGCATCTCCTCCCAACCCATTCAATATGGTCTCATCATTGGGCATGGCTGAGTTAGCACTGTTGGAATTCAACTGCCTCCAAATAGTGCCACAACACTTCACTACTTGGAAGCAGTCCACCCACAATGTATAGATTGCTTTTTTCTGTAAATTTCTTATTCCTTCTGAATGCCCATTTTCTACTGTGTTGTTTGTTTTGTTCTTATACATCTATCCGTAGCATTTTGGGCTTTTTTAAAAAGCATACTGTTTTATTTTGTGCAGGTCATGGGGCTTGATCTCAGAATCTGGGCACTGTCCCTGAGCTGCTTTTGCTCAAGGCTAACATACTACCAATTGAGCCACAGCTCCACTTCCAGCTTTTTTGGTGGTTGATTGGAGATAAGAATATCACAAAGTTTCCTAGCTTCAAACCTCGATCATCAGATTTCAATCTCCTGGGTAGCTACGATTACAGGCATGAGCCATTGGTGCCCTGGTAAATACATGCTATTTATAATAACTCTTTTTTTTAGTTGTATACATTGAATGCATCTTCTCTCAGTGTGTTTTTTTTTCTACAACCCCAACTACTACTTGTTAAAGTTCAGTGTGTCGTGATGTCAAAGAAATTTACAACTACTGCACTTTCTATTCTGCTAACAGAATCTCAATGTTAGAAAGGAAATTTTCTTTTCTGTGAAGCTAGGTTTCTTAGAATCTCACATTGAATATGCTAAAATTATAAAGGCACATGCAGACCTCCTGTGTGTCCCTTCCCTCCCTGCTAGCTAACGTTCCATTTAAATGTGAATTTAGTTGGGATAATGCTTTAAGTGATTCCTCTCTTCTGAAATTACTGATGAGAAAAATTTTTATTAAAAAAAAAGAAAAGAAAGGGATGGTAGGGGGAAAAATAAAAATTAAAAAAAAAATTAAAAAAAGAAAAGAGGAGCTGGGAAGGTGGCTCAGTGATAGAGCGCTTGTCTTGCATGCATGAGACCCTGGGTTCGATTCCTCAGCACCACATAAGAAAAAAGAAAAAAGCCGGAAGTGGCGCTGTGGCTCAAGTGGTAGAGCGCTAGCCTTGAGCTGAAAAGCTGAGGGACAGAGCCCAGGCCCAGAGTTCAGGCCCCACGACCGGACCCCAAAAAAAAAGAAAAAAGGAAAAGAAAGCAGTTAGGTGCTGGTAGCTCACACCTCTAATCCTAGCCACTCAGGAGGCTGAGATCTGAATGATTATGGTTTGAAGCCAGCCCAGGAAGAAAACTAAACAAAAAAAAAAATACCACCAAACTGTGGGACTAGAGCATGGCTCAAGTGGTAGAACACAAACCAAGCAGCAAGGACAAGGCCTTGAGTTCAAACTTTCATACCAAAAGAAAAGATATGAAGATTTTCTTCATTCCATACTGCTGCATACTTCCAAAAACATTTGATAAAAACAACTCCTAGGTTTTAAACCATTTTAACTGGCGATGACTTGAACCAGGCATTAGAGGTGGCCTGATGAGCTAGTCTTTCTTGTAGACTCAGAGGTTGGTTCAATTGGTTGTTGGTTGTTAATTATGTGAGAATCCACCTCTATCCCCCCCCCCGCCCCGCCCATTTAATAAAGCCAGCTACAATGAAGTTTCCTATTCAAGCCAATGAGACAAGAAGGGGGATGGGGGAGAGAAGCCTATATTGCCAGTTAAATCTGTTTGCTTATTTTTAAACACAAGTATTTGGATTAGTCATTTAAAAAAAACTATGGCATTTAATTTAGAACATGGATGAATCAATATCCTTTTTTGAATAATGAAAACTAATGAGTGTTTAAGGGAGAAAATTAATTTGCCAGAGAAAAAGAAATGAGCAAAAAATTACTCTGAGAATGCCGCATCCTTTATATAATTTTAAAATGACATATAGGTAAGTGAATCAAGATAATAGATTATAGTTCTGCCCCTACTTAATAAATCTTCTGCAGTGTCAATGATTGCTTTGTTGTTGTTGTTGTTGTTTGGCTTGTGCCAGTCCTGGGGCTTGAACTAGGGCCTGGGTGCTGTCCTTGAAGGTTTTTTCCCCAAGGCTAGCACTCTACCACTTGAATCACAGTTCTACTTTCAGCTTTTTGTTGGTTAATTGAAGGTAAAAGACTCAGAGACTTTCCTGCTTGTGCTGGCTTTGAATTGAGATGCTCAGATCTCAGCCTCCTGAGTAGCTAGGATTACAGGTGTGCGCCACCGGCACCTGTCAAGGATTACTTTTATGGTAACAAAATTTTGAGAAAAATGGGTAGCATCATATCTATAAAATTGGTTAGTGCTCTGGATTAAGAAAAATCCATCTTTTCTAGGTCCCCCAGGAGGTGATCTTACTATCATTTTGGGAACCATTTTAATTTAGAGACAGTCTTCCTTTCTGAAAAAGAAAAAAATTACATTCTATATTTCCCCCTGAGTTAGTCCAAAAGTTAGAAAAACCCTTTGAACTCACTGATGTGCTGTCTGAACAGATTCTCTATGAAAATAAATACTAGCAAATGATAGACATACTAACTAGTGATTTTTTTTGTAAGACATAGGTTTGGAAGGTAATATCTATCATTTACTGTTTTGTTTTTAATTTAAAATTTTAAGGAGTTGTACAAGTCGACAGATCAGATCATGAGTACAATGCATCTGCATCATCATTACCTCTTGCATCGTTCTCCTCTACTTTCTTTCATAAAGCAGTCTTCCATGTAGCTAGACTCCAACATTATTCGCAGAAGGTTGCTCATTTTATATATAGCAGGATGAAGCACTATGATTGCAGGAAGGAGTTAGTTACCCCTCTTTGTGCTGAGATGTAAGGAGAAGCTTAAACACACCAATTTTATACTATACCCTTACATTTAAAGGCAGCAAAAAAAGCAAAGCCCAGTCATTGAAATCCAACTTTGTAATTCTCCATGTAGAATGACACCGTAGGAAAAACATCATGTTTAATGCTGTCACTTGACATTTTTCATACAAAGTGAGGCTATGTTTCCTGTTTGAATTTCAGCCACACAGTCTTATTACAGAGCTGCGCCCTTCATCCACGGTGATCTGAAAATAAAACTGGCTATTTGCCCAGATACCTTGGCATACAAAACACAGCAAGAGAGAAGTAGAAATAGGTTTTAGAACACAAGCATTGCAGATCTGAAGGGGAGTTTGAATAGTTAAGCCCTCATTTTCCAGGTTGGGAATACTAAGGTTCTGAGTTAGGCTCATGTGATTTTCCATTGACTTAGACTATAGGACATGGGAAGGCTGAGATGACCTAGTGGAATTTCTGTATTCCAGAAATACTCCTCCTTCCCGCCTCTCTTTGTGTATAGGTTAACCCAATTTCCCTCATAATAGGAGCAACCAGCCCAGCAATATCGCAACCCTCTTCCTGGCTGACTCGGAAGTGTGAGTCTTTCTCAGGCTTACAAAATTACCTGACAGGACAAGAATGCATGGCCCTTTACTCATAATAATAATAATAATCATCATAAAGTATTTACTGATTATATATGCAACTCTAAGAATCATATCGATAATTGTATTAGATGATAATCAATGATAAATTATAATCAACAATTGTATTAGACTGTAATTACAATACTACAATGACAACGATACCTTTGGAACAGATACAATTCTTATCCTCATTTTACAAAAGGAAAGAGTCAAAGTGAAATGTGGAAAACTTAAGTGACAAGGCCACATGCATGGTAACAGAGCTGGGATTTGAACAGAGAAAATTAGATGCTTCTATGCCCACTTCTTCCTGGCCTACGTTCCCAGTCTCATTACATCTTCACCATGAAGGTGACAAGCAGCCGAGTATGAGATTTATAAAAGCAAGAAGCCTGTCTCCTTCACCTGTGACCCCTGCACCCACCTGTCACCCCCACACCCGCCTGTGACCCACACACAGAGTCAGTGCCCTGGGAGTCTGACTCAGGGAACTAAACTCTAGGAAACCAAATTGGAAACTCTCACACAGAGCATTCTTAGGACCTGTGTGAGACAACTACAAATTAAGGCTCCTTGAAAACTTCCTCAAGCCATACTATTTTAATTGATAAAAAGGCTGGTTTAGAGAAGTGGCCCTGTGGCTAGCCTTGAGCTGAAGAGCTGAGGGGCAACGCTCAGGCCCAGAATTCAAGCCCCGTGACCAACAACAACAACAGCAACAACAAAAGGCTGGTATGAGTTCTGTTTAGGCCTGGTGTTTAGCACTTCCAATGTGCCTAGACTGTGCAAAAGCAATGTTTGCATGTGATTACCCACAATAACTCTGTAAGAGACATGTTATTATGACCCACAATGTGTACATAAGAAAATGGAAGCTATTTTTTAAAACTGTATTTGTTTTTAATCTTTTCATTTTTGGTGCTGGGGATCAAATCAGGATGTTGTACTTGCTAGACAAACATTTTGCCACTGAGCTACATTACAAAAAAAAATACACAACCTTGAGCCAGGTGTTGGCAGCTCACACCTGTAATCCTAGTTACTCAGGAGGCTGAGATCTAGGATTGTGGTACCAGCCTGGGCATGGGCAGGAAAGTCTATGAGACTTTTGTAACCAATAACTACCAAAAAAAAACTCAAAGCAGAGCTGTGGTTCAAGCGGTAGAGCGCTGGCCATGAGCAAGAATCTCTCAGGGTCAGCACCCAGGCCCTGAGTTCAAGCTCCAGTATGGGAAGAAAGAAAGATAGACAGAGTGAGAGAGACAGAGAGAGGAAAAAAGAAAAAGAGAGAAAAGGAAGGAAGGAAGGAAGGAAGGCAGGCAGGCTAAGGAAGGAAAGTAACCTACCCCAGACCATAAGGCTACCAATGGGTAGAGGCAGCCTTTTAGCACAGGAGTATCTTGTTCAAAGGATGTCTGACCCTCTTAGAAATATAAAATTTGTCTTAATACAGCTTTACATTCCCCCCAATCATGTTATCAAGTTTCTTAGTCAAAGATCAATTTTGAAGACTCCACTTCATTCCATCTGCTCGGAATAATCCAGAGGATCAAGGATAACAGCACTGAACAAAGCCAGATGCGGGGGGGGGGGGGGGGGGGGGCAGGCGCTCAGAGCTGTCTTCTCTTCCATCTGAGACCCAGCCACAGGATCTGGAAACCACCCATCCCTACAGCAAGCACTGAGCCACACTCTCCTCCTCTGCTGGGCCCCTTTCGGGTCCTGCTGCTGCATCTCTTCACCCTGCTCTCTGAGAACTCAGGCTAGGAGGGCAGCAGAACTGCCCATCACTGGGAGGTCTGAACAAATGAGCTCCACATTGTCAGGATCACCTTTCCCCGAAATGCATCTTTTAGAAAGTGCTGGCTAGAACTGAGGAGTATGGGAAGGAAAGGATGGAAAAGATGACTCTAATCAAGATCCATTGCATGCATAAATCAACATGTTGAATTTAACTTTCCTGTATAACTATTTGAAAATAGCAATAAATACATATTTTTATAAAGAAAATCTTAGTCAGGTACCAGTGGCTCATGCTTATAATCCTAGACATTCAGAGGCTGAGATCTGAGGATCACAGGTCAAAGCTAGCCTGGGCAGGAAGAGCTATGAGACACCTCCAATTAACCACTGTGACTCAAGTGGCAGAGTGCTAGCCTTGAGCTAAAAAACTCAGGGATAGTGCATAGGCTCTGAATTCAAGTTGCAGGACTGGCAGGCACAGAGAGAGAGGGGGGGGAGTGAAAGAGAGAGGGAGGGAGAGAGGGAGAAAGAGAGAGGGAGGGAGAGAGAGAGAGGGAGAAGGAGAGAGAGAGAGAGTGTTTTGGATGACCAAGACCTAGAAAGAAGAACCACCAATTTATCTCTATAGTCCTCCAAAAAGGCAGGAATTTACTACAGAAATATATATATACTTAGGAGAATTGTGCTCCACAATTCACCAGGAAACCATTGGAGGACAAAGGCTGAGAAACCCCATCCTCTGAGTGAGGTTTTCTTTTTTAATCTAAAAGGACCACAAAGGCCACTTGAAAACTACTTTTAAATGAGTCTCCTTTTATGCATGCGCTATTACTTTTTTGTGCCAGTACTGGGACTTGATCTCAGGTGTCCCTTAGCTTTTCTGCTCAAGGCTGGCACTCTACCACTTGAGCCAGAGCTCTACTTACAGTTTTTTGATGGTTAATTGGTAAAAAAAAAAAAAGAGCCCCATAGACTTTTCTTCCCAGTTGGCTTTGAACCACAATTCTAAAATCTCAGCCTTTTAAGAAATTAGGATTATAGATGTGAGCTACCAGGAGCACCCAGCTTATTTCTTACTACTTTTGTAACAAAGGTTATGATAGTGATAAGATAGTCTGGTAGGATAAAGTTCAGAGAAATAATGGAGATCATAAAGTAATTTTCCTGAAAAATCAATGATGTGCCTGTCTATGAAGAGCTGAATCAATAACTAGATTTTTTTTCTGGAGGAAAAAAAAAGTCTAGATTCTGCTCTTCAAATATGCATGCAGGAAACAGGCTTACACAGTAATTCACCAAATACTGAACTGATGCTGAAATTGGGATCAATATCCTTCTCCAGGACATGATGCTTAAGTGATACTGAAATGTAGTTACTATAATAGCCGTGGCAATTGAGACCCTTGTCTTCCCAGGAGCTCCAGGTGCATTAGCCCATTTAGTCCTCCTACCATGAGAGTAGTCATAATTAATATCACTTACGGAGGAAGAACTGAAATCCAGAAAGGATGAAGTACTTGCCCAAGTTCACAGGGAAGAAACGGAAGCTAAGATGGAAGAAATACAAGCTCCATGGACTTCTCACCTCTAGTCCTTACTTAGATTTCCATTCATCCTAAGCCTATCAAAGAAATAGAGTAGGCTCTTGGCACCCGTGGCTCATGCCTGTAATCCTAGCTCTCAGGAGGCTGAGATCTGAGAAACATGATTCAAAGCCAGCCTGCGCAGGAAAGACTGTGAGACACTTATCTCCAATTAACCACCAAAAAGCCAAAAGTAGAGCTGTGGTTCAAGTAGTAGAGTACCAGGCTTAAGCAAAAAGCTCAGGCCCTGAGTCAAGCCTCAGAACTGGAACACACACACACACACACACACACACACACATAGGGTATGATCACAACTATTTGTGAGTATATCTCAGGTATACCTTAGCTAAAGTCTAAAAGCACAAAAACCAGAGAAAGTTATTTCTAAAAGATTACATAGCTAGGTGCTGGTGGCTCACGCCTGTAATCCTTGCTACTCAGGAGGTTGAGATCTGAGGATCATGGTTCAAAGCCAGCCTGAGCAAGAAAGTCCGTGAGACTCTTACTCCAATAAACTACTCAGAAAATGCCAGAAATGGCACTGTGGGCTCAAGTGGTAGAGCACTATCCTTGAGCACAAAGAGACTCGGGGAACAGTGCCCTGTCAAGCCCTAGGACTGGCAAAAAAAAAAAAGTGATATAATTCAGCATTTTCTTCTGACATCTGAAGAAATAGCTCAAGAAAGTAAGGTGTTGTAAATTCAGACAACATCTGTAGCATCTGGTATGCCCACTACAGATATTGGTTGAATTAAACTATGTCCTAGTTTGTTCAGGCAAGAGAGACATTTATTAACTTAGACGAAACAAGCATGGAAATCACTAGAGTAACAAGCAGAAGAGTTGTAAGGTGTTGTCATTAAAAGACTCCTCTAGACCAACATCAAAAATGTAATCAAAGATTTATATGCAAAATAGCACATTATGGTGATATTTATAATAATGGGTATTTGATAAAAGTAAAAAAACCTAAATGTCTAACAACACCCACACTAGATGAATGATTATAACAATTATAGCACAGCTATATAATGGGACATTGAACATCCACTCAGATTATGTTTTATAAGGATATAATGATGTAAGCAAATGTTTACAGTGTTATAATAAGGAAAAATGACAGGATATAATCATACATGTTCATTTGGAGGATAATTTTGGACCATTTTCTATCAAAATGCTAACAGTAGCTAATTCTAGGCATTAGACTATAGGTAATTATTATTTTCTACCTATGTTTTCAGAACTTTACAATGAGTATGTATAACTTTTATAATTAACTAACCAGCAATATATATGTATATGTACACATTGTGTGTGTGTGTGTGTGTGTGTGCGCGCGCGTGCGTGTGTGCGTGCGTGCCAGTACTAGAGCTTGAAGCCAGGGAGGGCCTTATGTTCTTGGTTCTCACACACTCACACACACTTAAGACTGATGGTCTTCTCCTTGAGCCATGCCTCCATTTCTAGCATTTTGCTAGTTAATTGGAGATAAGAGTCTCACAGAGCTGTCTGCCACAGCTGGCTTTAAACTGGGATCATCAGATCTCAGCCTCTCGAGTAGCTGGGATATATCCCAAGCCACTGGAGCCCAGCTGCTCTGTAACTTCTTTGGAAATCATTTTCCATGGATGCCATTCTCATAGAAAGACCATGAGAATGGAAAGGCAGCTAGGGAAAATGCCTAGCTAAAAGGTATGGTCTCATGGATTTTGCATCCAGACAGTGTTAAAGGCTCTTGAGCAAAGACGTGATAGTAAGGGGTGGGATTGAGGAGGAGAATGGGATGGAGAAGAAAGGAAGGGACTGCAAGCAGAGTCCAGCTAGCCTGTGAGTGCGGTGGACGGGGCAGCTGAAGCAGCTGAGTGCTCTGGGAAACAAAGCTGTGGACGTATGGAGCTAAATAGGGACATCGTGAGGCTGGGTGCTGGCTGTTTGGGCACAAGAAACCTCTCAGTGGGAGAAGGAAACATCAGTTCAATATACTGTGACGTCAGCATGGCCCTTTGGACTTTGTACTGACAAAAGGAAACATAGAGAAAGAATGTTGAATGAATAAACTTCCCTATAGAAATTATTGCCCTTTGCTTAACCGGCCAGGAGCTGCCATCTGACTCATGGCTTATTTCATTCTGAATTGCATTACGCATATCATGGTGGTGCAGGGGAAGATGTAATAGAATCAATGCTCTCTAATCACCCTTTGCCAGACCCAGCACAGACACTGGCAAACATCTCCTTGTTCCTTATTTGCCTCTTCTTCTTCTTACCTTACAGTTTGCAGTTTTCCCCAACAACTGACTTTCAAAGTCACACCAAAATGGGTTAAAAGTCAGGTGTCAATGATTCATATTTGTAATCTGGTCAACTCAGGAGGCTGAGATCTGAGGATCCCAGTTTGAAGCCAGCCCAGGCAGACAAATCTGAGACTCATCTCCAATTAACCAGTAAAAAAGCCAGAAGTAGAGATATGGCTCAAATGGTAGAGCCCTGGCTTGGAGTGAAAATGTCAATCAAGAGATGTAGGCCTTTAATTCAAGCCCTGGTACTGACACCAAGTATGTGTGGTGGGAGAGCATTAGACAGGCACAAAGTTTCTGGACTTATTCATGCTAACTTATTCACCGCGCCATCTGTAGGCAGGAGAATTCATAGTAATTTAATTCTGTTTCCGTTGATTAGCTGTATTTCTTTAGATTTTTCCCAAATAACATATATTTGTTTACAAAACAAATTGCAAGAGCCACCTGGGCAGTAGAACTGTGCCAGGAGGATTGGTGACCATGGTAGGCTTCAGTGCCATCATCTCAGAGTTGCCCCTCAGCAAGTGTCTCCTCCCACTTGGTCCTGTCTCCAACGCCTCTGTGCTGTGGCTCACTTAAGTTCCAACACATTCTCACGTTGACATGACCACTGCTCACCTTCAACCAGACATCACCCCTGCCTTGATAGACTCACATAGGGTATTAGGATTTTAAACCACTTCTTTCCTATGCAACTGAAAGACATTGCCTCAGTAGAGAGTTTCTACTATTTGGAAGACTTTGTATGGTGGCTGTTATGATGATGGTGATGATGATGGTGGTTGTGGTGGTGTGGTGATGATGGTGATGATGATGATAATAAAGAGGAGGAGGAGGAAGATCAGGAAGAAGAGGAAGAAGATAATGGTGATGATGATGTTTTGAACTGGGTGCTTCCCCTTTTTCATTATATTTTATTTTGTTATAAAGGTGCTGTACAGAAGGGTTACAGTTACATAAGTAATGAGAACATTTCTTGCCAAACATTGTTACCCCCTCCTTTGTTTTTCTCCCACTCCTCCCCCCAAGTTATAAAGTTCATTTCCAACATAGTGTCTTGTGAGTATCATTATTGCATTGGTTCACCCTTTGTCCTTGTTTCACCATTTTGTTATTCCCCTTCCATTCTCTTAAGTCAAAGGGTAACAGAATAAAAAGCAGTGATTGCCAGGGATAAAACAAAGGAAAAATAAAAATAAAATAAAGTAAAAAGGAAGAACTAGATATAGTACATTGATGACAACAAGGCCAACAACCCAAATAAAAAAGACCTATTGTTTTCCCCTTTTGACTCCCTGAAGTTACTCATTCAGACTTCCTATCTTCTCAAATAAATGCATATTTATTTATGATAGATACATATATAGTATCTATATGATATATAGTGCATATGATATAGTATGTAGTATATATGATATATATTTCATACAAAACAATATATAGTATATGTTGTATTATATACACATACACTATTTTATATATACAATGCATATACTATATAAAATACATGCATATATTATGTATATTATATGTGCACATATGTATTAACTCACAGTAGATTACAGACCTAAATGTAGGAGCTAAGACTAAAAAAAAAAAATAAAACCTCCTAGAAAGATAAGCAAAAATCTCTCTGTGACCTTGGATTAGACAAGCAAGGTTGTTAAGCAATAAAAGAAAATAATAAATTATACTTGCTTAAAATAAAAAATTTTCATTGCAAATGAAACAAGAAAGAGAAGTGGTAAACCACAGAATGGAGCAAAATCTTTGTAAATCATATATCTGAGAAGGATCATGACTCAACAGTAAGATGACAAATAACCCAGCCTTAAAGCAGATAAAGGGTTTGAAGAGACATTCCTTCAAAGGTATATGCAAATGGCCAAGTAAGCATATGAGAAGATGCTTATAATCATTAGTCAATAGAGAAATGGAAAGCAAAACCACAATGTGAAAGCACTTCACACCCAATGGTAGTTATAGTAGTGAGGATTTTTAAAGATAGACAATAACAACTATTGAAAAAGATAAAGGAGGGCTGGGAAGGTGGCTCAGTGGTAGAGCGCTTGCCTTGCATGCATGAGGCCCAGGGTTCGATTCCTCAGCACCACATAAACAGAAAAAGCCGGAAGTGGCGCTGTGGCTCAAGCAGTAGAGCACTCACGTTGAGCTGAAGAGCTGAGGGACAGTGCCTAGGCCCAGAGTTCAGGTCCACGACCGGCAAAAAAAAGAAAAGAAAAAGATAAAGGAGAATGGGAATTTTCATCTGTTGCTAGTGGGGTGTAGAATGTGATACTACTGTGGAATGCAGGTTCACGGTTTCTCAAACTATTGGTTTTGCCCATGACCCAGCAATTCTATCCCTCGTATATTCCTAAGAGACTATACAGTATAGGTACACCCAAAAACCTGCACAAAATGTTTACAGTAACATTACTCTAATTTCCAAATCATGGAAACAATGCAAATGGAATCCACGAATGGAGAAATGAAGAAAACATAGATTATCCATACAATGGAATTGACCTATAAAGATAAATGAAGGTTTGATATATAAGTCAGTATGGATGAACTTTGCTAACATGCTAAGTGACCAACCGGGTTGGATCAAAAGGCTACATATTGTAGTCTTGATTTTATGTGAAATGTCCAGTGTAGGCAAAGGCATCAAAACAGGAAGTTGGCTGGTGTTTGGAGGAATAATGGGAGTACCTGTTCATGAGTGATAGCAGTAATAACTATGTTCTGAAATTAGATTGTTGCAGTAGTCACACAGTTCTGTGCTCTGTGTGTGTGTGTGTGTGTGTGTGTGTGTGTGTGTGTGTGTGTGTTTGGGTACTGGGGCTTAAAATCAGGGCTTGAGAGATATCCCTTAGGTCTTTCTACTCAAGGCTGGTGCTCTTCTATTTGAGCCATACGTCCCTTTCCAGCTTTTCTTTTGGTGGTCATGGGGCTTGAACTCAGGGCCTGGACACTGTCCCTGAGCCCTTGTCCTCAAGGCTAGTACTCTACCACTTTGAGCCATAGCTCCACTACCAGTTTTTGAGTGGTTAACTGGAGATAAGAATCTTAGAGGGACTTTTCTGCCTGGCCTGGCTTTGAACTGTGATCTTCAGATATCAGCCTCCTGAATAGCTAGGATTACAGGTGTGAGCCACCAGCACTGGCCTCTTACAGTTTTTTGCTGTTAATTGGACATAAGAGTCTCATCAGCTTTCTTTCCCTGGCTGACTTCTAAACCCTCTGTTCTCAGATCTCAGCCTCCTGAGTAGCTAGGAGTACAGGAATAAGTCATTGGTGCCCTGTTCTATTCATATTTTTTAAGTTTAGAGAATGTGGGTTATATTTCAATTTTTTAATGTCTATGGATTTCAATAGATCTGTTTTTAAGAGTAAAAGTATGCGTAAATAAGAATAAACATAAAAATGTATAGGTTATGATTTTTTTTCTTCAGAAAGGCAACAACATCAGGGAAAGGACTGGACGTTTATGCATATTTACCATTTCAGTGAATTTTTTTTTGAGTGAATTTTTTTTGTCGGTCATGGGGCTTGAACTCTGGGCCTGAGCGCTGTCCCTCAGCTCTTCAGCTCAAGGCTAGTGCCCTACCACTTGAGCCACAGCGCCATTTCCCATATTTACCATTTCAGAAAATCACTTTCAGCCACAGCTTTTGCCATGACACCTCACAGCTTAACCATCCATGGCTATTGCAATCATAGTGATTCTATGCAGAGATGCTAAGTTAAGCACTTCATTTATTTTGTGCTTGAGCATTTACAGCTCGAAGTGCATTTTATTATAGATTAATTGCCTTCTAGTCCTGCTTCATACTACAGTGAGTGTATTGTATATTGATTTTTCCTAAGGAATATGTGAGGGTTGGTTGTATTATCTATGGACTTAGCTTGTTGAGGGGATGGGTGCGGTGCCCCCATCACGTTGGTAATGCTATTAAAAAGCGTGGCATTGAGGCTAATAGAATTGAGGACCATTGACCTACTTTCAGATTAACGTTTCATTATAGCCACATGCCCAGTCACAACTATTCTTTAGTTATAGCCCAAGACTCTCATCCTGTCCCCTCTGCACATAAAATTGCAGGCAGGCAGAACCACGGCATCCCTAGTTTTCAGTATCTCTCTGGGCTCTGGCTCTCCTCCATGTGGCCTCCACCCCTGCAACTATAAAGATTCCTTGTGGAGAGCTTAGATGGCTTTCGACTTCTTGCTCGCATTCAGGCTCCTGCACTCTGTGTGTCAGAACATCTCAGGGAAAATGTTCTTTCAGCTGACTTATCTAGGTGCAATTTGTGTCCAGTCATGAGAACAAAGTAAAACATGGTGGCGACCAGGGGAATTGGTTTATTCACATAAGGTGCAATCTTCATGTTGCTGTTTGGGCTAAGCGCCTTCCCCCAGGATGATGAACTGAAGATACCTGTGGGTATTTTAAGTTGATGAGGTTATGACTGATGTCATATTGTGATATTTAACCTAACAGCTTGTGTGTGTGTCTGTGTGTCTGTGTGTGTGTGTACACATGTGTACCAGTACTGGGGCTTGATCTCAGGGCCTCATGCTCTCCTTTGGCTTTTTCTGCTCAAAGCTGGCATGCTTATCCTTTGAGTCATACCTCTACTTCTGGGGTTTTGCTGGTTAATTGGAAATCCAAGTCTCTCAGATTTATCTGCCCAGAATGGCTTTGAACCCTGGTTCTCAGATCTCAGCCTCCCAAGTAGCTAGGCATTCTGTTATACATTATAAACGTTGGAGGGAGCCAAAGAGGACAAGGCTGCTGCTCAGAAGGCCAGCAGTTGAGTCTGGTTTACACAGGGGACATTTCAGGGTCCACAATAGGCCCAGACGGCCCACGTGGAATTCAGAGACCAAAAGAGCATAGTGAATAATGAGATAATGAGTTCATCTAGCATTTCCAAGGAAAAGTGCAAGGGGCTAAAAAGTCCATTGTGGTGAGGTAGACTGAGCTGATTCACCCGTGGATCACAAAGAATGTGACCAAACAGCAATTTCAAGACTGAATGCTTTTCTTTAAAACACTAACTGTTGAGCTCCAGTCTCTGAGATGAGGATTCAGAAATGACATGGAAGCATTTGAGAGTATGGATTTGCATACTTTTTACCTTAGGTTTTTTTTTCCCTTTAAGTGATCATCAAGTACACCCTGACAAGATAGGAACAACTGAGCTAGGTAAAAAGTGGAGGAAAGCAAAACAGTCAGAGTGAGCAGCTACAGTGAGGGCCTAGTGCTAAGACAGAAGCTTGCAAGTACCTGTAGACAAATACACAGACCTAGGCACCTTCGAAAGCTTCTTACAAATATAAAATCTCAGACTCCATCTCAGACTTACAGAGGAAGAATTTGCATTTTTTGACCTGATGCCCAGGTGATTTTGGACATGCATTGAAATATCTGGGTACGCTGGTTAGAATTTAAAGCTGCTTGAAAGAGAAGCCCTGACTTACAAATGGTGCGGCCTTAGTACCCAGCAAAATATTTGGCATTTGTCAAAGATACTGTGACTCAAGTTGTGCAACTGTAAAGTTAGATTTTAGGGGAGCTGCTTTGATGAAAAAGTTGGTCTGTCTTCACAGAGAAATGGGCATGGGCACATTACACAAGGCAGAGCACAAACTGACACCGTCTATTTTTTGTCATTATCATTATCTATAAGGTGTATGAATTCTATGAGCTTTGACAATACTATTTCTCCCACATCAGGTGGAAGATATTCCTTTCCTTTAGCCTAGTGTCAGCTGTTCCCTCTTTCCCTCTCATTCCTTCCCTCCCATCGCTGCCCTTGAGTTGCTTAGTTCATTTTCATCCATGTCCAGTGCAGCTGATGGGCCCCTCTGTTGTATATTTTCCCCTGTTTCCCTCTATTCTGTATCCTCCTCCTAGTTTCCCTCAGATGTGGCACCATCTTTTGAGAAAGATAGCAGAAGGTTCCAGAATAAACAAATGCAAAAACCCACTAACTTTATTACTCCACTTCAGGCTTTTAGCCTGAGGAACTAGATGGACATGTCTATGAAATATGTTCCCAGTGGAGAATTTACATGAAAGGGCACAATAATGAGAAGAGCTTTGATTTCCATTACAGGAGAGTTTAAAGCATTATTGAATATACTGAAACTGAGCAACTGGCAGCATTGTAAGATGATGTAGGTGGACATATAGCCACTCAAATATATTGTCAAAATGTTCACCAAAAGCAGGGTGCTGGTGGCTCACACCTGTAATTCTAGCAACTCAGAAGCCTGAACTCTGAGGATCAGGGTTCAAGGCCAGCCCAGGCAGGGAAGTCCATGAGAATATTATCTCTAATTAACCACCAAAAAGCCAGAAGTGGAAGTGTAGTTCAAATGGTAGACCACTAGCCTTGAGCAAAAAGGCTCAGGGACAATGACTAGGACCTGCCCCCACATGATCACACACATACACCACACACGCACACGCACACACAAACACTAAAAAATTATAACAGTGTTATCTTGAGAAATTATTGTCTTCCTACTCCCTTTCTCTGTTCACCCCACCAATTGAGCTGGTTTTTCTCTAAACAAATCAAGAGGAATGGGAAACGACTAACATCAGGAATACATATTATTAAATACCAGTTGACTAGATGTTGTAGCATAGGGCAGTCTTCCTTTGAGAAATTCACAAAAATGTCACAAAAGAATGGGGACACCAAGGAGACACTCACAGAAATACCCTCCCCCCATGTTTACACTGCCCTAAAGGAGTATTCCCCTCAGTCACTCCCTCAGCTGTTTTCCAGCAGCTCTACTTTCCAGGTCACTGGAAACATTGCCTTGCCCAGACTACCAGGTAACATTAGAGCTAGCCTGTCAGCCTGGAGGCTAGGGAAGGCCTAGGTGCTATCTGTTGCCTTTTCTATTCAAGGCTGGTACTCTACCACTCTCGTCACAACTCCACCACTACAACTTCTTCCTCCTCCTCCTCCTCCTCCTCCTCCTCCT
>NW_012267246.1:10465030-10568400 GCF_000151885.1 Dipodomys ordii | reverse complement strand
TCCTCTTCCTCCTCTTCCTCCTCTTCCTCTTCCTCTTCTTTTCCTCTTCCTCTTCCTCTCCTCCCACTCCTCCTCCTCTTCCTCCTCCTCCTCCTTCTAGTTAATTGGAGATAAGAGTCTCACAGACTTACCTGACCAATCTGGTTTTGTGCTTGTGATTCCCCAGATCTCAGCCTCCTGAGTAGCTAGGCTGACAGACATGAGCCACCAGTATGAAGCTTGGGTGAGCCTCTATCCCCAGAGAAGACAGTAATTGTCCTTTCTGATTAGATGGGCAGGCTACTATCTGCTAAGGTTCCAAAAAGCATTGACTGGGGAGGAATATGTAACAAAAGAGTGAATTTGATCTTAGTAGTGTATATACATGAATAGAAATATTGTAGTGAAACTCCTTGGTACAATTCATTTGTGCCAGTTTGGTGGGGGAGGAGGGAGATTGTGTGAATGATTTAAACCCAGGTGGGACCAGTATTTGAATTTACCCATTGGTTGAAGTAAAGTATCCTGCACTGTTAAGTCCCAAGTCACTTAGGGAAGGTAGAGGAAAGCAATTCAATTGAATGTTAACAGTCACGGGAGACTACCACATACTTACTCTACTCACTGATTGGCATGAAGTTGCTCTATTTAGAATGGTCTAGGAAAGAAGCCATAAACATAAACAATTGTTTGTTTTTCTGGAGTAATAACCTTAACTATTATAAATCTAGGAGAAACTGGAGTTTTGTTTGTGTGTTTTGCAAAGGAGAGTAAACTTTAAAATAGCTGAATTTGAAGAAGATACACTTTTATAACTTTAACCAATGACTATTTGTTTAATGCCTAAATTTGTTACTCGTGAAGGAAGAATTGGGGTAGAATGCAAGAAAAAAGAATCATTCGAGGTTACCCAGAGGATGTTCAGAGGAGGACACAATTAGATATCAGGTTGAGCTGCTCCAGTTTGCTCACCGAGCGGGGCCACCTCACAGGCCCTCACGTGTAGCGTGAGGCACTGAGGTGCTCTGCTCCCATTACCACATTAATAATGGAGGAAGGGAACAGGAAACTGATGGATAATGGAGAAGGGACAAGGATATTCTCTCAGATCGTCTTTGGAAAGAGATGAAGAGCCAAGAAAGCGGCGTGCAGGAGAGAGAGGGACAGACGTGGCTGGTAGCCAACTCAGGTGGCTCTCGAGGCTGCCATTCTTGTTCTTCAACTTCCTAATTCCAGCTTTGCTGAGGCTCAATGGCCTCTTCAAAGGCTTGCACCACATTCCAGATGTTGTCTGAGGTAGTAAGTACCTTCTGTACAGCCATGCTGTCCAGTGTAATAGCCACTGGTTACATATGATGACTTCAATTTTTAATTGCAGATCTCCCACTGTATTTTGCTTTATTTAATTTCATGCACAACTGTCTTATTTACAAATTGGATATTTGTGGCAATCAAAATCATCCCTTTATTAGAAATAAGTATTTTTATTTTTTAACCACTATCTTTCCACTTTGAAAATATCTCTTTTTTGTGTGTGCATGTGGCGGTACTGGTGTTTGGATTTAGGTCCTTGTGTTCTCACTTGGCATTTTGCTCAAGGCTAGTGCTCTACCACTTGAGCCATGCACCTCTATTCTGAGTTTTTTGCTGGTTAATTGGAGATAAGTCTCATGGACTTTTCTGCCTGGGCTGGATTCATTCTGGTATCCTCAGATCTCAGCTTTCTGAATAGCTAGGATAGCAATCTAGTGCCCAGTTGAACACATCTCTTTGAATTGTTTTTTTTTTGTTTTTCTTTGTACTATTAGTTATAGTATTGAATATTTATATTTGCATTAACAATTGCTCCTTACTATACTCTATTAAAGAATACGTTCTGGATATAGATGTGGCTAGGTGGCAGAGACATGGCTAGTGTGTCCCACGCCCTGGTTTCAACCTTTAGCACCTCAAACTAAGAATTCTCACTTAAGAACTTGCAGGCTGAAAATGTGGAACTCAACAGCATAGAGGCAATCACTGATCAGTTGAATGACTGCTCTGTTGGAAATTCCTTTAAAAGTCACCAAGTGAAGTCTGGCATGCATCTACAAGCAGGGCTGTTAGTGCTGAGAGATGTTCTTTTAGTTTTCAGCTTTCCAAATGAAAAAGCATGCTAGGTGGGAGAGGATCCTGCTTACAGAGAGGAGTTCTCTGGGCTGGGAATCTAGGGTGTACTCTGAGAGCTGGACAGGCACCTTCCTTAAAGGACACTCTAGAAGCCCAGAATGAACAGTGCACCTACAAGGCAATGAAAATCTCCATTGCAAAAAGCATTTTAAAGTGATCTTTGACAAGCTGTCAAAAGATCTCAGTTATTTTCCTCCCATCTGCAAAAGAAAGAAGCCAAGTAAAGATTAAAAGCTGCCTTTTCTTCTGTGCTACACATTCCCTAATTTGTAAGATTTTTTTCCTTACTAAAACAACCTATTTTACTAAATAAAATTAAAAAGTAAAGTAAATATCCTCACTTATTGGGTAAATGTCTGAGGTCTCCAAGGAGCTTCATGAGACTACTACATTCAAAAGTATAACTTTAACCAGGCACGGGTGGTTTATACCTGTAATCCTAACTACTCAGGAGGCTGAGATCTGAGGATCATAGCTTGAAGCCAGCTCGAGCAGGAAAAACCGTGAGACTCTTAACTCTAATTAACCGCTAAAAAGCCGGAAGTGGAACTGTGGCTCAAGTAGTAGAGCACTAACTTTCAGTGAAAAAGTTCAAGGACAGTTCCTAGGCCCTTGACATCAAGCACTAGTACCAGCACACACACACACACACACACACACACACACACACACAATTCTAACTCCAAATTTTAATATTATACTATTAATATTTTCATACTACAAGACGGTAGATTTTCAATTCAGTCTTCCTTTGACTTAATGAATACAAAAGGGATACAAAAAAACATACAGATAATTTCTTTATAATTAGACAGAGATATTTCTAGATAACAGCTTCCCAAAAGGATTTGTGGAGACATTTGATGAAAAGAAAGTTTTCTCATTTGTAAAATCTGGAGCTCAGACCAGATGATTCCTAAGGTTTTGTGCCCTATGATTTTATGCCCAGTGTAGCTAGCAAAACAAGTCATCTTCTGTTACAACAGATGTCTCAAAAAGTCAGGGATTATTTCAAACTACTTTTGGAAATTATAGCTTGCTATAAAGAATTATATTGTGCTCAATATTCTTTCAAGTACTATGGAAGATTTGTTGATTACCTACTTTGGTTATATACTTGCTCAAGTCACTGGAGATTCATCAAAAAATGAGAAAGATTTCCTAACCTCAAGGAATTTATAAAGAGGTAGACAATGAAAGCATTGTTATTTAAATAAATGTCATAGCAAGATTAATTATTTAAAAATACATGCAATGGATGATAGATAGACAGAATGAGGGCCACTTGCAGTTCAGATGAAGCTAAAATATCTACAGAAGTGATATTTCAACAGAGGCTGGAATCATAAGGAGTGTACCATGCCAAGACCCGAGTCAAAAGATTCTGAAGAGTGATAACAAGTGTAGCTACTCTGAGGAAACAGAGGGCTTGGTATACATAAAAATGGTATACATAAAAATGATAAAAAACCAAGAGAGAGCTTAGTAAGAGATGAACTCAGAGATTAAATAGACACCACGTTTAGACCCTGGAGGCCATTGTTGGAAGGACTTGAGATTGCATTTTGCTTGCAGTACAAAAACCAATGGAGGGTATTAGGAAAAGATTTTAACCCTTGATGGTTGAACAATCTGTACTAGACAATGGGGGTGTATGTACTCAGTTAATAGTTCCATAGAAAATCAGAAAGAGGAGGAGGCTCAAGTCATTCACATATATTTAATAATAGCTGGGATAAAGCTGAAGGGATCGTAGCGGAGTGGATTGCTTTAGTGGGAAAGGTGAAAAAAACAGGACAAGAAGGTGAGGAAAGAGGGAAGCATTATAGTGAGTAAAAGGTCAGCATCCACCACATCAGATGATCTCTGCATGCCTGTCACCCCAGCCAGCCTGAGAACTCTGGAAGAGCCAGGAAAATCTTTTCATCTTGCACTTACAAGATATTTTCCAGGTGCTCCATAAATATTTATAGAAAATCCACCTGAACCCATTAAGGCAAATGGTATATGTTGGTATAAACCAAGAGCAGAATGGAGTGGATTAGTTAGAGTCACACTTTATCATGGAGCATGTGTAATAACCTACATCAAGAAAATTACAATGCCATTTGTCTGCGGATAATTGTGTCACATAAAATGGCCACTCTTGAAATTCGAGGAACCTTTTTGGTTAACATTATGCAAACTCCAGAATGCTAGAAGTTCTCTTTGAGGGCCATGAAAGTGAACTGAAGAGATGGCCTCTAAAATTACCAAATCCAAAATACACAAGGCCTGGGTACAAACTGAGACACAGTGAATGGAAAAAACAAGTTTCCATTCTAAGCTCCACACTCAGATCCACAAAGTCTGTGCAAATTCAGTTGCTTGTTTAGGCGGGAGCTTCTCTAAGTGAGATTCTATTTAATATATCCAGGCTGAGTAGCTGCAGAGCTTTCTCCACTTAAAAATTTTCCTAAGCAGCCCTCAAGAAACTAGCTGGGACATAATATGAAGAAATGCATCTAGAAGACATCCAGAGCTTCTAGGCTGGGAAAAGGCAATTTCATTTGAGGTCAAGTTACTTGGAAGAGTTTTGAAGGCCACTCGATCACTCTCTTCTCTTCCCTTGGCACCCACGAGGAAAAATGTACAAAGAACATCACATATAGACAAGTGGACAGATGTCTAATCTCCTCTAGAGATTATCCCATGCCTAGACCACACTTAATAACATACAAAAAAAATACAAGACCTTCCTGAATATGGATCAGAAGGGAAAGCAGCGGCCTGGAGGTCAGAACACTTGCATTGCCTGGCATGTGGTGGAGGATAAATCATTTCAGTGCACAGGCCCATGAGCTGTATGTCTGCAAGAAGCAGGGAGGATAGGTCTACTGATTGCATTTTTGAGACACAGGAGGTAGATTTTGGTTAAGTTTTTGTTTTAATTTTGAAGAGAATAGGTGGAAAAACATTTTCTCTGGATAAAATAGGAGAGGTGACAGTTTGCCATCGAATATGGAAACAGATGGGCTGGGAAGATGTCTTAGTGGTAGAGTGTTTGCCTTGCATGCATGAGGCCCCAGGTTTGATTCCTCAGCACCACATAAGCAGAAAAAGCCAGAAGTGGTATTGTGGCTCAAGTGGTAGAGAGCTAGCCTTGAGCTGAAGAGCTGAGGGACAGTGCCCAGGCCCATGACCGACCAAAAAATAATAATATGGAAATAGAAATATATACTCAAGGTAAGAACGATTTTTAGAGGGTATGTAGGGGCAGTAGTGTACCCCACACATGTCCAGCAAAAAGCTGTACTGTAGCTGTGGCTCAAGTGGTATAGCATTGCCATGTGTGAAAAAGTCAAGCAAAAGTGAGAGGCCTAGTTCAAGCACCAGTTCTGACACACACACACACACACACACACACACACACACACACCATAAATCATCATCATTCTCTAAATGAGAAAACAGAATCCTCATCATCTGTATGGCTTACTCAAGGTCTCATTAAAATATTTTATAAAATTACTTCCAGGCTTTGAATATGAGATGTATATTAAATATAAATTAATCTCATATTTAGACTTAATATTCTGTCCTCAAGGTTGCTCATTAAGTATGTACAAATATCCCAGTCTGAAAATCTTCAAAACCCAGAATACTTCTGATCCCCAAATTCCAGAGGAAGGTACTCACTTCCATAGTACTCTCAATTTTCAGGTGAAGAACATTACAGTTCAGACATTTTAAGAGACGGCCCCAACTCTGTACATCACCTTTATAACAAATTTTAAAAGACACTGCCCCAAATAGCCCAGTAAAGTCAAAATCCCAACTGTTCAAAGACATTGTTTTGACTTCAAACTGAGTCTCTCTGAAGATGCAGAAGGCAGGGTTGACGACTGTCAGTCTCTCCCAGTTTCAAGATAAAGCATTGTAGGTCCCAGCAAGAAACACTCGGCACACTCCACTCTGGTATTTTGAGCAAAGTTCATGACCTGTATAGAAAGGTGCAGGTTGTAGGTAGAAACCCATGGGAAAAATTCAGTGACAAGGACTAGAAGCATTAATCCCCCTCTCTGCCAAAAAGAAGAAGGGGTAAAAAGAGTTATCAGGACCAGAGAGAAAGAGGAGCTCTGTGGGGACAGCCTCCTGGAAGGAGGTGTGGTCTCTAAAGGATGGACGCAGCCAACACTTACTTACATGGAAAGGGCAGTGAGGTATAAATACCTCACCTCCTTCTCTTCTGCCTTCCTGATCAGTCCTTCCCGCTCTGACCAATTCAACCACAGGGCTAAGGAGCTTTTGATAGGCTCCATGCCAGTTGTTTCCCCAGGAACTGCTAATGGGCTGGTGAGAGGATCTGGAACACACCTGTACCCCTGACATCACCTTGAATATAAATTTTCCAATATGCTGTGTCTTACTGTAATTTCTCTTACTGGCCTAATAGCTTCTGTTGATTGAAGCATATAGTACAAATCTGATTGGTGGAGAATGTTTTCATTCCCTGGGCTTTGACTCTGTTAATATTACTATATGTACAGTCACTAACACATGATATCACACAGAGTCCTATGATCCGGGCATAAGTAGAGCGGATGACGATGACTGGAAAGTAATGTTAAACCATGGACACATCACAATGTGGGGGTGACTGTCCCCCCCCCCGTGGAGACCTGGGGTTCCTGTACCTAGGATGCATGGAAGAGGAAATAGACTTTTGTGAGACTGTTGGTGACTTTGGCAGAAAATGGCGGCATCTCAACACTATACCACCAGATCTCTGCATGAACTTCTGTATACACCTCAAAATAGGTGCCAGATAAGTCCCCTGAAGATACACAGATCACACCCCCAACTCCTGTTGTATCAACTCCTGTTGATTATTCTGATGAGTTTTTTTTTTAGAATTATTTATTTCAAGCAAACAGAGATACACACTGCCTTCTCTTCGTTTTGTTCTGCTTGGTGTCTAGAACAAATGAGTTTTTCATTCAAAGTATCACTAGGGGAAACCAATGCTTCTATCTTGATTTATTTATTGTTGGCTGTTCCTAGGGCTTGAACTCAGGGCCTGGGCTCTGTCCCCAAGTCTCTCCATGCTCAAAGCTAGCGCTTTACCACATGAGCCACTTCTATCTTTAAAGAATCATTATAGAGCACCACAAGACCACATTAGACTCTTAAATCATACTGCACACAGACAGATTACTGTAATTTTTTTTGGGGGGGGGGAATAGCCTCAAGATAAAAATATCAAGGTGGGTATGGAGTGAGGGAGAGTGATGGAAGGGATGAGTCTAATCAAGGTACTTCTATACATACATGAACATGTCAGAATGAACCACCCCTGTATGACATTGCTTTGCCCTGTATACAATAGAGTCTCTGTTGAGATGTTCTCTTCACTACTACTCATTTCTTCTTCACTCTTTGTATTGATATTCACCTGCCTCCTTTAAGAGGAGAATATATCTGATTTTGGCTGTGTCCAAGGACTTACTTCAGAATCAATACTGAATCAGCAGAAGTGGTAATTCCCATCAAAAGCAGAAGAGATCCCAGGCCCTTGGCCCTGGCCTATGCCATCAGAGAGAAGCATATGACTAGTAGGGGTTGTTCCTTCATCCTGAATCCCAGAATGAGAAGACATGTGGAGTAGGCCCACAACCCAGATTTAGGAAAAGCCCTAAAGCCAACCCACAGCCTGGAACAAAGCCACAGCAAGAGGCGAATGTCATTGTGTAACTGAGTGAAACTTGGAGTTCTCTGATACTGCTTCAAAACCTGATTCATATACATGATGACTGTTTTAGAAGCAGATTGGTGCTAATCAACAGTTACAGCGAGCAAAACGGCAGACATTGGAAGCATTCCTGAGGCTCAAAACTCAAAGCAACTTACTAGTGCTCTATTAGGGCTGAGCATCCCCTGAGACTCAGTTACAACTGACCTGTGCCTGGCTGCCGGTGCACAGTCAGAGTGATTGATATGCAAGCACATCCACAGATGGGGTGTCTTCAGAAGAAAGAGAAAAGTAACAGGAGCAAGGACCTTGAGAAAGAACTACCAACAAACATGGCTGAGCCAGCAGCTCCAGACACCAAGGTCAGAGGGGGATCATGATCTCAGGGATGGGGGTTAACTGAAGATGGGCCCCCCACATCCCAGATGCCCACCAGTGCATCTTGGGGGAAGAACTCAAGGGGAATAGGAGAACGAACAAAGGCCCAAGGAATCTGCTGAGGAGCCCCGATAGAGGAAGAGGAACAGGAAGAAGAAAGCCACTCTCTCCAGTTTGAAAAAAGGAACCTTGAGTCCCTCAAGTCCAAGTACCAAATTGTACAATTTGCAGCCAGGAAGGACCCAGAAAAGTTTCATCAGAAAGCACCCTAGAAGTCAGGTCCTGGTGGTTCTTGCCTGTAATCCTAGCTACTCAGGAGGATGAGATTTGATCATGGTTCAAAACCAACCCCAGCAGACAAATCCTCAAAAAGATTCTTATCTCCAATTAGCCAGCAAAAACCTGGAAGTGGAGGTGTGGCTCAAGTGGTGGAGCACCAGCCTGGAGGAAAAAAGCCTAGGGAGAAAAAAAAACAAGTGAGAGCAGGAGGCCTTGGTTCAAGTCCTTGAAGTAACCCAAGAAGGAAAGAGAGAGAGAGAGAAAGGCGCTCTGGATAAGGACTAGACAGACCCCAAAGGCTCTTAGAGAGCTTCCTGGCGCCATAGAGTAGAGTAGAAGTCCGCAGTAGAGAACAAAATGGCCTCATCAAGGCTAGAGCCGAAGGACATTTTGGCTCTCACTCGGCTCAAAGCCTCATTACATACTTCAATCTCTTCACAGCACTGGACACTAGGCGCCAATGTCCTCCCGTATTATAGATGGCAGAACTGAAGCACAGAGAGGCTCTGCCCAGTGCAGCCAATGACTCTAGAGAGCCCGGATCCTGAACTGGGTCCTTCACCGGGAGCTAGGTGCTCAGCTTGGAGGAGGAGCAGCAGTTAACTCTGCGGGAGAGGGAACCCATAGACCTCCATACAGGAGTGGGAGGAATCTTGTCAAGAGGAGAATCTTGTCCAGCCAGATGAGACATTTCCCTCTAGCTTTTGTCTGGGAACATTGATCAGAAAAGACTTCTGTAGCATTGAGAATCGTCCAAACATGTGAACAAGTTGCCTCTGGCAGCCAGAGTTCCCTAGATACCCCAGCAATGGCAGAACAACCATTCAGTGGGAATATCAAGAAAGGATTGACAGTACGTCATCCCTTAGTGTGTTTACAAAATCAGGCAGCAATGATTTGGGCTGTTTGTTGTTTTGCAAGGCTTGCTTCCCTTCCTCTCCTCACCTCCAAATGCAGGCTTCCATTTAATTCTATAATCCTACCTATTCAGTGAACTTCTAAGCCATAATCATCTTCATCCTGAAACCCGACTTTTCCCATGAGTCTTTAGACTCATCAGCGAACCCCACAATGGTGACTTTCTCTTCCCAAGGGCTGTGCCCGCCTTCCTTAGAGCTGTGAAGTGTTTTGAGAAACTTGAATCAAAGTGCTAGAGAAAGCATAACACATATTTATTGCTCATCTTGGAAAGACAACAGCACTGAGCTTCCAAAACTATCTTTGATTAACATACCCTGGGGGTGATGAATATGGATATTGTCAATAGCCACCTAAGAGCATATTTTCTTTTGTACATTTTGTTCTCATCAGTAAATTTCCTACAGAGAAAGGAAATTCCGCCAACCCCCCTCCACCATCACCAGCCCCTGTTTGTATCAATAAAGCAAAGGGCTCAGAGGAATTGTGTGGAAGGAACTGAATCAGGAAGGAATTGGTGACACCTCCACCCTGTGTTCTAATTAATGAGCTACAATTTTCACCTTAATTTCTAATTACCCAGAATATGGAATGCAAATAGAAGCTGTGGCCTCCCCTTGTAAGCCTGGCTTATTTCTCACTGTCCACTTAACAGTATCTGATCAAAGACTGACCAGGATAAGTGTCCTAGAGATAGGCTCCAGTGTTCAGAGATAGAAGCATTCACAGTCACTGCCTGTACGGGGGGCTGACAAAAGCCAGCTGCTCAAGATGGAAAAGGAAACTGGAGAACCTGTTGTACTTGAGTCTGTGGTAGTCTAATGAGTCATTGTGCCTGGTGTAGGGCATGGAGGTGCAATCCTGCTGTGTTAGAACTTGGAAGAATCCCCGCATGTAGACGCATCCACCTTGGAGGAATTGAATCAGAATTCTGGGGTGGCACATAGGCACCGATATTTCTGAGAGACACTGTGAAAGCCTCTCATAAAACTAGCAATGAGCCAGGAGCTGGTAGCTCATACCTGTAATCCTAGCTACTCAGGAGGCTGAGATCTGAGGATCAAGAGTCAAAGCCAGCCTACGCAGGAAAGTCCACAAGACTCTAACTCCAATGAACCAGCAAAAAGCCAGAAGTGGAAGTGTGGCTCAAGTAGTAGAGCACCAACCATAACCAAAAAAGAGAAGCGAAAACACAAGGCCCTGAGTTCAAGCCCAGTACCAGCACACCCCCCCAAAAAAAATGGAGAGGAGGAAGAGGAAGAGGAGGAAAAAAGAATAAGCAAAAACAACCCCAGCAATGAAGCCACTGGCATTTGACGCCACAGGGCCACTGTCTTTTTTCCAATGGCCCAGAAAGCCAGTCTTGACCCTGCTGACAGTTTGTCTTCTTCCATCCTGTGTGTGACATTCTTGTGTGCAGGCACTATTGACATGCTAGCAGGTGGGTCCTTGTCCTCAGGAACAGTAGAGAAATAAAGTCAGCAGCAGCAGAACAACTCAAGCAAAGAGAGTTTATTGCAAAGCAAAAGAGAAAGGCTGCCCAGAATAGTAGACGATGTGACCCAGAAATCGGTAGTCCATTTTGGCTGCTGGGAGGGGGGTATGCGTGTCTCCTTTTATCTCCTCCTCCAGACATGAGAAGGGTCAGTGTTTCCAGGCATGACATTAGGGTAGGCAGGTCATAAGAAATTCCTCAGAAGAATGGTTGGGTACAGGCTCCTAAGCATCCAGGAACAATGGATGGACCTAATGGAGACTTCAGGAATGCGGATCGGGCCCTGGAAGTGCCGGCAGCATACGGCCAATAACCGTGGCTTTTTCCATCCATGCCTCAACTGTTGAATGGCACTAGTTTGTAGATTCTGTTCACTTGTCAGTCACCCTCTTCAGCAGGCCCATACCCTATACTCCTTTTTACCTCTGTCCACACAGGCCTTGATTCTCCAGCTAAACTTCGTACAGCAGCTACAGAGCTGTTAGAAAAGTAGACTATCTCCTGGTGCTCACTGACTGCAGCCCTCTAATAGTACTGCACTGTATTGAGAGTCAAATCCAAACTGCTCATTCTAGCATACCAGCCTCAGCAGTCCCAGCTTCTGTGTATTTCAAGCAGGAAAGCCAGAAGCACAGACCTAAGACCCAAAAACAGATGCTCAAGTTCTGCCTCAGCCCCTCAAGAGCTTGGCCTCGGATAAGTGTCCACACTGCACCTTGCCTCCCCTGAAAAGGCAGGTTTGTTCTGAGGATAGAATGAGTTGACAGGGCCCTGTACAAGTACAAGTCACACTGTCTCAGGAAGAAGCCTTTCCCTAGGGGATCTGCTCTGCCAGGAGCGCTCTTTCCTCACACCTGGTACAACTGTCTCCTTCTCGCTCAGGAACCAATGTCCTGTCTGCAAAGACCCTCGCACCTTGTTTCTATAGCTGTCGCTGGTCAGCTAGGGCTGACATAACGAGGTATGATAGACTGGGTGGCTGATATGACAGAATTGTGTTGTATTCCAGTTCTAGAGGCTGAAGCCTGGGCCACAGTATCCCCACATTGGTTCGCTCTGTGAAATGAAGTATAGGAAGAATTGCTCCTCATTTCTAGCCTCTAGTTGTTCCCAATGATCGATCCTTGGTGTTCTCTGGCTTGTGGAGCCTCTCCGGTCTCTGCTTTCATATTCAGGTGTTCTCTGTGTGTGTGTGTGCACATGTGTTCAAATCTTCCCTGTGTATGTGGATGCCAGGCATACTCCAGTAGGCTCACCCTAGTCCAACATGAATTACCTCATCCTTACTCAAGTCATTACATCTGTAATGACTGTAGTGTCAAATAAAGTACAATGCTGAGGACCCAAGGTTAGGACATAACATATCAATTTCCAGAAGACACAGTTCAGCCTGTAAGATATCCTTCACCCTCTCTGGGAAGACTGTGAATGGTCTTGTTTCACCACACCAAATGTCAGCTCCAAGTAAGCAAGATATTGGATGCCTGATTTACTGTCACAAATGCTGCCAAGGCTAGCTAGACTGTTGCAAAAAAGCCATTCTGTACATTTTTTTAAATTAATGAATGAATGAACAAACTAAAACTAAGACAACAATCCAATTTTCTTAGTAACACTAGTGAAGTGACTCTTCAATGATTTAAAAAGTATTTCCCAAACTATAGATGTGAGGAAATATTCACACCCATTATAAAGCAAAACAAGGAAGTTTTAAGTCAGAATAAATGATATGATCCTATTATTTATTTCTTTAGTGCCAATACAAAGACATGAACTCAGGGCCTTACACTCTCATCTGTTTGCTTTTGATTTTTGCTCAAGACTGGTGCTCTATCATATGAGCCACAATTCCATGTCCTGCTTCTTGCTGATTAATTGAAGATAAGAGTCTCTGTGATCCTCAAATATCAGCCTCCTGAGTAGCTAGGATTACAGTCATGAGCCATCAGTGCCTAGCTTACGATCATATTATAAAAAAACACTTCAGTATAAATAGATGTGCTCACATATTCATGTAGAAAAGGGTCTGAAAGAATATAAATTAACGAATGGCTGACTGATGCTAGTAACATTTTCTCTACTCATTTTTAATTTTTGTTATTTATTTTGTATTATTTTTCTGAAATAAACATGCCAAAGTTTTATAATAAGAAAATAATAAAAAGGTAAGTTCCACCCTACCCTCCAAACCCCAAGACAAACATTCTCCCTTGTTATGTGACTTTGGTGTGCAGCATCTCCCATGCTGGACTGATGATGGAGGCTGATAACCAAACGTACAGAGCCCAGAGCCAATCACCATGCTTGCTACAAAACAGGCACTCAATATACGCTGGATGAATCGAAATGAAATGAGTATTTACATTTATTTCCCCATGACTGCAACTAAAGTAGCTATTCTAGCAGCTTTTTCAGTATACATGTGTCATATTGCTTTACCAATCTGGAAAGAAGGAAAGGGAACAGAAGGAGAAAGAGAAGGAGGAGGCGGAGGAGGAGGAGGAGGAGGCGGAGAAGGAGGAGGAGGAAGAATTCAAGTATTCTAGGTTATAGAAGGAAGTTTAACCAGAGGGCTGTCATCCAAACCCTGTGAACCAAACTGCCACATCTCACCTGATTCTCCTAATTAGTTAGACTTTGCAATGCCTTAAAAAACAGAAAACTGCTACATTCGGTGCTAAGTAGTGCTAATTAGTAATATTAGTAATTATTAGCATTAGCCAGCTGTGGTGGCACATGTCTATAATCCTAGCACTCAGAGGCCAAGACTGGAGGATTGCAAGTTTGAAACCCAGTCTGGGTCACATAATGAGACACTGTCTCATTAGCAGGAAGAGAAGGGTATGAGATCACATAAGCAGGTACGTATTATTCATGTAAATGATCTACACTTATCAGTACAACACTTGGAATCAACATTTGACTATACTTCCAGAAATTCTTTGTAGAATCTTATAAAGCTCTGGCTTCCAAAGAAAGTAGATTCATAAAATATTTGAATTTTTAAATTTTTTTTCAAACTTTATAAAACACAGACAAGTATTGGTGACTCATGCCTATAATCCTAGCTACTTAAGAAGCTGAGATCTGAGAATCAAGGTTCAAAGTCAACCCAGATAGAAAAGGTGGTGAGATTCTTATCTCCAATTGACCACCAAAAAGCCAGAAGTAAAGGTGTGGCTAAAATAATAGAGATCAGCCTTCAGCAAAAAAATCAGAGAGCTTGAGGCCCTGAGTTCAAGTTTTAGTACCCATGAAAGAGAGGGAGAGAGGGGGTGGAGGAGAGAGAGAGTGTGTGAGAGAGAGAGATTGAGAGGAAGAAGGAAGGGAGGGAGGGAGGGAGGGAGAGAGGGGAGGAAGGAGGGAGGAGGGAGGGAGGAAGGAAGGAAGGAAGGAAGGAAGGAAGGAAGGAAGGAAGGAAGGAAGGAAGGAAGGAAGGGAGGTAGGAAGGAAGGGAGGGAGGGAGGGAGGGAGGGAGGGAGGAAGGGAGGGAGGGAGGGAGGGAGGAAGGGAGGAAGGAAGGAAGGAAGGAAGGAAGGAAGGAAGGAAGGAAGGGAATCACCTAATGTCATAGTTCTCAACTCTTATCATACCCAACATGCCATCTTAAACATTTTTTCCATGCTTTCACTTCCCTGAAGTGAAATTCAGGGATAACCTGCCCATAGTCAAAATATTTCCATATGTGAATGCCCAGGCCCAGCCAGATGACATTGTCTGATGCTTGCAGTACATAAAGAACCACTGTAAACCTGCCAGTCTGGAATGGCAGGCAGGGCAGGGGCACTGCCTAGGCAATGTAATACCATGGCATTTCCCCGTGGGCTTTGGCTTCCTGAAATGATGGACAGCTCCACTTAAATTCTAAACTAAACAAATCCCAACCTTTCTTTGATTTATTCCACAGTGGTTCTCCCGGAAAGTTTATTGTACATTTATATTAAGACCATCAGAAATATTCTCGGTGTATATGCATGTGAAAGCTAAGTTCTAAGTTCAGATAATCACTACAGGAAAGATAAGCAAGATATTGAAAGATGGGTGACACTGTCCTATGCCTTTACCATTTCAGCCCCAGTGTCAGAACCACTCCTCACAGCCTTCATCTCTGACAGCAAGAAACAACACCCCACACCTGCAGGCTCACACTCATTGCCGCTTAATCCATTATAGCCAAGCTATAGAACATTGCAGAGGCCTTCCAGCAGAGAAATGGATCAAGAAAATGTCACACGCACACACACACACACACACACACACACACACACACGTGTGTATACAATGAAATGTCTAAATTTATTATTACCTTAAAGTAGTTGTACAAAAGGGTTATTTTATACATACAATGCATATTAATCAATGTCTCCCTTTCCATCATTCTCCCTCTCTCTCCCAACCCCACCCATCCCTCCCAACCCCTCAAATTACCTAGTTCTATGCAATGGAACTTTAGTCAGTCAGCAGAAATGAAATAATGTCATTTGCAGAAAAACAGGTGGAGGTGAAAAAGGTCATACTGAGTGAAGTAAGTCAAGCCCAGAAAGTCAAAGGGGACATGTTTTCACTCATATGTGAACCATAGACCCCAAATACAACCTCCCAGGTAAACACACACAAGGGCACATGCATATACTAAAGTATAGTGTATGCATGGGAAGAACCCCATGGTGTATACCTTGGAAGTCTTAGCAGTTCAACAGAATGATTCTGAGATGTACTTTGCATGAGAGAGGATGATGAATGGGAAAGGAAAGTGGACCAATACAATCATCATACTCAATGCACATAGGTGGAAAAGGAAGTGGGAAACTTGGTGTGATTGGTGGAGGAAGTGGGAGAAGGGTGGAGACATAACAGACATTGAACACACAATGGACATGTTCATTGTAACCCTCTTGCACAACCATTTGTAAATTAAAAAAATAACAATCATAAGTAAATAAACATCTTTTGTTTTGACCAAAAGTCAAGTTCAAAACCAACCCCTCTGATGGCATATATTTCCTCCTGAGAAATATAGCCCAATTGTTCCATCCTTATGTTAAAACAAAATAAAATGGGATTTCATCTCCAGAGAATAAACCCAAAAATCACAATGCCTTGGTAAATCCAAGTAAGACATACTTAAGAGTTGAGACAAAGGAGTCCTGTCTCTGTGTGGGACATTGTCTCAGGCTCTGGGGGGACACCCACGGATCCAGTCTTCACCTCTGCACTAGAGGGAAGACGTTGGTACTCCTCGGAGAGTTCAGATGAAAGCCAAAGAACTGAAGGCGCTTACCCCAGGAAGGTCCTAAAACAGTAAGCACCACAGCCCTGACTCAGCCCTCTCTTGAGAATGACAAATCCACACAGCGCATGCTTCAGCTGTCATCGGGACTGCAGGGGACACCGAGGAGCAGGTGGAAGTCCCCATGGATACACCAGACCTGTTAGGGCAAGGTGGTGGTCACCTTCAAGCATGCACTCACCTTCTCCTCCCCTGTGTTTTTCCTGCAGACCTTCATGCCCAGAAGAGGGCTGTCGGAGGTCCCTGTGGACCTTTCCTAGACAGAAAGCCCCCTTCTTCATCCATGAGTTCCAGAAGCATCCACTGAGCCTTCCTCCGGCACTCTCTGATCAGCTGACCTTCGCTGCAACCCCATCACTCATCATGAGCAGCTTCCTGGCCTCTCTGGACCCCCGGCGGGTGCAGTGGGGGGCGGCCTGGTACGCCATGCACTCCAGGATCCTGCGCACCAAGCCGGTGGAGTCCATGCTGGAGGGGACCGGGGCCACCTCAGCCCACGGCACCAAGCTGGCCCAGGTGCTCACCACTGTGGACCTCATCTCGCTTGGCGTTGGCAGCTGCGTGGGCACCGGCATGTACGTGGTGTCTGGCTTGGTGGCCAAGGAGATGGCCGGGCCTGGCGTCATCGTGTCCTTCATCATCGCCGCCGTGGCCTCTATCCTGTCAGGTGAGGGTCAGGGTGCGGAGGTCCTGGGGGAAGGGAGGTCTGCTCTGCTTTCTCATCTAAAGGAATATGTGATGAATCAATTTCATGAAGGATTTGATTGTGCTCCCTTTTGGCCTTGGCTGCCAGGGAGATCAGAGTTAGGCTGTGACTCAGTTGTAATAGTTTCTTCTTTCTTTGGTCTCTGAATACAGATATAGGTGTCTCCCAGTTTCTCATTCCCTGTTGTGTTCTAATGGCTGTAATTTTATTTTTATTTATTTATTTATTTTGTCGTCAGTCGTGAGGCTTGAACTCTAGGCCTGGGCACTGTCCCTCAGCTCTTCAGCTCAAGGCTAGCGCTCTACCACTTGAGCCACAGCGCCACTTCCAGCTTTTTTTGCTTATGTGGTGCTGAGGAATCAAACCCAGGGCCTCAGGCATGCAAGGCAAGCACTCTACCACTGAGCCACCTTCCCAGCCTTCCTTTCAATTTCTTTTAATACTTGCTTCTAAATATCTTCTAATTCTGTGCCTGATTTTTAAAAATACTGATGCCCATGGTCCACTCCCAAAAATTTTACTTCAACTGGAGGAGGGTAGAGCCTAAGGATTAGAAAGAAAGAAAGGAAAGGAAAGAAAGAAAAAGGAAGGAAGGAAAGAAAGAAGGAGAAAGAAATGAAAAAGGTTGGATTGCAGGAGCTGTCTTTTTTTTTTTTTTTTTTTGGTCAGTTGTAGGGCTTGAACTCTGGGCCTGGGCACTGTCCCTCAGCTCTTCAGCTCAAGGCTAGTGCTCTACCACTTGAGTGACTGCGCCACTTCCAGTTTTCTGGTGGTTCATTGGAGATAAAGAGTCTCACGGACTTTCTTGCCTAGGCTGGCTTTGAACTGTGATCCTCAGATCTCAGCCTCCTGAGTAGCTAGGATTACAGACATGAGCCACCAGCGCCCGGCTTAAGACCTGTCTTCTACTGCAGCCATAATCACACAAAGGAAACAAAATTAAAATAAAACTTCTTATGTCAGCAGAATCCTGGGAGGTTTTTCTTGGCCACGATGTCCTTATCCCCTACCCCCTGCTTTGCAAACCGGTTCAAAGCATGGAGCAAATCTGACTCAGAGAGAGCTTACTTTCTCTCCCATTTGACAAGCTCTAAAAGCACAGTCACTTTCCAAGCTGGCCCTAACAGGTCTGCCCACAGCCCTCCCAAATGGGGGCAACTTATCAGAGGAAGCAGCTGGGCTGGGGCCTTTCTCCTTGTCCACAGGGACCCATCAACTCTTTAATAGCTCAACAGGCCACAGCCAGACCTCATGCCCACACCCAGCCCCATTTATGCTTCCATAAAATGCCCAGCATATAAACCAGATAAAGGAAATCATTTCTTCTTCCTAGTTCTCATCTACAGTATTGTGGAGAGGCTGAGGGCGGAGGCAAGATGGATGGCTTATGAACTTTCTCTGATTTCATTGGGTGGAGATGAAAGAAAGCCAGGCTACCATTCCAGTGCCATCTGGCCATTCTTAGCCCCAAGAGGCTCCTATGAATTTGAGGAGCAGAAGAGTGTCAGGTTTGATTTCCTGCCCCCTCTCCAGTTCTCGTTTAAATAGTATTAAAATGGAATGGCAAGATAATATAAGCCCAATGGCTCCTAAATGCATGCAATTATTACCACAACCCTTTAAAGCTGAATCTCAAAAAGTTGGGTAAGGATTAAACAACAGCGAATATGCACAGGATCCATCCTCTGCTTCATGCACAATATAGTCATTTTTAAATTATCTATCTGTAAGAAATAGTTAGCAAAAGATATCTAATAAAATATGGTGCAGTAAAAATACATTGGAAGCCAGAAAGCTAGAACCTTAGTTTCTCAGGAAGCTGAGACATGGAGGATTACAATTTGAAGCCAACCTGAGCAGAAAAGTTTGTGAAACTCTATCTCTAATCAACCAACAAAATGCTGGACTGGAGGTATGGTCCAAGTGGTAGAGCACCAACTGTGAGCAAGTAAGCTAAATGAGTACAAGGCCCTAAATTTAATGCTCAAGACTGCCTACCTACCCCCTAAGAAAGAAAATGAGATCATTTAATTTCTTATAATGTTCAACAAATCTAGAGGGAAGCAGCCACTGTGGCTTCACAGTCTTGGGAACTTGGTCTGCTCTATCTTCTCCTGTGCCATTCAGACCCTTGGTGTTGTCTGCAAGTGACTTTAAGACACAAGATGGGTGCAGGAGGTGCAGTCAGCATGTTCAAGTTCAGCATGTCTGGAAAGTTGCAGCAGACCATTCGCCAGCTTTTTTCCCCTCGTCTAAGACGTTTTCTCTTAAGTCTTTCTTTGCAACTTTGACCTATAGTTATTTGAACACCTGGACCCAGCCAATGTGACCGAGAAATGTCTGATAGAAATTGCCAAATGCTCTGAATAAATTGCCAAACCCAGTATTCCAGGTGTGGAGAGGAACTAAAAAGGAGAACACAGCTGTATGTACAGAGGGTGCCTGAGCCCTAAGGCCTCCAGCTTGCTGGTGAATTTGGTCTGAAATAGTCAACTAATCGTGGCTCTGATTTTCCATGGCAGGCTAGAGAGTTGTGAAGCTTACTTTTCTTGTGGTTCTTGCAGCTCACGATCTCTAACGTTGTTGGAGTGTGTCTCCACTCTGCCATCTCCTCCTACTGCCTCTTTTCTCTATCTTTTCATCAAGTTGCCTACTTCCCAAACCATTCTCTCTCCCCAAAGTCAGTGTATGGTGGTGTGTACAGAGGACTGTAGAGTGAGTCACGGTTCCAAATTGAAAAACTCATCCAAGAATCAAGGAAACCGTCACATTTATTGAGCCTTACCTCACTCTACGCTATGGATGAGGAGCACACTTTGCAAGGCCAAAAACCTTTGTAATCTGGATCATGAAAATGTCTTCTAAGTTCCATGTCTTTCTGACACCTGGCAGCCCTGAGAAGAAATGTTGTCAAGTTCACGGAGCTTTGCTATCTCAGGCTCCATTGACAGCCTTGGAGGAAAGATGTCAGCTGCCAGGTCAGAGAAGGTGAGCACAGTTTTTAACCATAATTTACTAGTTTCTCAAATTGCTGAGGGTGAGAATGAGTTTCCTCCAGCAAACGCAGGACAGCCTCAGCTTGTTTTTCTATCTGCTGCAGCATACCCTCTGCAGAAAATGCACAGCAAGAGCACCCAGTGTGGCAATGGGCAGGTCTGACTACCTGCTGGGGCACAAGCATGTTGAGAAAGGTCTCTGGGACAAAGGGCTGGACATCTACACACAGAGAGAAGACAGACACCTGGGAAATAGTTAGAAATGCTGCAAGAGGACACCAGGCTGATGTCTGAAGTCAGACATCTGAGATCTCTTCTTTTATTAAAATAAAGTAAAATAAAATAAAGAGGTCTATGGCCTATGACCTAGTGCCATACACACATTCCAATCCTGCCTAGCATCTTGGAGCCAGATGCAATTAGTCCCTGCAGCTGAACAATCCTATTTCAAGCCTTGCTCTGTCACTAACTCCTGTGTGACTTGGCAAATGCTTTTAATCCAGAGCTTGTCAAGCAGGTTGAAGATTCAGCCCCCAGGGCACCTGGGAAGCTGCAGAGGCCCAGGCTGGTCCCACCCTCCAGTGAGCAACCTCGCCCTTTTCTTCCTTGCTTCCTTCTCATCCCATCCAATGGATGGTTCCTGGGCTCATTCTAGGAAGTAAAAAAAGATTAAGAAGTTCTAATTGCTTGTCTGTCTACGGTGTGTCATCTCTAAGTTTCTACATCATGACTATTTGGGAAGATGTATATACAAAGAGCTTCATATGCATGTAGTAAGTACTCAGCAATGCCTGTCCTGATTATTATATACTTAAGAAATGGCCATTGCCTGCTCCTTGAGAAGAAGGAAGAGTTGAAAAAGTACTTCAGTGGGTAATAGAGAATTGCTGGTTTTCAGCTCTATTCTCCTTCTCCTTGTCCTCTCTATACAAAACCTTCATTAGCCCCAACCTAACAAAGCCAGGGAATTTCCTAATGCAAATAAGCAGTTACTACTTCCAAATCTGAAGTCCTCCATCTACTCTTAGCATGCCTCCTGCATCCCTTTCTCTAGGAGAACTTTGTACAAAGGGAATACTGTGGGCCTTGAAGGTACTTAGCCAAGATGAATTACTCTTCACTGAGGGGATCGTCTGCTCTAAGAGGGTTGTGCTTCCAAACACATAATTAGGCTGTGCCATGAAAACATGTAAATCAATGCACACAATGAATAAAAATCCTGGAAAATAAACAGGATACCACTGCAGAGTTCTCTCTATCTCTCTCTGTCTTTCTCTCTGTCTCTGCCTCTGTCTGTCTGTCTCTCTCTCTCTTTCTCTCTCTTTCAGTAGAAACTTGGAGAAAAGGAGACAGCAGGCAACTAACTGAATGAATTCCTCTTTTGCCTTTGTCCTGTGCTTCATTGAGAACCATGCAGACAAATTGCATGGTTATATATCTCCTAGATCATTATGTGACATCTCCCCCCTGAACAAAACATCCCTCACAAAGGAACTAAAAATACATATATTATATAAAATGCTAATAAATATAAATAAATTAGTATGTACAACAGACTAATAAATACACAACACTACATTTACATGTATGTATACAGGCATAGATATACAAAACATGTCCTTGGAAACTATTAACTCCAGGCAATTCCTATTTTAGAATAAATGCAGTGATAGTTTGGGGCTATATTTATTTACCTTTAGACTGGTTTTCAAATGTCCTTAGCTTAGCATTTTTAGCCTTAGAAAAAAAATTAGTAATATAAAGAATTTCTCAGTCAGCTGCTGGTGGCTCATACCTGTAATCTTACCTACTCAGGAAGCTGAGATCTGAGGATGGTGGTTCGAAGATAAGGCAGGAAAGTTTGTGAGACTCTTATTTCCTATTTACCACCAGAAAACCAAAAGTGGAGCTGTGGCTCAAAGTAGTAGAGTGCTAGCCTTGAGCAAAAAGAGCTCAGGGATAGTGCCCAGGCTGAGTTCAAGCTGCAAGACCAACATAAGAAGAAAAAAAAAGGATTTTTCTCTTATATGTGTAATCTACAAAAATGTCTGTTCATTTGAAAACAGTTCTAAGGATGTTCTAATGATGAGAGGCTTTACGTGGCTGAATACTATAAATTCTGTATCAAGAGCACTAGATGTTTTCCCTTTTTCAAGAAGTCACCAATATGTCCAACACGTCCACTCTTCCATTTGTTGTCATCTTCTCAGACAACAAGCAGCTACCAACCCACCATGCCATTACATTCAGCAGGGGCTGCCAACTTGGAAACAATCAGGATTGTGTCAGTGAGAAGAAGAGTAAACACATTCTTCTGTACGTGACAGAGACTACCATCCCAAGTCACCCAAAAGACCAGCCTTTCTGCCCCACAGACCAGCAGATGGCAACACTTTCTTTTGAAATACAAAATGAGTCCTTATGCCCTGTAGATGCCAGCTCCTACGGGGAGAAACAAAGAGGTAGAGCAGCAGACAGAAGAAAGAGAAGGAAGAGCTATCACCAAGTCTCCAGACCCAAAGGACTCTCTGCAATGAGTCTCTGGCTCTCTGTTTCTCTTCCCTGCGTGTTGGCCCAGTTTGGAAGATGGTGAGATGTCATCTCTGCCATGCGGGCTTTCTCTTGTCTTTAGAAAGGTCCTGCAGAGGTGTCTCTCACCTTCTCTGGGCATCTGCTGGGGATGTGTCTCTCTTGCATGGAATCCCAGTTTCACATGCTCCTCAAGTGAGCTGAGGAGATGAACGAGGGTGTCTTCAAGGCTCTTATCTTTAACACTTTTACCCATTACATTGTCAGGAAATGGGGTGCGGCCTGCTCCCTGTGCCAGAGCCTCATACAGCTGTGATCTCTCCAGGAAACATTCATCTACTTAAGAAATGGCTATCGCCTGCTCCTTGAGAAGGAAGAGGAGGAGGAGGAGGAGCTTAAAAAACATCTGAGTGGGTGATAGAGAATTGCTGGTTCTCAGCTCCATTCTCATTCTTCTTATCCTCTGTACACAAAACCTTTGTGGCTCCATTATCAGACAAAGGGGCACCAGCTTGCACGAAGAGAGGTTTATAAAAAAAATTAGGAAATCTTTCCACTCTCACACTTTCTTTTCATTTCTTTTTCTTTCTTTCTTTTTGGTGCTAGTACTAGGGCTGGAACGCAGGGCCCCTCACACCCGCAGCTTTCTTGATCTGCTGATACTTTACCACTTGAGCCATGCCACTAGGCCAGCATTTTGCTGGTTAATTGGAGATGGAGACCCACAGACTTTTCTGCCTAGGCTGACTTCAAATCGTGAACTTTTAGGTCTCAATCTCTCGAGTAGCTAGGATTATAGGCAAGAGCCACTGACACCAGGCTCAGTCACAATTTCTAGTTAAGGTCATGGAATAGAATAAAAATCCCAGATTCAGTATTTAAAACCTAAGAAGGAACTTTTACATCTGGTTTAGAAGTGCATTGAACAGGCACAGGACCTAGCCTAGCTTTTTTAGATGATTCCCAATATACCTGCCCTTGTCCTTGTCTGACCTCTAAAGCAAAAGTTCTGATAAAAAAAAATACTGCAGAAGTGTCTGCTAACTGCAGCTCTGAGATTCCTTTTCCTTACCTGTAAAGAGAATCCATAGCTGCCATTGAAGAAGTGCCTACCTTATGTCAGGAACTGTCCATGTGTCTTTTGAAGACCCAAAACTGTCTTGGTAGTAGGCATCACTGTTGCCATTTTCCAGGAGAGGGCGCTAGGGCTTGGAAAGGACCAATCTGAGCCACATTGGATTAACTCAAGGAACAGATAACTGTGGATTCTTTCTTTTTCTTTTTCTTATCTCTTGAACTCAGGGCCTGGGCACTGTCCCCAAGCTTTGTTGCTCAAGACTGGTACTCTACCCCTGGAGCCACAGCTCCACTTATTTTTTTCTGGTTAATTGGAGATAAGAATCTCATAGACTTCTCCGCCCAGTCTGGCCTCATACTCTAATTATCAGATCCCAGCCTCCTGAGTAGCTAGGATTACAGGTGTGAACCACTGATCCCCAGCTTGTGGATATTTTTAGTTAGATACAAGAGAATCACATCAATTATAATTATTAACAGTAGTGTGACCAGACTATAGAATACTTCAATTCACCATAGTCTCTGAAAGATTTTCCTTGAAGGCCTTACATGATTCCACTTCCTTGACCCATATTAGAGGGCATTTCTCTGGCCATAAGCACAGCTTCTTTCCTTCTTGTTCAAATGTTGATGTATAGAGGCTGTGGTTCAGAGGACACGAGAGCCCTCTGTTCCCTCCCAGCTTTAATTGGAGCACTGTCAGGCTCAGTAACTAATGATGTGCTGCCCTCCCTGACTGATCACGCTGCCCGTCCCCTGAACATAGCTGCTACTGTCCACCTGGACTCTGGTTTGGCAGAGAAATCATAAGTCGTTTCTTGGACACAAAGAAACACTGGCAGTCCCAGACAAATTGCTTTTCTCCCAGACACATTTGTAAAAATTGCGTCGGCTTCTCGGACAATCAATGAAGTGAACAAGGTTACTTAGGTAGACTAGACAGAGAGAGACAGAGACAGAGAGAGAGACAGAGAGAGAGCCTTACATCCCTCCTGAAAAAGAACCCCACAATGCTCTTGGTGAACCAAGAGCATTGGAAAGAGGACACAATGGTAGGCTGGCTGGGCCCAACTCCTTATCGCTGGAAGCTAGCTGGGTATTTCTCTGAATCCAGTAAGCTCTTTCTCAAGGGAGACAGCAGTGATGGAGACACTTCATTACCTGCCATCTGGAATTCATGACGAAACACAAATGCTTCCAAAAGCATTCACACTCCATTTCTCTCTGAGGCCTTGTGATTTCTCATCCTGTTCACAGTCTACACTTCCTCAGGACTAGCCACCATAGCAATGTATGCAACAATGTCTTAGGCTTGCTGGGCATTTACAAAAGAAAGCAGATGCTTTGTGAAAATGAAGAAAATGGGTAACAGCCATCTCAGCCAAACCCATGTTTGGTGAAGATTTTTTTTGACTTCTGAGTGTTAGTTATTTTGTATTGTTATTTTTAAGGAGTTGTACAATTCCGTAAGTGAAGTTGTGACTACAGTGCTCTTGGACAATGTTACCCCTTCCTTCATTCTGCCCCCATTTTCCTCCTCCCATCCTTACCCACTAGTTGCATAGTTCATTTTTTATATACTGTAGCTTGAATACAATCCTTCTTCCTCCTTCCTCCTGTGATCCCCTCTACCTCCCTCACACATTTTCTGGTATTCTTTTTGATAAAGAGTACATTAGTGTGCCAGGCACCAGTAGCTCACACCTATAATCCTAGATACTCAGAAAGCTGAGATCTGAGGTTCATGGTTCAAAGCCAGCCTGGGCAGGAAAGGCCATGAGACTCTTATCTCTAATAAACCACCAGAAAACTGGAAGTGACGCTGTGGCTCAAGTGGTAGAGTGCTTACCTTGAGCTGAAGAGCTGAGGAACAGCACCCAGGCCCAGAGTTCAAGCCCTGTGACCATCACCAACAACAAAAAGAGTACATTAGCAGGTACTCTTAGCAGTACATAAGTATACCATCCATTAGTCAGTTTGTGTGCACATGCATTGAGCCCTATGTATGTTATCATACCTAGTTGTAGTTTAGATCTAGCTTCCACATATGAGAGAAAACATGTGCTGTTTGTCTCTCAGAGCTCATATAATATGACTTATTCTAGATCCATCCATTTCCCTGCAAATGACATATTATTCTTTCTGATGGATGAGTAAAATTCCATTGTATATAGGTCCCACGTGGTGAGGATATTTTTAAAGACAAGCTTGGGCTTCAGTGGCAAGTCACATAAACGCAGTCCAGTGCTAGACCCCAGGAGATGGCTGATAATTCTCACGTAGAAGTGAATGACCTCAGGGATGAGGACTCACTTCATCCATTGGCTAGATCAGCCCTCCCCATCACCCCAGAGCAAATGGTTATGTTTTGTTGTTCTTGTTTGGAAATGGTTAAGCTTTGTACATCCCAAGAATCCTGGAAGAAACCAAAGAGCTGGTTTTCCAAGAACCTCCTCCACCGTGAGCTCAGATCTTTTGGTATCCTCCTTCCCTTTACAACACCCTCCACTAGACAACAAGACCCAATCCCCCCCCAGGACTCCCTTCTCCCTATTCATATTTTGAATCCCTAAAGTCTAACAAAGATATATAGAGGCTTTACCAATGTTTCGGATTAATGAATGAATGAATTGGTCAGTGACCAGAATTGGGTATCAGGAGATTTACTTCTAGCCCCAGCTCTGCCATTAAATAAATATGCAACTTCAGCTTCAGGGCTCAATTGCACCATCTACCAGATAGGAAATAACATGGATGAGCAGCTGACCTCCACTCCTTTCCCCTGCTCAGTACAGCTCTGTGGGTCCACAGAAGAGGCTCAAGGTCCTTTGAAGAAGTGGGAGGGGAAGGAGTTTCTGAGCAGACTCTCCCAACTTGACTTAGTTCTATACTGGGCTCAAAAAAAGAGTTTAAGTGGAAAAAAAAAGTTCTACGACCAAGAGAAAGCTCTGTTTTTGTTCAATTAAGGAAATAAGTGTGCACATGGTCTTTTGAAGCTAGATCCTATCAATCTAATAAAAAGGTCCCCACCCAAGAATAACATTATTCTGTAGCCTACCTTGGGTAATTCCCACAGGCCCTGTACCTGCCATTCTAGCCCCGCCCTCCACCCTCCCCTTGCTCCCAACTTTTCTCTGACTGGCAAATCCTAGCTCTCCCTTCAAGATGCAGCTCAAAAGTCTTTCCCTACCACACTTTTCTGCCTCCTCCCTGCTTCTCCAGGAGCCAAATAATATGCACCCCAAGAGCCACATTCACTCCCTACTAGACCCAAAAGCACCTCATAAATATTCTGTAGTAGTATTAACTTCTTGGAGAATGGGGTCAACTGTTTATTAAGTCCCTCCTGATTGGAGAATAGATGCTTTAAGGTCTACCTTACCCGCAGGTTGTCTCTCTAGCATTGATTGACTACAGTGCTCACTTCACTAGGTACTTAACAACGTATGTCACATAAAATAAGGCCATTAGGAAGTCAGAAGTTATTTAAGAAATGGCTAAGTCTAGCTACTCAGGGGGCTGAGATCTGAGGATTGTGGTTCAAAGCCAGCCCTGGCAAGAAAATTCATGAGACTGTTATCTCCAATTAACTCCCAGAAAACCAGAAGTGGCTTAAGTGGTAGAGTGCTTGTCTTGACCTGAAGAGCTCAGGGACAGTGCCCAGGCCCAGAGTTCAAGCCTCACAACTGACAAAAAAAAGGAAAAGAAAGAAAGAAAGAAGGGAAGGAAAGAAGGGAAGGGAGGGAGAGAGGGAGAAAGGAAGGAAGAAAGAAAGAAAGAAAGAGAGAAATTGTTAAATTAGTTGGTAATTAGGTTAGGGAATTAGCCAAAGCAAACTGAGACACATGCACATGCCTAGATGTACAGAGTAATTAACATGCAAATGTGAATAAGCACTGATTTCTTTTTTCCAGGTGAAAAGAATACCTATTTAGAACTACTTATATTGCCAGGCATTGGTGGCTCACACCTGTAATTCTAACTACTCAGGAGGCTGAGATCTGAGGATCATGGTTCAAAACCAGCCTAGGCAGGAAAGTCTGTGAGACTCTTATCTCCAATTAACCACCAGAAAACCAGAAGTGGAGCTATGGCTTAAAGTGGTAGAGTGCTAGCCTTGAGCAAAAGAGCTCAGGGACAGCACCCAGTCCCCGATTCAAGCCCCACAAATGACAAACACGAAAGAGAAGAAAAATATTTATATTTTGGTGGTTTCTTTAGTGAAAGGTAGAGGTACTAATGTCCCCCTTAAAGAACTTTTAAGGAGAAGAAGCTCTTCTCCACCCTTTGCCTATTTCTGTCTGGGTCTTTCTCCTTGACTGCCGCTGAGGGTAGAGAATGCACCCCCTGGTTGTAGGACAGTCATAGAGAGCCAGGATAGCCATGAACACCCGGAGATGAGAGGCAAGACAAGAATCTACAGAGATTTTCTTTGCTGTTGGTCAGTCTGGGGCACCATTTGGAAGTTCAACATCAAACAAAGACAGCCCAGGAGCACTGAATCTCGGGCTGGCTCTTTCTTCCTACATATTACAGAACCATAAACTTTTGACCTGGAAAGACCTGCACATTGAAAAGACCCTGTTTTGGAACCCCAAATCACACATTACCTCAAAGACACAAGAGGGAATTCAGAGACTATTTCAAACAGAAAATTTCCCAACCTTCTTTTCAATATGTAAGTCCTCTCTGAGTGTAACGATTCATGGCTGGCAATTTGTCCAGTTAAGCAAAACTGGTATTGAAGTATAGCAAAACACTAGGGAAGGCTGGAGATTTAGCTCAGCAGAAAAGCACTTGCCTGGCATGTATAAGGCTCTGAGTTCAATGTTCAACTCTGGGAGAAAAAAATACTAGGGATATGACAAAATATGAATTGGGATGTGTTTACAGTCTACTTAAAGAGTGGTGGTTGTGAATATGTCAGAGTTTCGAATTACTAGGAATCTCTCTTACTCCCGGAAGACCTGCTGAAATTAATCCTTCAGATGTCTTAAGGTCCCTCTGATGGCTGCTTGCACCTTGATTATTGCATTTTACATCAATTTTCTCCAGCTACATGATGATCCTTTTGGAATAAATGTACCTCTTCCTCTCTAATCACTCAAGAAATGTGGCATCGCTCTGCCAATAATGCAAGGCAAAAATGATTAGGAAGGTAGCTTTTTTTTTTTTTGGTCCAGTCCTGGGGCCTGAGCTCTGGGCCTGGGCGCTGTCCCTCAGCTCTTCAGCTCTAGGCTAGCGCTCTACCACTTGAGCCACAGCACCACTTCCGGCTTTTTTTTCCTTTTTGCTTATGTGGTGCTGGGGAATCGAACCCAGGGCCTCATGCATGCAAGGCAAGCACTCTACCACTGAGCCACCTTCCCAGTCCCAGGAAGGTAGCTTTGGGTTAAAAAATTTTAAATAAATTATCAAATTAAATGAAGATTATTTATATATTTATCTCTCATTTAGAATAGTGATTCTCCATCCTAGTGTAACCCTCCTCCATTTTCATAATAGCATTTTGAATGCTTTCTTTACTATTCTCCACTGAGAACTGGAAGTGATGCTGTCTTCTTGTACACTTAATTTTCTTAATTAATATTCCCCATGTGTGAAAGGTAAAGGCATTTCTAATAAAAGCTATAGTTAGCAGGATGTCAGTGGCTCATGCCTGTAATCCTAGCTACTCAGGAGGCTGAAATCTGAGGATCACAGTTCAAAGCCAGCCTGGGCAGGGACGTCTGTGAGACTCTTATCTCCAGTAAATTACTCAGAAAAAGCTGGAAGTGGCACTGTGGCTCAAGTGGTAGAGCATTAGCCTTGAGCACAGAGAGGCCCAAGGACAGGGCCCAGGCCCTGAGTTCAAGCCCCTCAGCAAAAACAAAAGCAATAGTTTTTTCTTTGTGTAAATACTGGACATGGGGACATTGGGAGACAAAGCAAAGCCTTCAGCAAATTGCAGCCCCTTATAGAAGCACAATGAACACAACTATGACAAATGCTAACCCCCTTAGTGCCCAGGTTGCTCAAACCCTCTGAGTATAGTTGCTGTTAACATGATTTCCAAAATGATGGCCAATTCTGAGGATATTCCAATCAAAACAAATTACAGCAAATCTTCCATTTCTCCAGTTGTTGCAATCCTAGAAAATGTGTCCAATGCCATACCAAACGAAAAAATAAGTTTTGTGTTTATATCTAAAGTAGGCATAAATTCAGATCCAGAAATTATAAACAAGTTTGCACTTCTAGATACCCATTAGGACCCTGAGAAGTTAATGTGTGACTAAAAGGAATCCTTTAACTCCATGGGGCAACTCCATGCCGAGCAGAATGGCTCACAACCCAGAACGCTATAGATTTAATCCTACAAGTGTTCATAACCATCTTGAGACTCAGAGATGCTCCCAAGATTTCCAAAATCTCCCTGGGAGTCAGCATACCTTTGTGGAGAGTCACTGGTTTGCAGTATTTTCTCCAGAGTGTTACCTCTTGACTCAAATAAGTAAGAGTTTCCTCAAGCTGTGAAATCAAAGACTGATGAATTTACAGAGCTCTGCTTACCTACTTGGCCCCTTCCAGTCACCCGTGTGAAGGTAAGTAATCCAACCTTGGACATTGAGTTACCAGATAATCTAAGATTAAAAAACCAAAGTTTCCCTTTTCGTGGTTTTTTTTTATTTCTTCCAGAAAATAAAACAGATTCTCTGATGTTACAGTAATTTTGAAATCATTGAGGACTGACAAAAATTTCCCCATTTTTTCCCCCTAGATGTTTGGGCTTATAAATTCTCACTCTTCATCACTAAGCTTCAATGTCAAGTGTAATAACCTCTAGTGCCCTCTAAAAGCCTGGATTCCTGTATGCAAACAACTCAAAAGGATTTGAAAATACTATACGGCCCTTACAGTATATGCAAAATAACAGAGCTTTTGGAGCAAAAATTGTCTTAGGTGTTAATTGGCTGACTGATTTTTTTTTTCTCATACTCACTCCAAGCTATAGTCATCAGAAACCCAGCAGGCCCTTGAGAAGTAACTGACAGGCTCCAAAGTCGGCCTCCTCTTGGCTCAGCCAGGGCCTCTTCCTCTGACTCAGGACAGCAAGGGGTTGGTCTCTCACAAGGCCTAATGATCACTTGGCTTTTCACTGATTTCTTTGGGCAAGTGACTTCTGATGGTGAATTGAGTGTTTTTACATTTGATTTTGCACATTGGGTACTGTGGAAAGAATGTTGATTACATAAACTTACAGTACTGACTGGCTTAATACAAGTTAAATCAAGAGTCAAATCCATGCCTGTTTGAAAAGTATCAGTTGGAAAAATTCTATCCAAGAGGAGAAATTTGTTTCCTTCTAAATCCTTCTTCACATAACACTGAAAATCAACTTAATCTGGATGTGCAAGTTCAACTCTCAAGAATCCTGAAACAAATACAAAAGTCCTCTAAGCCTTCAGGAAAATATCACCTGGCCTACATTCTTAATCTTCACATGATCACTGCCCTTCTCATGGAAGAGGCCTTTGGGGCCTACTTTCAGACTACTTCCTTTTAATTTTAGGCTCCTTCTAACAGTTGAAGCATCCAATGGTTACATTTCAGAATTTGAACATCAGAAGTGGCAATTTGGGAATGAGGTGGTCTGATTGTTCCAGGCAAACGCCTAGATCACCAAACAAAGAAGTAACAACTGACAGTCCAGGAAAGAACTTGGAAAACTCTTACAAAGTAAAGGAAGGAGGCTTGGCCTGCAAACTAAATGTAAATAGAAGCCTGCATTGTTTAATGTGGGGATGAGGCTGACCATTCCCCTAAGCATCTCCATAACATAGGACAACACATGAGCTATGAAAGAAGAGTTAAGTGATATCAGTCTTTTTTGCAGCAAGTCTCAACAGATATCATCATATAGGAGAAAGATAGATAGATAGATTGATTGATTGATTGATTGATTGATTGATTTTTTGGTGCCCATCCTAGAATGAACTCTGGGCCTGGGCACTGTTCTGAGCTTTTCACTCAAGGCTAGTGCTCTACAACTTGAGCCTCAGCTCCATTTTTAGTTTTGGGGGATTAATTAGAGATAAGAGTCTCATGGACTTTCTTACTCAGGCTGGCTTTGAACCTCAATCCTTTGATGACAACCTCTTGAGTAGTTAGGATTATAGGCACGAGCTACCAACACCCAACCACATAGGAGAGATTTAAGAGAGCATTTCACATAGTATTTTTATTTGACAAATAAGAAAACTGAATGTAAAAGGTAGAACCAACCCAAGAGCCAAGCCCACCTGGCCTGTGCCCCTTCCACAGGGAGGCAAGGGAGGAGCACATGGCAGTGAATCACTTATTGTGTTCATGTTTTTGACATCTGTGTGCTTGCTTGCTTGCATTTCACTCCCTTCAAAAAAAGAAAAGAAAGGTGCTCTCTCTATTCACATAAGAGTGAACTATTGTCTGGTCAAGAACCTCAGGGTTGGCCCTCAACAAAATTGGGACTGAGGTAGTTTATCTTGTAGTCTCCTACATCCTCCCCCATGGTATACCAGCTTTTCAATACTGGAATCAAGTATATTCTGATTGCCTTCGTTTGAAAGTGTTTTTTAAAGGAGAGTGGTTAGAATTGCACTCAAAGTGATTCATTATACATTCACAGACCACATAACAAGTTTCGGGCCATGATGGAACATATGTGTGACTGAGGTCCAGTAGGATTATTCTAGGCCTGGAGAATCCCCATTGACCATGATATTGTAGGTGCTACTCACATTGTAATATCTATTCCTCACTGTTGGCGGAGATGCCGGTGTAAATGAATGTACTCTGCTGCCAGTTTATAAACGTACAACACTGCCAAGTGTGATGGTATACACCTGAAATCCCAGCACTGAGGAGGCTGGGGCAGAAGGATCATAAATTCTAAGACCAATCTATGCTATATAGGGATACTCTGTCTCAAAAAAAAAGTATAGCATATACAATTATGTGTAGCACATAATACTGGATAATGATAATAAATAACTATTGCTAACATATGTATTTATATATATATACATATATATATATAAAACATATGCTGTGGTATATGTTTTATTTGTACTTTAGAATGGCCTTCTTTTTAATAAGATTTACTATAAAGCAGTGTACTGCTTTACACCAGCAGCAACCTCATGTATCTAATATTCACTCAGTCTACTAGTTCTATCATTTTCCCCTGGCTAAACATAATCGTATATTGTTTTGTTCAACAGTCTCAGTCATATGAGTATGAATATATACACATGCACATATGTATTATGTATGAATACACACACACACACACCATATAGCCTAGGGGAGTAGTAGACTACATCATAGCTTTATATGAGTACATTTCTATGATAGTCACCCAACAATGGAACGTCCAAGAATGCACTTCTCAGAATATGTCCCCTCCTTCTGGGATGTCTGGATGCATATAAAACTTCTCGTCTTTGTGCATATGTTCTTAGAGTCCAGACATTCCCAATATCTCCTACCAAGATCGCTAACCACCAAGAGATTACTTTGTCTCCTGACTTCCACCATCTGTGTGTGCTTGACTCCCTCCCAGGTGTGTGCTATGCTGAGTTTGGAGTTCGAGTCCCCAAGACCACTGGATCAGCCTACACCTACAGCTATGTCACTGTCGGGGAATTTGTGGCGTTTTTCATTGGCTGGAATCTGATCCTGGAGTACCTGATTGGTACCGCAGCCGGCGCCAGTGCTCTGAGCAGCATGTTTGACTCCCTGGCGAATCACACCATCAGCGGCTGGATGATAGACACGGTGGGAACGCTCAACGGCCTGGGTGAGACCCCAACATCTTCTCTCCCCAGCACAGAAACTTAGCCAAGTGAATGCCTTCCCCTTTCCCAGTGCAATTTGGCAAAATGTGCCAAGAACTTTAATATACTCTTGTTTGGTTTTGCAAAATAATTCCTCATCCTAAGGACAGTGTGTGTGTGTGTGTGTGTGTGTGTGTGTGTGTGTGTGTGTGTCTGTCTGTCTGTCTGTCTGTCTGTCTGTCTGTCTGTCTGTCTGCCCATCTGTCTATATTGGAGCTTGAACTCAGAGCCTGGGCATTGTCCCTTGGCTTTTCTGCTCAAAGCTGATGCACTACCACTTGAGCCACAGCTCCACTTCTGGTTCTTTGGTGATTGATTGGAGATAAGAGTCTCGTAGATATTCCTACCCAGACTGTATTTGAACCATGAGCCTCAGCTCTCAGCTTCCTGGGAGCTAGGATTATAGGCATGAGCCACTGATGCCCTCACCACAGTCTTATCTAAGGAGGCTAAGCATTCTTTATCTGAAATGTTTATAATTAATTCTTTGAATTTAAAAATTTTCCCCAGGCTTGAGAATATTTGCCTAAACCTGATGACATATCTTAGGGACAGCACAAAATTTATTTGTTTCATATATCTCTTATACATATAACCTAAAAATAATCTTATTCGATTCTTATGATATGTTTGTGCATGGAACAAGATTTTATGGTGTTGAAATCTCCACCCATGACATTACTCAAAAATGTGCAGATTCAAGACCACTTCTGACTTTAAATTTTCAGAGTAGAAAAGTTCATCCTACAGTAATACAATAATTAGGAAGAACCTAATTGACAAAATTGCTGAAGAACCAAATACCATGACATGATTATAAGCATAAAGCCAGGCGCCAGAGGCTCATGCCTGTAATTTTAGATGCTCAGGAGGCTGAGATCTGGGGGTCACAGTTCATAGCCAGTTCATAGCAGGTGGGAAAGTCCCTGAGGCTCTCATCTCCAATTAAACCACCAAAAAACTGGAAGGAGAGCTCTGGCTTCCAGTAAAAAAGTATAGCACCTAGGCACTGAGCTCAAGGCCAGTACCAGCACAGAACAAAATAAAATAAAAAAGATTACATCTACAAAGACCATGCTTGAGTTCATAAGCTTTTAGGCCTCCTGTGGCCCCAAAATTAGGCTGGTCATCTCTTTATTTTACGGGTAAAGTCCAGAAAGATGAGGAATGAACCAAGGCTCCACCCCTGGCTTTGGCAAGAAGTTCCACAGAATTTAGTCCCCTGGCTGCGGTAGCAATGCCTTTTTCTCTCCATGGAAGGCAGGAGTCCCCCTGCCAATCGGCCAGGCCAAGAGGCCAGGACCTGTACATTTTCCGTCTGTGACCACATACACACACACACACACACACACACACACACACACGGAAAGAAATCCCTCTTGCAGGATATTCTTAGGAGAGAAACACAAAAGCACAATACCTATGTGCATCTGATCATATAAAATAATATTTATCGAAATGAATGCCAGGAAATGGAAACATGTTGCTGTATTTGTTTTTTTTTCCTTTTGTCTTGTTTGCTCATCTATCTGTCTTTAGGAGTGCAAAGGGGTCATAGAAATGGTGAGACAAAGGGTGAACAAATGTATCAGTGGTACACACTGTGTCGAAAATGAACTATACAACTTGTGGAATTTGTGGGTGGGGACAGGAGGGAAAACCTGGGAGAGAGCCAGGGGAAGGGATAACATTGCCCCCCAAAAATGTACTCTTTATCTGACTTATATAACTCTTATAATAACTGTAACCCCTCTCCCTACATCACCTTTGCAATAACAATAAAAATGCATTAATTGTTTTAAAAAGAATCCTCTCCTACAATGGTTTTCAAAGGTGCATTTCTAAATTTGCTAACAAGTAATAGAAACCTAACCAGGTATACGATAAATAATAATGAAGTCATAAAGCAGTTTTCAAGAATAGGGTAGAGTTCTCTGTACATCTCCAGTATCTCAGGACAGTCCAGACCAGAATGTTCAATGCCATGTTTCCATCCATCCCTTGTCATTGTCTTAGCGCATATTCCACTGTAGCTCCAGAATATCAGATCATCTTACCTGTCCACCATACCATCTGAAAACAGACTCCTAGATCTGTGTAGGGAACACACACAAACACACACATGCTCACACACATTTGGACACACGCAGAGAATGCACAGATTCTGCTAGATGGACCATCCCTGTAGGGTTAGAGCTGAGGACAGATGGACTGCAGTAGATTCAGGTGTTTCCATGGCCCTTGTTTCTTCTGGGCAGTAATGAATCTTGTCTTTCCCCTATAGGGAAAGGAGAAGAATCATACCCAGACCTGCTGGCTCTGGTGATTGCTGTCCTTGTCACCATCATTGTGGCACTGGGAGTGAAGAATTCCGTGGGCTTCAACAACGTCTTGAACGTGCTAAACCTGGCTGTGTGGGTGTTCATCATGATCGCAGGCCTCTTCTTCATCAATGGAAAATACTGGGCTGAGGGCCAGTTCTTGCCCCATGGCTGGTCAGGGGTGAGTTCATTCCTAAAGGCTGTGTGCCTGCCCCACACTCCGCCTTGCACGTTGGGATGGCAGATTTCAAGAACATGCTGCTTTGTTCAGGAATCATAGTGGTACTTCTCTCATCCATTTTATCTGAATTAATGGGAGTGTTCTGAAAAAGTGTTTGTTGGTTTGCTGTAAAGTTGCTTGTTTCCCAAGCATTCATTGAGGTCTGTTTTATCTAAATAACAAAGTATAGTTAGGTGCCAGGGCTCTCACCTGTAATCTAACTACTCAAGAAGTTAAAATCTGAGGACTGTGGTTCAAAGCCCACCAGCGCAGGAAAGTCCTTGAAACACTTAAATCCAATTAACCACTCAGAAGCTGGAAACAGAGGTATAGCTCTAATGATAGAGTGATAGCCTTGGACACAAAATGATATGGGAGTGGGAAGGTGGCTCAGTGGTAGAGCGCTTGCCTTGCATGCTTGAGGCCCTGCGTTCGATTCCTCAGCACCACATAAGCAGGAAAAAAAAGCCAGAAGTGGCGCTGTGGCTCAAGTGGTAGAGTGCTAGCCTTGAGCTGAAGCGCTGAGGGACAGCGCCCAGGCCCAGAGTTCAGGCCCCATGACTGGACCCTCCCCCCAAAAAAAGTGATATGGAACAGTACCAGGACCTGACCTGAGTTCAAGCCCCATTAACAGCACACACGTGCATACATACATCCACACATCCACTTGTATACATACACACATATATACCACAAATTAATCACATAGACTCAATGTTGTGACTTCTTACAATATGGCTAACACTGTGCTATTTCTGACATAATATCTCATTCCATTATCCCAGTAATCTTGGAAGAGAAATATTTCCATTCAGGTCTTCAAGATTCACACTCAGAAGTTGCTATTAAGCACACAGTATAAGTGGCAGAATTAGAACCCAAAATCAGAACTCTCACACTCTAAATCCTATACAGAAGCACCTCAATTCTATAAATCTCTCTCCAGTGTACCAAGACAGGTAGGCATGTACACAAATACACAATGTAGCACAGGCCCTAGGGAGAGTGGATGACCAGGGAAGGGTTGAGTCTTGCCTAGGTATAAAATGAGGAAAAGAACAATATTTTTTTGGAAGGGGGGTTTGAACTCTGGGCCTGGGAGCTGTGCCTGTGCTCTTCAGCTCAAGGCGAGTGCTCTACCACTTGAGACACAGCACCACTTCCGGTTTTCTGGTGGTTTGTTGGAGACGAGTTTCACAGACTTTCCTGCCCAGGCTGGCTTTGAACCACGATCCTCAGATCTCAGCCTCCTGAGTAGCTAGGATTACAGGCGTGAGCCATCGGCTCCCAGGACAGTATGTTTGTTTGTTTGTTTTTTTATCTTTAAGTAGTTGTGCGAAGGGGTTTCAATTCAACATGTTAGTTTATGAGTACAATGCATCTTGATCAATGTCACCTAGAGAATGATTTTTAATCCAGTCCAGGCATCTGACCCTAAGAAGAGACTTCCACTGAGGTCAGAGGACAGTTGAACTAATTCAGTAGAATTCTGGGTAGAAACCCTATTCCAGAGGCATGGTTCGTGTGGACTGGGGAGTTGTAAGATGTTGGCTGACCAAAAGGACATTTTACATCTCATCTCCACGACCTGGGAGTATGAACAACAAGGAGGTCTGAGTGGCAGATTTTTTATGCCAGCCAGTGATTCTAAGTTTGATCTGGTTTCTTTCTCTAGTATCACCTAACGTGCTCATGTCATGCAATTGTTTGTAAAGATCACCAGTGCATCTTGCTTTTGTTTCTTTCTCAGTAGAACATGAATCATAAGCTTTTGAGCTGGCAGATTCTATGTTCTCGTTTAAGAGATGTTGAAGTAACCAGAGACCAAGAGAGGCATTCTGCCTAGTGCTTAAGGGCAGAAAGAAGGACCACAATTCCACTGGCTTTGACTTGTGTAGTTTTTGCTTGGACTGGTTTTCCTCCAAGATTTCTACCCAGAGATCAGAAATCACTCTTGGGAGAACACTCAAAATAACTTCTGTTTATACTAAACCATGCATGCTGTTCGATGGAGAGAGGTAAGCAACTGCAGCCAACATTTCCACTTTTCTGCTTATCTATAAGAATTCCACAGAACCACAAGGTTTGTCTTCCCTCTCTGAAATGAATAACTGGTTAAAACCAGAAGAAAGAGACAAAGAAATACTGTTGACCCCATTCTGGATCCTCTAGTCTGTATTTTCTAATGATACAAATTGTTCCTTTCCTATCACATAAAAGAAACAACAAATGATTCCTTTCCTATCACAGAAGACAAACAACAAATTATAAGAATGAAAAGAAAGAATACTTTCCTGGAACTCAAATGCATTTTTATTGTAGCTCATGGGGAAACGTTCTCACCATTTTCTTAACCATTTAAGAAATATTAGGTCGCAGACTTACTGTAAGACCTTGGCAATCAGATCACTTCAGTGTTCCCACATTTTTCATCTATTAAAAAACAAATTTCACCAAATGCTTAGAAAAAAATAGAAAGAACAAAGTCTTCACTGTTTGATGGCCATAATGTTGTAGTTCAAAATAGTTGTTGTACTGGCAAGAGGAAGGAGACCGTATTTCCTGACTCTCCTGTGCTGCTTGGGGCTGTGTTCTGTGAATGTTACCTTTCTCTTATCAGGAAACTTGAAAGCAAGTAATGGTTTATCCTCAACTTAAAAATGGAGAATACATACCAGATGCTGGTGGCTCACACCTGTAATCCTAGCTACTCAGAAGGCTGAGATATGAGGATCGCAATTCAAAGCCAGTTCAGGAAGAAAAATCCAAGACATTCTTATCTCCAGTTAACTAATACAAAGCCTGAAGTGGAGGTTTCTCTCGAGTGGTAGAGCACTAGCCTTGAGCAAAAAAGACAAACAAGAACACAAGGCCCTGAGATCAGGCCCTCGTGCATGCGTGCGCGCGTGCGCGCGCGCACACGCACACACACACACACACACACACACACACACCCCACAATGGAGATTGCAAGGTTCAAAGAGGCTGGAGTGCTGGAGTTCACTTAGCCAGTCAATACCATGACTAAATTTTCTGTCCAGTGCTGTGTGGCTCCAATGCCCTTTCTACTTTAAATAGAGTACCTCATGTCTGACATGTTGACCCCTTCCTTCTAAGCCTTCTTAAATATCATAGTAAAAAAGGAATAACCTGACACTAGACCCATGGGACCATGGGACACTAGCACCCTACCCACACACACACACACCACCTCCTCCTCCTCCTTTTCTTCTTCCTGCTGTTCCTTCTCTTCCTCCTCCTCTTCCTTCTCCTCCTTCCCTTCTTCTTTCTCCTCTTTCTCCCCCACCTCTTCCTCCTCTTCCACCTCCTCTTCTTTTTCCTTCTTCTTGTATGTGACTTCACTCCAACCTACATCTACTCTCTTAAGTAGATTTGTCATTGGTCACCAGAATGCTTGGCTTGGATTTGGGATTTTCAGCGCAAAGTAATTGTCCCTGAAGAAAGCTCAGCTGTGTCCTAGCAGCCATAACTGAGAACATTGCTTGAGCACAAAGCACAGGCCAGTGTGAAGATGCTGGATTCATCTTATCGGCTCTGCTTGGCCTTGGATTTCAGCATAGTACATATCCTTCCTGGTGAGCAGGCCCAGCCCTGTTCTTTTTCAAATTTGGTTTCAGGTCAGTTTTCCAGTCCAGCAAGGCCACTGCAAACTTAAATCCTAATTTTCAAGGCCTGTCGACCTTCTATGATCATTCCATGCACCAAGATAAGGAACACATTTTCCACTCCTACATAACAAACGTCAACGAAACTATGACATATACTCTTCTTTATTCCATGGGGAAACCTGACCCATACTGCTAATTAGGAGATGAATACAGAAGTCCAACACTCTGGTTTTCCATAGCTTTACATAGGATGAAATGGGGAAACTCACCATGTAGGGGATTATATAATGTCACCACTACATGACTTCAAATAATTTCCAAGTGCTTTGAAAGGGTTAATTTTTTAAAAAATCAATCCTCTGGCAATAGAACCCTCAAAAGCCTACCCTTTCCCTCTGATCCAGCCCCTTCCTTCCAAAGAAAATAGCTTAAGGAATGGTTTACTCACTTACAGGTTCTGGGTCAATTGCCTCTTTGGTCTTGAAGAACTTAAGAACAACAAACATTTTCCCCTATATCAAGTGACTCTGGCCCTCAGCTGAACCTCTTCTTCCATCTGCAATTTCTCAGACCTTGAACATGGTTGGATGTGTGTGCCCTTTATGTTATTTGTTCTTGATGCTATCTGATGGGTTTTCTGTATCCAATAAGATACTCTAGCAGCACAAATACCTCCCAGGAAAATGGTCAGAGCAAGAATTTGGAGGAAATTCAGACAGCTTTCAAACAAAGGAAAAGCTGTTTTTCGTGGTCTCCGCATCTGAACCCATGTGTTGGAACTTATTAGCACATTCCACTGTGGCTACAGACAAGGCTGCTGATAGACCGGGCCATGAGGGCACCCAACAATGTTTTTGACGTTGGAATTTTGTCATGTTACCTTGGGAGTGCACTGTGTAAAAGTGCCTAATTAGCTTCTAGCATCTGGCAGGCTGGCCAAGACAAAACATGGAAGGCCTGCCTCATCCGAAGGCTGCTCAACTGTCAGCAAGGAACAAAGGGGCAGCTTTCCCAGAGCCCCACCCTGAGTCCACAAATGGCATGGCTTTTGACAACTTAAGTAAGCAGCAGCCCTCTAGCAACGGAGGCATGGCTGCTTCTGAGCAGGACAAACCTTCTCCAGAGCACCTACCTGAGCGTCCATACCAGGCTCAAATTGGGAAGACATTTTAGCTTTTTTTGTTGTTTGTTTTGTTTATATCAGAATGATATAATACTAAAGAAGCCAGGAGCTAATGGCGCAAACCTGTGATCCTAACTACTCAGGAGGTGGAGATCTTAGGATCGAAGTTCAAAGGCAGTCTGGGCAGGAAAGTCCATGAGATTCTTATTTCCAATTAACCACCAAAAAGCCACAAGTGGAGGTGGGGCTCAAGTAGCAAATAAAGTTCAGAGACAGCACCATGGCCCGGAACTCAAGCCCTAGTACAGACCCAAATAAATAATGTTTTAAAAAAAAAGAAGATAAAGTATCAGTGAACCATGAAACATACATACACGTGCGTGCAAGTTCACTCACTCATCCACCAATGTTGTTCACGGAGATTCTCACCCTTGGAAGCCACATCCATTCCTGGCCAGATCAAAAATCTGGAAAGCGCAGTGGTAAACAGTTTTAGTGGTTATTTTTTGTAGAAATACCTACATTTAGTATCATTTCATGGTACCTCTGTGTACTTACCCATTTGCCTGCCAGAAAGAATAACGATTCAAATCACCTTCCATACCCTAGTGTGGTGGTACTTACTTGTAATCTCAGGATTTAGGCGGCATTGGTAAGAGGATGTGAGTTCAAGTCCCACCCGGGCTAAAGAGTGAGATCCTGTCTTTAAAACAAACAAAAAATCAAAATGAAGAACCTAATTCAAGCTTACAAATGACCTTTTGCTGATTTTGCCTTCTCTGTGATCATCTGCTCATGTCACCAGTGTATTGTTAGGTAGGGTCTATTGACCTTGGTCGGTATGTAGGTCTTTTTCCATCTCTGCCCTTCATGCATGCTCCAGAGGACCCTTGGCTGGGTGAGTCAGTGGGAAGAGTTAGCAGGCAGTCAGGTAGAGAGCAAGGACAAGCATGTTCCTACCTAGTAGTGGCCCACCACTGTCTTGTGTGGGTAGCCATGCTCCACCCCTCCACCTCTCAAGGACTCCAGAAACACCATCCTATCCCTCACAGGCTGCTTCAACCCCCTAGTTGACTCCCTTGATCCTGCCCACACACTCACTGGTGTCCCTTCACTGATGATCCATTCACTGGAATCATCTGAGTTAGGTTCTGTTGGCGGACTAATGCCATTGAACCCTAGAGTTCCTTGTCATTGATCTATCCAGTCCTCCTCCTCCTCCTCCTCCTCATTCTCCTCCTCTTTCTCCTCCTCCTCCTCTTCCTTCTTCATTTTGTTTGGATTTTTAAAATTTTTTATTGAGAGAGGGGTTATTTCATAAGTCAGGTAATAAGTACATTTCTTTTTGGGCAATGTCACCCCTTCCTTTGCTCTCTCCCAGTTTTCCAGTTTTTCTTCAACTATACTTGCTTTCTAGTTCTATAGGTACAACTGTAGGCTCATGAATATCCTCTTTCCAGCTCAATCATAATTTTTGTAACATCTAACCATTATCAATAAATGCCACCCATTCTTGTATCCCTTGAGAAATGGAAGCATTTGTGTTTGCAGTTAATAGATACTGCTCAGTCTCATTCAGTTTGTCCCACAGTCAAGGCTGCATCTGGGAGCTCTCAGTATCCTCCAAACACCAAGTCCCACAACATCAAGCTCAGCACCCTTTGTGTTCGGTATGTATTCTCATCTCACTGCCCAACCCCTGGCAGTACCTCATATACATGTGCCAAGTTTTAAATGAAGGAGGAAAAATAGAGAGGAGAGGAGGAAGAAGAGGATAGGGAGAAGGAAGAATTTGTGCCCTTGGGTTATGATAATAGTAATAGTAGTGGTAAAAAGCAAATCTTTGTTGAGCAACTATTATATTCTGAGATTGTATTATCTCATTTGATCCTTATAACAACCCTACAAACTAAGTACTATAATTGTCTCCATTTTACTGATAAAGAAACTTATGCTCCAAGAGGATAGGAACTTGGCATTGGTCTCCAAACTAGTATGTGGCAGAACATGATAAAGAAACTTATGCTCCAAGAGGATAGGAACTTGGCATTGGTCTCCAAACTAGTATGTGGCAGAACACATCTCTTTCTGTCTGAAAAGTCAATACTCCTGCCAAATGCCAGGGGCTCATGCTTGTAATCCTAGCTACTCAAAAAGCTGATATCTGAGGACCAAGGTTCAAAGCCAGCCCCAGAAGGAAAGTCCATGAGACTTTCCAGTTAACCACCAAAAAGTTAGAAGTAGAGATGTAGCTCAAGTGGTAGCGTGCTAGCCTTGAGCAAAAAGCTTAAGGACAGGTCCCAGGCCCCAGGATTGTGCACACATGCACACACACACACACACACACACACACACACACACACCACTCTGAACAAACCCAATCCCACCAACATGCATGGTTTGGCTTCCTCCTGGAGTCTACAGTGCTCCTCAACTCCCATGGTGATGTGGTCATTTACTCAGGAAGAACTTACCCAGGGTCCCAGAGCAAGAAAGCCTAGTAGATCGGAACACAGACATCTCACCAGCTCTACCATATTCCCTCCTCTACCCTCTGTAAGGTCTGCGGTCATCAACCCCATATTTAAGAGCACTGGTTTTCTGAGCCTGACAAGTGCCCTCATCCACACAGGTGCTACAAGGAGCAGCCACGTGCTTCTACGCTTTCATTGGCTTTGACATCATCGCTACCACTGGAGAAGAAGCCAAGAATCCTAACACATCCATCCCTTATGCAATCACTGCCTCCCTGGTCATCTGCCTGACAGCATATGTTTCTGTGAGTACCGATGCTAATTGGACCCTCCTCATTACCTTCTTGTATTTGACCCTCAAACATGCCCTTAGGATTGTCTCCTCCTCTGCCATGAACAGTCCTTTCCTTGTGTCTTCCTGATGTTTGTGTGGCGGTGTCTTGTGTCCCCTAAACCCTATCCACTGAACTTAAAACCCCAAACTAGAGAGGAATTGAAGTTCAGGCCCTCCCTTCAGCCTTGGCCTTGGAGTCTCCATCCCTAACCCTCCCCGCACCAGCTCCCGGCATCCTCCATGCCCTAGGAGATGGGTATGCAGAAAGCTGGCTGCCGTCCAAGCAGCTCAGGTCATAGGCTGGCAGTAACGGGCGGTGTGGGAGCACAGGCACGCTGCTCTGTGAGCAGCCCTCAATGCTCTTCTGTCTTCTAGAGCTTCCCAGAAGCAAAGAGACAAGGCTCTGGCAGAGTGGGGAGAGAGAATACATTGTCCTCTGGAGATTCTCTTTGCCTTAAATTAGGGGAGGAGTGTAACTTCTTTCTGCTATTGCTCAGTCTTCTAATCCCAGCTTAAACTCATCCTTGGGGTTCCCCCTGCCAAAAACAATCCCCAGGCTTCAACTTTCAGCCTTATCTCTTCAGGCTCCCCCAAGGTGCTCTTCTGAACTTTTTTAATATATTTTTTGGGGTCCGGTCGTGGGACCTGAACTCTGGGCCCTGGTGCTGTCCCTCAGCTCTTCAGCTCAAGGCTAGCGCTCTACCACTTGAGCCACAGCGCCACTTCCGGCTTTTTTCTTTTTGCTTATGGGGTGCTGAGGAATCGAACCCAGGGTCTCAGGCATGCAAGGCAAGCGCTCTTCCCAGCCACCTTCCCAGCCCCTTTAATATAATTTTTATCATTAAGTAGTTGTCTGTTGATAAATGAAGCCATTTATGAATACAATGCATCTTGATCAATGTCGTCATTCCTCTGTATACTTTGATGTTTCATCTCTTGGTCCCCATGACAGAATTTCTATCACAGAAATAGCTCCACCACATTCAACATCTCCCCGGTCCCTGAAAATACAACCCGCTGAGCAGCCACTCTGTGTGTGGCCACACAAGCATTCCCCATCCTGAGTGTCCTCCCACTTTGGTCACCACAACATGGAAAGATCTGGAAGCAAGTTGGGGAGGGAGGTGGATGCATCCTGGTACTACAGCTTGAATTCATGGTCTGGGTGCTATCCCTGAGCTTTTGTGTTCAAGACCAGCACCTACCACTTTGAGCCACTAGTTTTCTGGTGGTTAATTGAAGATAAGAGTCGCACAGGGGCTGGGAAGGTGGCTCAGGGGTAGAGCACTTGCCTCGCATGCATGAGGCCCTGGGTTCGATTCCTCAACACCACATAAGCAGAAAAGGCCGTGGCACTGTGGCTCAAGTGGTAAAGCTCTAGCCTTAAGCTGAAGAGCTAAGGGACAGCATCCAGGCCCACAGTTCAGGCCCCATGACCGACCAAAAACAAAAAACAAAAAAAGTTGCACAGACTTTCCTGCCTGGGCTATGCTCCTCGGATCTCAACCTCCTGAGTAACTAGGCATGAGCCACCGGCACCCAGCTAAGGGTGCTTTTAAAACAGTTTGTGGGCAAGAAGGAATGACATTGTGCAAAAAGAAATGTACTCTTAGTTGGGTGCCAGTGGCTCACACCTGTAGTGCTAGCTACTCAAGAGGCTCAGATTGGAGGATCACAGTTTGAAGCCAGCCAGGGTAGGCTAGCCCATGAAGCTCTTATCTCCAATAGAGTACTCAGAAAAAGCCAGAAGTGACACGGTGGCTCAAATGGTAGAGCACTATCCCTGAGCACAAAGACGCTCAGAGATAGCACCTAGAGTTCACTGGCAAAAAAAAAAAAAAAACGAAATGTACTTTTTACCTGACTTACGCAACTATTAACCCTTCTGTATATCGCCTTTATAATAACAATTTTAAAAAATTAGCAACAACAAAAACAAAAAACCAATTTGCTTGACAACACCTTCAGAGCTTCTGTTGCAGTCAATCTTGGCTAAATCCTGAGAAATCTATATTCCTAATAAACGCCAAGTGACTTGTGGGTCACTGTGAGGAAGGGTGCTATCAGCTGTGGGTATGGCCCATCAGCCCTGCCTTTCTTCGTTCTCTCAAACCCATCTTTGCTTTCCAAGCAAGCCAGGTGATAGTTAAGGCAGGCTGCAGACAGCATTGTCTGGAGGCCACACAGAAACACGAGAGTAGCTTCAGCTGTGATTGGTAGACATTCGAGTGTCTACAGAGACAGCTCTTCTACCCTGCATTTCTTCCCCCATGCCTCCATCCTTCCCTGGGAGTCATGACTGCTCATATACTCAGCCCCTGCCTTAGAATAATACTTTATAGGCTACAAGGTCCTTCCAGGTATCCACCAGCCTGGACTCTCTACCCTGACCTGCATGGCCAGGAGACTTATGACTTGTTATAAGAATCAGCCCCCATCTCCTCCCTAAGGAACATTCTACACCACCACCAGAGAAGAGCCAGATTGCAGGGCTGTGTTGATTCAACCTACTCTCTCCCCTGGCAGCCCACGACTTTCCTAGAATCAGGCTACAGCAGAACAGGCAAAGAAGTGATCTCCCTTTCAGGTTTTGAACTCTCTTCTTGGTGTCAGGATTGGTTACCATAGGCTTGGGGATTCCTCAGCCTATTCCTATTGGCTACACTGTTGGAGTCTGATTCTGAAGAGACTGATATGGGAGATAGATTCTGGAAGCCCCCAGATCAGTGTTTTCTAGTTAAGCAAAAGTCACAGTTGTCTATAGCTCTGAGAAAGACTAGATCTATTCAGTCCTGATATGATCATCTCTTTGGGGCCTGCACAACTCCAAGAACTAAGCTAGAGAGAGGATTGGAATATAAGTTCTCACTAGGCTCCATTGGTTAATTGTCTGTGGACTTCCTAAACTCTTATTTTTGGAGGGTTTTTTTTTTGTTTGGTTGGCTTTGTTGTCAATGTGGGGCTTGAACTCTGGGCCTGGGCACTGTTCCACAGCTCTTCAGCTCAAGGTGAGTGCTTTAACCACTTCAGCCACAGCACCACTTTGGTTTTTTGGTGGTTAATTGGAGATAAGAGGTTCATGGACTTTCCTGCCTGGGCTGGCTTTAGCCTCAATTCTCAGATGTCAGCCTCTTGAATAGCTAGGATTACAGGCATGAGCTATTGGCACCTGACTTTATCTTGGGAGTTTTGATCTCAAGTGTTGAGGGGAGGGTGGGGAGAGAAAGGCAGATCTTGTAGAACTCTGAAGGACTAGAAGAAATGAGAATCTTGTCCTTGCGGGACGGGGGGTGGGGAGTGTCTTTGTAGTTCTGCCCTCAAGAGGGGGACATACTTGTAGATTTAGTCCTCAAATAGGAAAGAACCCCAGAGAAGTTTGGGAACTGATCTGGTCCAATCCACCAAAACCACACGTGGGGAGAAAACATGGAAGCCACGAGCAGCAGAGGTCAAATGACCAGCTCAAAACAAAGCCGCAGGCCAGTTAGCCGCAGACCCCTAGTTCCATGTCAGTTCCCACCTCCCTTTCCCTGGTGTATCCCCCCACGCTCTCCACGCCAGTCCCCTCCAGCCATCTCTTCTCTTGTCTAACAGGTGAGCATGATTTTAACACTGATGGTGCCGTATTACGCCATTGACACGGAATCCCCACTCATGGAGATGTTTGTGGTTCATGGCTTCTATGCTGCGAAGTTTGTAGTGGCCATTGGGTCAGTTGCAGGACTGACGGTCAGCTTGCTGGGCTCTCTTTTCCCAATGCCGAGGGTCATTTACGCCATGGCTGGAGATGGGCTCCTTTTCAGGTAAGCGCTGTGTTCCATGAAGTCTATTCTGCTCTGTTGCACCTATCAAGAGATTGTTACTCACTCACATCAAGAGATTGTTACCCACTCACAGCCTGACAGTCATTTTGAGGACTGCTTTGCCCCTAGCCTGGGGATCTTGTTAGAGATTTTGGAAGAAAGTTTGAGTGAAAAGAACTTAGATCGTGAAACAGCACCTTGGTTTGATCCTGGTCCCTCCATCCCATGCCAATGGATAAGTTTCCCCCAGTGGCCCTTCTCCATCCTCGGGTACTTGTTTCCCTTGTGAAGATGGCGGGGGCCACTGATTCATGGAATGTGACACCGAAGGGACATCGAAGGCCTGCCCTCATAGTGAGGGCTGGACTGACCCCTCTCTCCAAAGCTTTTTTGAAGTTGAAAAAGACAACTATCACCAATCAGAGTGTGACACTCTCTGAAGAGAAGCTAGCCACGGGAGCAACAATAGCCAGCATATTTTTTAGCACACGTGTGTCCTGTGTGTTCCGTTACACAGCACACCATCAAGTTTGCACAATAACTCTGCTTTGTAGATGAGCGTGTCAGCAATGAGAGGGATTGAAAAGAAAAATCTTGCCTCCTATCCCCCAGAGGCTGAATGCAGGGCAGAGATTTGAAAGCAGAGCGATCTCACTCTAAAACCCAGATCCTGAGAGTTCTAGCCAGGAAGCCACCTGCTCCCTGGGACATGAAGGAGGGGGGGTCCCATCTCTTGTCCCCCGTGCCCTCCACGGAAGGCCAAGAACTCCTAGGAAAGCAGAAAGAATTGGATCAAGGACTTTATCTCTGCCACCTGCTGTCATCTCTGTTCTATTTCCTCTGCACACCCCCTGAAGCCCTCACCAAGTCACAGCTGCTGTGTTTGAGTTGCTAAACAGATCTAGGAGGGACAACTGTGAAAACGGTATGACAACGTATCACCTGCAAAGCACTTTTCCTCCTGTCAAAGAAAAGCAAGAGGAAAGGTGCTAGAACTGCTGCACATATTCATGGTCCTGTGTGAATCATGAAAGCATGGAAGAGGATGGAGAGACAGGACCAGGAGGAAGAGAGGAGGGGAAGGAAGAGAGAAGCCTAAGATTTACAGGAACTGCTGAGAAAGCACCTGCCATTTAATTGTCCTTGTGGATGTCTTTCTCAGTTGGTGACTAGCTGGATTTGAACCTGTTGTCTGTCAGCTTCTTAAATGTTATGCTCTTTTGCCAACTGACTCTCTCTACATTTGTTGCCTGGCAGTGTGTTGTCTGCAATGTTGAATCCTTTGGGGTTCTGTTAAAATATGGTTTACAGGGCATCATCCTCAGAGATTCTGATGTGGTAGATCTTCGGTAAAAGCTGAATGTGTGTGTGTGTGTGTGTGTGTGTGTGTGTGTGTGTGTGTGTGTGTGTGTGTGTGTGTGGTGCTAGTACAAGGCCTTCAACTCAGGTCCTGTGCTCTGTCCCTTAGAATTTTTTTTACTCAAGGCTACTACTTGAGCCACAGCTCCACTTCCAGCTATTTGGTTGTTAACTGGAGATTTTAAAAAGTCTCACTAACTTTGCTGCCTGAGTTGAACTTCAGATTACAGGCACGAGCCACTGGTGCCCAACATATATTTCTAAGAAGTTAGAAAATATGCCAATACTCCAAATCCACAACTTGAGAGGCCACAAGCAGATGTCTGACTGGCCTTTACCAATCATTCTTAAGAAAGAAAGTGGGGGGGAGGAAGGAAGGAAGGAAGGAAGGGAGGGAGGGATGGAGAGAGAGAGGGAGGAAAGGAAGGAAGGAAGGCTTCGCTTTAACTTAAATCTGACAGATTCCCTAGATTCAATTGATTTCCCATCACATAGTGAGTAGACACGTTAGGAAAGAATCTTGCCTCAAAAACCAAGGAATTAAAGTGATTCCTCTCTAAGTTAGATTCCAGGAGCCACACTCTGGGGTAGGAGTAGCAGACAGAATTAAAGCAGTGAAAGAAGCAAATTGGAGGGGGCAGGAGAGAGGAAAAAATTACACCAAACTGTTGGTTCCCTACAGTGTCCAGGTTAGGATTGCATCAGCTGGGTGCTGGTGGCTCACACCTGTAACCCAAGCTACTCAGGAGGCTGAGATCTGAAGATCACCGTTCAAAGCCAGCCCAGGAAAGATAGTTTATGGGATGCTTATCTCCAATTAACCACCTAAAAAAGCCATAAGTGGAGCTGCAGCTGAAGTGGTAGAGTGCTAGCCTTGAGCACAAAAGCTCAGGGACAGCACCCAGGGGCCCTGAGTTCAAGCACCAGGTAACAGGTGCACACACACACACACACACACACATCAACCACCATACAGCACACCATTAACCCTGCTTCCATCTGCCCTCAGATTCCTGGCCCACGTCAGCTCCTACACAGAGACACCAGTGGTGGCGTGCATCGTGTCCGGGTTCCTGGCAGCTCTCCTCTCACTGCTGGTCAGCCTGCGGGACCTGATAGAGATGATGTCCATCGGCACCCTCCTGGCCTACACCCTGGTCTCCGTCTGTGTGTTGCTCCTTCGCTACCAACCCGAGAGTGACATCGATGGCTTTGTCAAGTTCTTGTCCGAAGAGCACACCAAGAAGGAGGGCATTCTGGCTGACTGCGAGAAGGACGTGTGCTCGCCAGTGAGTGAAGGGGAAGAATTTTCTGGCCCAGCCACAAACCCCTGTGGGGCCAAGAACCTCCCCTCACTAGGGGACAACGAGATGCTCATTGGGAAGTCAGACAAGTCCACCTACAACGTCAGCCACCCCAACTACGGCACGGTGGACATGACCACGGGCATCGAAGCAGATGAGTCTGAAAACATCTATCTCATCAAGCTGAAGAAGCTGATTGGACCCCGTTACTACACTCTGAGAATCCGCCTGGGCCTTCCAGGCAAAATGGATCGGCCCACGGCAGCCACGGGGCGCACAGTGACCATCTGCGTGCTGCTGCTCTTCATCCTCATGTTCATCTTCTGCTCCTTCATCATCTTCGGTTCCGACTACATCTCGGGGCAGAGCTGGTGGGCCATCCTGCTCGTGGTTCTGATGGTGCTGCTAATCAGCGCCCTGGTGTTCGTGATCTTACAGCAGCCGGAGAACCCCAAGAAGCTGCCGTACATGGCGCCTTGTCTGCCTTTCGTGCCGGCCTTTGCCATGCTGGTGAACATCTATCTCATGCTAAAGCTCTCCACCATCACCTGGATCCGGTTTGCGGTCTGGTGCTTTGTAGGTAAGCAACTTCCCTTGTAGCCTTGTGAATTCTCAATCAAGGTGTGTGTGTGTGTGTGTGTGTGTGTGTGTGTGTGTGTGTGTGGCATCTAATGATATGTCAGCCGAGTGTTGTGCCATCTGGCCAGTACTGTTTCATCTGCTTTTGGAATTTGAATGAACTTTCTAGAATATTGTATGATTATTATACATTTTCACTACATATACACAGGGATCTGGTTATTTCACAAGTACTTTTTCTTAGAAAGAGATTAGAGGTGATATTTTTTACTATTGAAAAGGTGACTTGTGTTTAAGAAAAAAAGTCTGAGCAGGGTGCTGGTGGCTCAGGCCTGTAAACCTAGCTACTCAGGAGGCTGAGATCTGAGGATCACGGTTCAAAGCCAGCCCAGGCAGGAAAGTCTGAGAGACTCTTATCTCCAATAACCACTAGAAAACCAGAAGTGGCGCTGTGGCTCAAGCGGTAGAGCGCTCACCTTGAGCTGAAGAGCACAGGGACAGCGCCCAAGCCCAGAGTTCAAGCCCCACGACCAACCAAAAAAAAAAAAAATTCTAGTACTAGTACCGATGCTATTTTTCTTGTTTCTTTAGTGATCCTGATAATCTCTGTTTTATAGAGGAAGAAATCAAGGTCCTTGCCTAAAACCATATAACCAGAATATAGCAGGGGCAAGATTAGAACTGGGACCTGAGTCCTTTGTTTTAACTAACCTAAAAATGTGTCACACAAAGCACCAGGGTTGGGAAGATACTGGTGTTGTCACCACCTCCTCCCTCCCTTTCTTTTTCTTTCTTTCTTTCTTTCTTTCTTTCCTTCCTTCCTTCCTTCCTTCCTTCTTTCTTTCTTTTTTCTCCCTTTCCCTCTTTCTTTTTTTGTTTCCTTGTTTCTTTCTTTCTTTCCTTCTTTCTTCTTTAATGTGGGGCTTGAATTTAGAGCCTGGGTGCTGTCCCTGAGCTTTTCTGCTCAAGGTTTGTGCTTGACCACTTGAGCCACAGCTTCACTTCTGGTCTTCTGTGTGGTTAATTAGACATAAAGGTCTCATAACCTTTCCTTCCTAGGCTGACTTTGAACCACAATCCTCAAATCTCAGTCTCCTGAGTATAGCTAGGATTATAAGCATGATCCACCAATATCCAGCACCATTTTATCTTTACAGAAGAACTAACTAAAGATCCAAGAAATTAGATCATATATTCAAGTCAACAGGAAACTATTGGAAGAGTTTTGCCTAGAATCCAATATACCTACAGATCCGGGGTTCCTGTTACCCCACCAGATGCCTCTAAGCTGCTTCTTATTTGATAAGAGTATTTGGTAGGGTTAATACTGTTCATACCTGCTTCATGATACCACCAGTACACAGTGTCTCAAACTGCATTTACTGCTCTATTGCTGCCATCTTGAATTCTTTATTTCTGAGCAAGAATTCTTTATTTTTTTTTATTTCTGAGCATGCAAATACTTAGATTTTTCACTGGGCCATAGCTGATTCTACACAATGCCCCTGAATTTGGCGGCATTTTAGGTGACTAGGGTCCTAATGTCGGCATCAAAGAGTTCCAGGTTCAAATCATAGCTCCAACACACCCCCCTGTATTATAACTTTGGGAAATCACCTAACTTTTTTGGACCTCTTTTATAAAAAGGCTGAGAAATCTGCTGTCCTTGAACTGATTGCTGTTTGGGGGCTCAATCAAGAAAAGCTTTGGGGGGAAACAATGAGAAATATTTATTCCTTGTTTTTCTTTTTAAAATCTAAAATGACTCATTGTCCACCGGTGTAGACTGGCTGGCGTTCACATAGTAGAGCACAGTGTGTGCTGTGCTGACCGAGTTACCAAGCAGAGGAAACTCCCGGGCATTGTCGTAATCTCACAGATAACACCGACTCCCAACTCCTCACTGAGTTTGGAGGTACCACCTAGCAGAGCAGGCCAGCCAGCCAGCGGGCACTGGTGTCCAGTTGGTCATCATGCACAGCCCACAAACCACATTTGGGAAGAATTGATAGCATTTCCAGGCATCTTCTGCTAACTTTTGGTATCATAACTTCCAAAAGTGGCCATATGACTAACTTTCACCCAGAACAAAGGTGAGCAGTCCTAGCTAGACGTCAGTAATACTAGAGTTTGCATCTGAAACATTTTAAGTCCAATCCTCTACACAGAGATTTTTCTGATTCAGTGAGGCTGGTGCAGCCAATGAGGATACTCATCAAAGCTTCCTGGGGTATTTTAATGTACAGGAAGGTTTATAACACTCTAGATCAGTGGTTCTTCAAGTGAAGTCTAGACCAGGAGCACCAATCTCACAGAGAACTGGTTAGAATGTGATTGTGGAATGTACCTAAGTCTACGAGGTCAGAATCTCTGTGGGAGAGTTGGCAGGCCTTCTAAGTGACTTTAATGTGTGCTCTAGCTTGAGAGTCACAGCTCCAGAGAGAAGAGATTATCCAACAGGACAGATAGTTTAATTAAATATTTCTAATTATCAAACTTTTTTCCAAACAGAAATTCTCGCATGTATAAAATGAATCCCTCTCACAACCTCGAATTGGCTTATAAAAAACTTTAATGATCTTATACATTAAAGATGCCACTTCTAAACTTCTAAGGCTTCAACACATCTGATTTTCTCCCCTCTTAATCTCTTTATATGTTTCCTGAGAAGAACAGTGAGATATTTTTAAAATGAAGCTTCTTACAAAACAGCTACTTTTTAAAATGAAGATTTATATGGTTAGGCTGAGTCATAGCTTGATAATCTTTTTTAGACACAGTTTTTTGCTCCAACCTTCTGTAAATGAATCTTAATTATAACATTTTTGTAGCAATGTTTTGCTAAGCTTTTGACCTTCAGAAAAGCATAATTTACAGTGTAAAATTGGTACAATCCCCAACAAGATTACCCAGCACATGTTTCTTTTCCATCAGACGAGAAATAACTCTAACCTAAATGTTTATTAATCCTAAGAAAATGAGTACAAAGCAACCTACATAATCGCTTCCCATTAACAACTGATTTGTCAAAGAACTCAAGGATTTGAGCAGAGTCTCAGGGCGTAAGGACACTGTGATGGAATTTTCCAGATCCTTTCAGGCCTAATGAGCCCTGTGGATCTTTCTTATAAGTAGTTTGTCTAGTGACCTAACTCACCAAGCACCCTTTCTCTAGGAGCTGTGGGTTTTCATTTGGAATCTTTTTCAGTCCCTCTGAGGAAGATGAATTCTTGTCTATGTATTTAGAGAAGAGGCCGGGCTTGAAATCTGCACCTCATGAATCCTCTATCAAGATATATTCTACAGAGAAGACGCACTGTTGTGGTCTTTGCCTGTGATACCATTTTTAGTCCTATTGGAAATTTACTAGAAATGGTCACTATGAGGAAAGCAAGAAGATGAGTCAGGAATTTGGAAAGAGGATAATCATCAAACTCTTTCTTAAAAATATGTTTTAGTTTCTTTAAGTAGTGGCATGGATGAGTTGTCATTCAACAAAGCAATTTATGAAAATAGTGCCTCTTGATCAGTGTCTTTCCACATTCTCACCCACCCCTCCCATTTCCCCTTCCCTCACTTTCCTTACCTTTTTTGCCACTTAACCAAGCAATTTATGCATACAAAGAATTTTTTGTTGTTGTTGTTGGTCTTGGGCTTGAACTCTGGGCCTGGGCACTGTCCCTTCAGCTCAAGGCTAGCACTCTACCACTTGAGCCACAACGCCACTTCCAGTTTTCTGGTGGTTTATTGGAGATAAGAGTCTCACAGGCTTTCCTGCCCAGGCTGGGTTTGAACTGCAATCCTCAGATCTCAGCCTCCTGAGTAGCTAGGATTACAGGCGTGAGCCACCAGCACCTGGCTATACAATGCGTCTCAATCTGTGTCATCCCTTCAACATCTTTACACACATACCCTTCGACCCACCCCTCAATTCTGTGTTATATACAATAAATTCATGCCTGCATTCTCCCACCTTCTCCCTTTCCCTCTTCTACCCCTCTTCCTTTGGGATAAGCAAGCTCATGATGATATGTCCCATAAATAAGTCTGAAATTCTTCTTGCAATGTCAGAAAGCGGAGGAAAGCAACCGCATTTTCAACTTCAAACTTTTCAGGTTCAAAAAGAAGAGCAAGAAAGTTAGGATGGGGCCACAGGGGAGGGCAAAGGAGGTTGACTACAGTGGAAATAGATGACTTTCAACTATGAAAAGAGAACAATGCACCCTGTTGTTTTGGGAAACGAGAAGGAAGAGCGATAGAGGCTTGAGATTGATTAGAATACATTGTAATAAACATGTGTGGAAAGATTACAATGAAATCCCCCTTCCTGTATAACTAATGTGATAAAAATATCTTTTAAAAAATGTTTGAAGTCATGAAGACTACAGTGAAATGGAGAACAGAGCTGATGTTCAGGCAGATGCATGGGCAAGAAGGGGCTAGGGAATCTCTGGCAGCCAAAATGTGGACCTACCTTTGAGCCAAAAGGATAGAGGGAGAAAGGACTGGCAGAGGTGGAAGGCCCTAGAGTTAGTAAGAGCAGTTATAAAGCTGGCAGGAGCTGGTGTGTAGGCTTACATAGCCTTCAAGCCCTAACCAGATGACATTTGTCTTGCTCCAGCATTACAATCACTCACGTTGTTGCTTGTCATAGTTTGGTTTGGCTTGTCATTATTAGTTCAGATTGTTGGCTAGCTGCTTGCTTCCATTCTTAAGCTCCCAGACTTTTCTGGTGATTTCCAGTTCGGAGTTGCTGCTTTGAGCTTCTCCTGTGTCTTTAGTGAACAGGTGGGCACTTTGATCTTGGGTTTCTGTTAGGTTAGGAGCAGAATTCCTGATTCTCCTTTCCTGGAGGAAAATTGCATTACTTGCCATGGCCTTTGTATACCTCAAACAAAGAACAGGCCCCACCTCTATTTTATGGATGGACGACTGAGCATAGAATCACATGACTTTATATTAGATCAGTTGCAGGACCAGAGAAACGCACCCACCCTCCGTCCCCACAGAACTGGGGTCACCATATTAAACAAACTGCAATGTTATTATAATCCAAACAATTCATGGTAGTATTTTTTAAACACACACACACACACAGCTGGGAAGAGTGAAAGTAGGAGGGGTTTTGGTAGAAAGGGAAAACACCTTCTCATTACCATTCCTGAATTGTTGAATGTCTGTTTTGGAAAGCTCATCTCCGAATAATCCAAATAAAAAGCGCTCCAGGCCTCACAGAGTGTCTGGGTTATCTGTGGGTAGGGCTTCCTGCATGGAAAGTGCATCCCACGAAGAGGCCACCCTGCCCAGCCTGAGGTCAGGTGCCCACCTCCACTGCCCGGAGCTCTGGCTGAGGAGCAGAGGACTAAGGCGCTCCCTGGACTCTCGAGATCAGGGTCCTGAAATTCCACCCACGTTTGTTCCTGTGGAATAGAGAATATGCCATCATTGCTTATGCCAGCCAGTCTCGTTCCAGAGTTGAGGTTTTGCTCTGGGTTTGCTCCTATCATGGAGTCCTCTTTCCTTCGTAGGCTGGGGACATTTGTTTCTTTCATAGTAGGGCTGGATTCGCCTAAGTAGCAAGTGTTCGGTCAGTGTCTGTTTGGAGTACCTTAGCATCTGAAGGCAGATTTGGCATTCCAGAACCTTCCTCCAGAGACCACTGGGTGAGATAGGAACAGCACTCAGCTTAGAGTTAAGAGAAGTCCCAGTGCTATTTCAACAGCTGATTTGTTGTGGTCTTAGTTTCTCTGGGACAACGCCTGACATGACGCATGCTTATAAAAGAGCTGTATTAAAAGGGCTGTGAGGCCACAAGGTATCCTGCTCCATGAAGAAAGCCCATTCACTTTCTAGAGGCATGATCGGTCCTCTTGTCTAGCCTGAGACTCTCCAAGGCACTTTCTCCATCACAGAACTGCTGTGTGGAAAAGAAACCAATGGCTTCTTTGTATACATCCCTGTCCCACAGCCTGTCGCAGGACTCCTGCCCATGACTTGCACCAGGCCTACCATTTATCTTGTATTTCATGGCACAGCTGTGTCTGTTGTTGAAATGCTGATACAGTTCTGTGCTTACTACTAACCACAGGGAGCCTGCAACACCCCTAGAGAGCAGCACAGTCAACCCATCAGGACGGAGCCAGACACCAATACTGGCTCCCTTCTGCTCGTCAGCTTTGTCCCTGAATGCACACTATAGGATGTGTGATTGAAAATCCATAGATCAAAGTGTTTGAGAAAGAACAGCATTAAATGCTCAAATCGAACGCATATTAGATTTATGAATCAGTCACCTTTTCCTCCAAGCTTGGTTACACTTCTGACTTAGGCTAATGATCCAAACCATCCTCAAAAGATAAACTTATGCTATCTACAGGGGTTTGTAAGAGAATGCAAAGAAAGGAAGTCATAAAATAAGGCAGTCATAAAAATGCAATGCAGGGCTGGGAAGGTGGCTCAGTGGTAGAGTGCCTGCCTTGCATGTATGAGGCCCTGGGTTCAATTCCTCAGTACCACATAAGTAGAAAAAGCTGGGAAGTGGTTCTATGGCTCAAGCGGTGAGTGCTAGCCTTGAGCCGAAGAGCTGAGGGACAGCGCCCAGGCCCAGAGTTCAGGCCTCATGACCGACAAGAAAAAAAAAAGAAATAAAATAAAATAAAAATGCAATGCATATCCTATAAACTTAAGAAAATTGAGGGAAGGGGGAAAGTTGGGGGGATGGGGAAGAAGGTTGCAAAGGGTGCCAATCTATGAAAAGGCATTATATTCATAAACTGCTTTGTTGCATGGCAGCTCCTTTGTACAACTACTTAAAGAAAATAAAAATATATTGAAAAGCTAGGAGCCAGTGGCTCACCCCTATAATCCTAGCTATTCAGGAGGCTGAGATTTGAGAATTGTGTTCAAAGCTAGCCTAGGCAAGAAAGATACTTTTATATCCAATAACCAAGAAAGCTGGAAACAGAACTGTGGCTCAAGTGGCAGAGCACTAGCTTTGAGCACAAAAGCTCAGGGACAGAGCCCATGCCTGAGTTCAAGCCCTAGGGCCAGCACCAAAAAAATAAAAACAGAGAACTCAATGCCAGTTCCAGTGCAGAGCTGAAATAACAGGTTCCAGAAACTATTTCAAGCAAGGAGAATGTTACAGAAGTGAGTGTGTAGACTCATAAGGTAGAGAATTTTACCGAGCTGCTTAGAAACTCTGAAGACATTTTAATACTGCTGGATATCAGATAATATCAAAACATTCTTAGTAATTTTAGATGTGAGCATGATAATGTTACATTTTTAAAGGAGTCCATTTCAGGGATGCATATGGAAATATGTATAAATTAAACCTATGATGGGAAAGATTTGTTTCAAAATAACCTCAAGAGAAAAGAACAAGGGAGTGGTGGGAGGCCGGGGGGGAAGGAGAGGAGAACATGGAATGTATTCTATTATTTGTTCCACTTTCGGTATGTTTTTCAGATTCCTCAAAACAGACCCAAACTGCTTCCCATCAATCTACACCTCATAGCCTCCCCTGGTAGGTAGGAGAAATAAACCAAAGAGGTCCCAAATCCTTGAGTTAGGAAAAGGAAAGTTCTGGAAAGATTCAACATCTCATGGCTATGGACAGTCCTTTATTCTTTGGTGCCCAAGTTTTTTCCTGCTTGTGAGCGGCACATAATCTCACACACGTGCACACACACACACAGAGGCCAACAGTGGAAACACAATCCCCTCTGTGTGCATCTGTGCGTTTTGAGCTCCTTGGACCCAGCAGAGGTGCGGCCTGGCCACAGCCAGCCCCACACAGAAGCGTTGTATGCAACGTGGTTTGAAAGATGCAGGATTCCCAGAAGCCCCCACCCCCACCCCAAGTTTTCAGAAAAGACCTCATGCATCATTCTCTCCACCAACTGCAGAGAGGCGCAGAAACAAAACCCTCTGCTTCCACACAGGAGGCTTTTAGCAGCTCTGTTTACTCCTCCACACAAAGCCCTTGTTTATGCGTGACAGATGGCCCTACATGTTTCTCTTCTCTGCTCTCTCCCCCCCTCACCCCTTCCATTTGTTCCTCTCTGTCTCTTTGCCCAACCCCACTGGTCTCTTTGCACCATCCTTTCTCCTGCCTCTCACAGGGACTTTTCCCAGATTGTCTTTCCTTTTCCCCTGCTGACTCCAAAGCCAGCAAAAAGGCTAAAGACAGAATGGAACACTCTAGAACAACTTTGTCAAGTCATGCTCAGACAGATCTTGTTCACAGCACCTGGATTTGAAAAGTTTATCGAAAGACATATTAGCACACTCTTAAAACTGTACCAGCCCATCATGAACACTTAACATGGCAGGTCTGTACAGAGTCACTTCTTCAAAGCGGTCATAGTCAAGGTACATGCACACACCTGTGAGTATACACACGTGTGTGTGTGTGTGTGTGCGTGTGTGTACATGCACTCATGTTCTTTCCAGGCCCAATGATCCCAAAGAACAAATAGAGACCTAAACTTTACTGAATGCTTACTGCAATGAACGTAGTCGATAAGCCAGCTCAGGGAAGGGAAGGCTGAAGATTGGATATGCAAGAGGCCTTCGTTATCTCTATTCAAGGCTGTTTCTGCCCACTCAGACCCACACAACACACCCACTGTTCCACAAAATGAAGCAATTAGAACACACAGATGAAGGGCTAGAGGCATGGTTCAGTTGGTAGGGCACGAGGCAATGAGCAAAAATGTCAGGTACTAAGTTCGAGTCCTGGTCTCAGACCAAAAAAAAAAAAAAATACAGAGGTGACATGCAGTCTTTTCCAACTCAAGTATCTATGATTTTATGAGCAATTGCATCAAGGTTTTCAGATAATCCCGATGATGTGAATCTACTCGTTACCCAAATACCTGATGGGGCAGAAGAACTTGAGCAAAACTAGGTATCAGCTCATGAGTAAGCTGTGGAGACCTGTATAGTGGCAGACAAGAGAAGCTGAGGGAAAGGAGATCTGGCTGTGGAGGTTCATGCCTGTCCTCTTAGCTACTTGGGAGGCTGAGATCAGAAGGCTCTCAATTCCAGATTAGCACAGAAAGCCTCAGGAGACTCCAGTGAAACAGAAACAGTTAGGCATGGTGGTGTGCACTACAGCTATTGCAGGAAGCGAAAAGTAGGCAGACTATAATCCAAGCACATTCCACACAGGAAGTGAGTCTGTATCACAAAAATAAGCAGAGCAAATAAAAGAGGGGTGGGGGAGGGGGTACTGGAGGCATGGCTTAGACAACACACGGAGTTCAAATCTCAGTGCTGCCGCCCAAAAATGGTACAAATAGGGTCAGAGAAGGGGATCCAAAAGAAAATAACTACAGAATAGATCTAAAGCAGAAAAAGGAAGTAAGATTTGGCTCTGGCCCTGGCTGTCTAGAAGAAAAAACAACAGAAGAGCATAATTACCCACAGAAAGTGTATGCCTGCTGATCTACCAGGTCCCTAGAAATTCACTCTCAGGCCCCAGACCTGCTTCGAAAACAGACACTCCCCAAGACCCGAACACAGGCCCTTTGAGAAAAGGGCCTAATGTGATGTCTAGTTCTGCACAAGACTTTTATCTATCCCTGGTGACCACCCCACCTCCAGACAGCAAAGAATAAATACCCCCAAAAAATGAAGTGGCTATTTGAGCAGTAATAGCTACATCTGTGAATGATTAACTCCAGGATTTATTACCAATTAGGACTCTAAATCTCTGCTTACTTTGGCTCCCGGAAAGTTGATTTCACTGGAGGGTCAGGGGAGAGGGAGAAAGCCATCCGAGAGAAAGAAAGAAAAATGAGAACTTAAAATGACAACACACAAGATTCAAAAAGGAGGATGCGTTCTAAAGGTTCCGAGGAAGAAGGAAAGCAAATCTCATGGTTCTATGAGAAGCTGGACATGGTGGCTCACACCTGTAATCCTGAGATATGAGGATCATGGTTTGAAGCCAGCCCTGGCACCTAAAACTGGAAGTGGAATTGTGGCTCAAAGCAGTACAGCACTAGCCTTGAGGAGAAAAAAAGCTCAGGAATAGCGCCCAGGCCCTGAGTTCAAGCCCTATGACCAAGAAAAGAGAGGGGAGGAAAGAAAGAAAGAAAGAAGGAAGGAAGGAGAGAGAGAAAGAGAGAGAGAGAGAGGGACAGAGGGAAGGAAGGAAGGAAGGAAGGAGGGAGGGAGGGAGGGAGGGAGAGAGGAAGGAAGGAGGGAGGGAGGGAGGAAGGAAGGAAGGGAAAGCAGCTGATAAGATGCCACCTAGATGTCTCTTAGAAGAGGATGCCAGGGACCCCAAGAGGGTTGCATAACTAACTGAGTGGTCTCAGTAGTCCTCAGTAGCGAAGCATGGCATGATCTGGTGGAGGAGAATGAGTGTCAGGCATGGTTCAGTCCAGAGGTTCTCAGCTATTGGTCCACACAAATGCTATATAATTGATACTAAAAAGGTGAATATACTTTGGTTGGAATGGTATCAGCATAGAAATCTGTAGGTATTTTTTTGCCCACTGAGTGTTACCATTCATTCATGTACCAAACATTAAATGACAAGGGCTTTGTTGGGTTTGTTTTTTGGTTGGTTTTTTTTTGAGTCTATAAAATAAAAATACTGGTGCAGGTAATCACACAGACAGAGGTTCTAAGAGCTGTAAGAGGGACCCACACCAGTCTAACGACCCAGCAGAAAGTAGACAGCCTGGGGTGACAGGCATACGGGATGCTCTTAGTGAGTGAAAAGTGGCAAGAGAGATCATCTAATAATATATGCATCTTGCTAAGAGGTGAAGTGTGAGCCCTTAATAGAGGTAATAAATAATATAAATGTTATGGGAAGGTTGGGAGTATACTGTTGCTGATCCAAACACACTTAACCCAGGGCAGAAAAACATGCACATTTCTGTCTGGCGGCCATGTGAATGATGAAGTGGATTTCTGAGGGGATCTCGAAGGCTTTATCCTGTCTAAAGCGGAGGGTAGATCTCGCATCCAGCCAAAAACTGCCCCATCAGAATGTAGAGGCAATGAGATCAGGTCTCCAAGGAAAACCGCACATTTTGAGGTATCTAATGCCAGCTCCCCCCAGTTTTGGAGGATTTTGTTGTGCCATTTGGGGGGATGTTGTTCCTTGTTGCTTTGGTTTGGGTTTTTTTGTTGTTTTTTTAAGATAGGGTTTTCCAAAACAGCCCAGGCTGACCTTGAACTTCCAATCCTCCTGATTTAGCAATCCTCAGTGCTGGGATTACAGACGTGCACCACCGCACCTGGTTATGGGATCTCCCAGTTTTGCACGAGCATCAAATTCAAGTGTTTTCAAAACACTAGGTAATCAGGTACTCATAGCTCATGCTCCGTAATCCTAGCTTTAGGCAGCCGAGATCTGAGGGTTGTGGTTCAAAGCCGGCCCAAGCAGAACTATCCAAGTGACTCTTAACTCCAATTAACTGGGGCGGGGAGGGGAGGGGAGGCAGAAGTGTAGGTGTAGCACAAGTGGTAGTGTATCAACCTTGAGTGAAAGCTAAACAAGGTCCTGAGTTCAAGCTCCAGGACTGGCAACCCACCCCTCAAAAAAATTAATAAGCCAATGTGCTGTGTAGATCAAGGCTCACAGATCACCTCCAGTTCTGGGTTTGCTGTGGATCCTAAGGCTGCTGCTCATTCCTCTGTGCCTTCCCCTGCAGGCATGCTCATCTACTTTGGCTACGGCATCTGGAACAGCACCCTGGAAATCAGCGCCCGGGAAGAAGCCCTTCACCAAAGCACCTACCAGCGCTATGACGTGGAGGACCCCTTCTCCGTGGAGGAGGGCTTCTCCTATGCTACAGAAGGGGAGAGCCTGGACGACTGGGGCGGGCCCGGTGAGGACAAAGGCTTCTGTTACCAGCAGATGTCAGATGCGAAGGCAAACACCCGGACGAGTAGCAAAGCGAAGAGCAAAAGCAAACACAAACAGAACTCAGAGGCCCTGATTGCAAATGATGAGTTAGATTATTCTCCAGAGTAGAATAAACAAGCCAGAGGGTGGCAATGGAGATGCTCGATGTTCCGAAACATAACCTGCGGGCTAGAAGGGGGAACACTTTTTTGGACTCTCACTTCACAAATCCAGTCCTCAGTCATAGCCTATCATTTGCTATTTTTGCTCTTCAGGATAAGTCTGTGGAAGGACCTCGATTGGGTCCCTTTGTGAACATAATGATAATCACAATAATAAGCAAGAGGCTGTACAGAATTCCATCTTAGACAAGCCATCCGAGCGGATGGCAGCATATGTTCCCCTAGCCTTTTGCCTTGATGGTGGAATCCTTTCACCTCTTATTGAGACCCCAGGAAGAAAGTGGTAAGCGTCTTGTCCCCCTTCTGAGGCCCCACCTGGGGATGACCCCCCCACCCCAAGGCAGGCCACTGTGGACCTAATGCAGCATTTAGTTACCTGACCTCAGGAAAGCAAAGCTGGATTCCCAGCTGAGCTCTGAGCTGCTCCTGGAAACAGATTTGTTCTGAAACCACACACACACATACACACACACACACACACACACCAAAAATAATCATTCAGGAAACATGTTTCTTTTTATTCACCCAAGTTCTCATAATTTTTTTAAAATATAAAGATGTAGCCAAGTTCTCAAGGACTCCGGTCTGCCTTGAAGATTCCAGGTTCACTGTAAAGCAAGTTTGAATCTCCAGCAGGAGGGTGAACACCCAGATCAGAGCACCATCAAAACTATACTTAAATGTCCAGAAACAAACATGGTCTCTAGCAGTGGAGGCCAGAAGGGCATTGCCAGCAATTCACCCTCTGTCGTACCTGCCCTCAGCCCAGATGCTCAGCTCCTGCCCGTGAAAAGAAGGCAAAGGTAGAGCATGATTTCATGGCACTAATATGTCTTGAAGAAGTAGGCTATTTGTTCTCTAATCAGATACAGATCTTCACAGTGTCCAGTGACCCAGACACTGAGATCATTTGCAAATTCTACTTCATGTTTCTAAAATTCTAAATTCTCTTTTAACCTCAATATCTATCTATCTATCTATCTAACCATTGCATTAGTGGCTATTTCTCTGAAAACAAACAACAAAAAAGAGGTTGAAGCCCAGCTATTTAAGTAATAACGTTCCATGAGCTCATATTTCAATTCTGGACCTTGTCCCTGGGGGGAATAGGGGGTGCTATCTTACTTTTAGAGTTTTTTTCCTGCTATTTCCCAAAGCTAGGTCAGATCACTGAAGCCTAGAGATAGAGCTACCTGAGAAGAGTTGAGTTGGGGCTAGAAGGGTTCTTAAAGGAACTTTCTAGAAACTGGATGGATAGGCACATTTACAGCAGGAAAACCACAGGAATTCTATTCCTGGATGATTACCCTGTGTGCATCTCAATGTATCTGAAGACAATTTGGCCATACTAAAATATCTATGAAAGTTATCTGAAAGGGAGGAGGGCACAGCAAATCCTCTCTCTCTCTCTCTCTCTCTCTCTCTCTCTCTCTCTCTCTTCTTCAGTTTATCAGCCTGCTAAAGGTTTTCCAGAACATTGAAGTCTATACTTTCTTCAAGTTTGAAACTTGTGCCTTCTTGGCATGCTGTAGGGTCCTAAAGAGGAGGCAGAAGTCCAATGTTTCCATTCACTAACAGTGACTGAGAAAAAGCCACATGCTAGTGGCAGGCCTGAGAAATACAGAATCTACCCAGGGGTCCCAGCAGTTCAAAGAGGAGCCCCCCCTGATACCAGATAATGGCAGATAAAACTACCAAACTTAACAAGCCAGCATAACTGAGGCCCTGGGCTGCATGCAACCTAACATTAAAAAAAAATCATCTGAAATTAGCTGTCTTAAAAGAGGATTTAAAACAAATTCCCTATCATGCTCCTAACTAATGCATACAATGAAGTTCAAAGAACTACAGTTTTCTTAGAGTTCTTTTTTTATTCCTCTATAATCATTGTTTAGAACTTTTCCCTAAAGTTTAACCACCAAGTTTCAGTGCCTGGTTTGTGACCTGTATCCTTGGGGATTTAATTGTAAAGCTAATTATTCACTGTTTGGGGGAAAGCAAAATTTTAAACTGGCTTCAGGACTCAAGAGCTCTGCCTGCTTTGCCATCTATCAGGTTTGTTATATATGTAGATAGAGGGAAGATCCGTGTCTTCTTAAATGAATTCAAAGGAAAAGTGGATACCAAGGGACAAAATGTTTTAATCCTGTCACTAGTGAGCAGTAACCTGGTGTCTGGTATGTGTGATTCTGGTAACCTAGGAAGGAAGAACACTTGCTTTAGTTCGTTGATTCCTGCATGTCCTATGACCCACACTCATCTCCAAAGCCATCTCCCGCCTCTGCCCACCCTCAGAGTATCCTCATATGTTTCAGGCTTTGCTCTCTTTAGTTTTCTAAAACTGATGGGTCATTTTTCTAGAAATCTCAGCTCAACACAACTCAACCTGGCAGGAAAAGTTTTCTAAGATAGGTAAATGTGGTTTGCCTCATATTTCCTGGCTCCTGTGATATAGTCCCAGATTTTCCAAAGCAGTTGTCAAATGCTATCAACCACCAAATGGACAGAATAAGGGTCTTCCTAACCAATATCTAAACACTATGCTTGTGAGACAACATTAAAAAGTAAGGTTACGGCTGGGTGCTAATAACTCATACCTGTAATCCTAGTCTCTCAAGAGGCTGAGGTCTGAGGATCTAGGACTCCTATCCAATTAACCAGCAAATACTGGAAGTGGAGGTATGGCTCAAGTTGTAGAGCAACAGCCTTGAGCAAAACAGCCAAGTGAGTGTGTAAGGGCCTTAGTTCAAGTCACAGTACTGGCACAAAAAATAAAAAAGTAAGATCGTCTTATAATATCTTAAACTTAGACCTCTTGACTGGATGTCAAAGAGACTTTTATTAAACATTTCCTCACAGCAAGAGCTCTTCCTGTGAGGCTCCAGTGTGAGGATTTATGATTTGGAGCCAATTATTTGATCTTTCAATGTTTATTCCCTTTATTTGTTGATACTCTATACTATACCAAAAGGATTTAAGTAAGGAATTCAACAAAAACAGGACAATGCAAAATGAAAAGTGTGTTTAGTGCACAAATGCAGAACCTTAATGTACTCTAACTAAATTTGCCCAGTGAAGGGGCATCTTTAAAAGATGCTAGAATTGGTAATAATGGCCAGAAGTACCTTTTCATGATAAGAACAAAGCTTTCCATGAGGAGGGTAGAGGATAAAAATAGCACAGACCGCTAATATCCAGAGATACATTTAAAGCTAGATTTCTACCAGCTACATGTGCCTGGTGTATAGTATGTAATGATTGTATGGGTGAATGGATGAAAGTGAAATATCCATCACTTATTTGCAGAGTGCCTATTCTGTGCCACCGCATAGAGTAATATAATAAAGTGATATAAATAAAATAGACGTTCAGCTCTTAGGAAGTAGAGGAAATGGAATATATACAGAACAATATTGAAGGTTACAGGTTAGATGAGAATGAGGAAGACATAGACAGTGGGCGGCCTGTTCTCTGACTTATACATGGCACTATGCCTCCGTCAAAGAAGCAAAGAGCTAGTCTGACTGGAGATTGAATTCTTGGGTGATTTACAGGTTGAAGAACACTAAATGCCACCAGAAAGGTAGGAAAAGACCCACATACAAACACAAATGTCGAGCCGGTTGGCTCTGTGTGGGTGGAAAAATTATTTGAGAAGTGATGGAAATATGAATCCATGAAGGATAGACTTGAAGACAGTTGGGCAGTGGCTTCATTATCTAGGCAAGGAGCTAACAAAGCACATGCAGACTCAAGTGGATGGAAAGGCATCCATCTTAAAGCAATGTATGATTTTTCCTTTGACTACTGTATTGGATTTCATAGTTAACAGGACTGAGGGATAGTCTTTAAACATAAATACACCAAAAAGATATTCACAGCCACTTTAAATTTTTCAGTAAGTTTCAATGACCAAACCTAGCCATTGTTTCGAACTATTTACTCTAAATGGTTACACCTTAGCTCTCAGTTTCACTCAACTTGAGTGCTAGGCTATTTTGAACTAAGAAAAGAACCTTGAATGATAGAAGTAGGTAAAGAATCCTGTTCTACTTCTTAGTAATGTAAATAGCTAGCAAACTGTCACGCATCTCTATTGTGCTCATCATGCACCTGTGTATAAAGTTGCTGGATTAACAGTCCATCCTTCAGGACTGGTCAGGACATAGATCTGGTAATTTTTAGAAAGCAAAACACCAAGAAATGTCTTGCAAACTTGATATCCTTTATCTGTGCTTGTTGAAGTCTGTTCTTTTCCCTTGTACCATAAATTGAAGCTACATGTCTGGTGGCTCATAGTTGTAATCCTAGCCATTCAAGAGGCTGAGATCTGAGGATTGTATTTCATAGCCAACTTAGGCAGGAAAGTCTCTGAGACTTTCCTATCCAGTTAATCACCAAAAGCCCAAAAGGAGAGGCATGGGTTGCTCAAGTGGTAGAGTGTCAGCCTTGAGCAAAAGAGCTAAAGTATAATACCAAGGCCTTGAGTTCAAGCTCCAGTAACCAGCAAAAAAAAATTCTTTTAATTAATTAAAGCTAAAAGTGGTTGGAAGTGTGGCTCCATTAGTAGAGTGCTAGCCAATTAGTGAAAACATCAAGTACTGAGTCCAAGTCTTGGTCTTGGACCTAAAAAAAGAGAAGAAGCTAATTAATTAACTAATTAAAGCCAATGGAGAAATCCACCAAGAAGCCTAGAAGAAATCACTGCCTCTTTTGCCACCCAATTATACAAGGGGCCTGAGATGTCAATGGGAATTCCCAGAGAACCCAGGGCAGGTTCACTAATGTTGTCGCTCACACTAGAATGATTGGTGGTGTGAAGTCAGGAATCAAGAAATATCTCTGAAGCCAGAGACACACTCGGGGTCCCAGAGAGACAATGTGACAGATTCAGACACAGGTGAACAGTCTTGAGATAGCCTGAAGGGCTTATGGGAGAAGAGAGCAGAGGAAGTGTATGACCGAGCTGGCCACTGCTACCCAGTAGAAGAGAAGTATGAGCACTCTCCATTTCCATAGAGAATGAAGCAAGAAGTTTCCAGTGGGCGTGTCCCCATCAGTTTTTACCCAGCATCCCCTTCCCCTGTTTCCATGTATCTCTAAGAATCCTAAGGACCCATTTGTCTAGACAGGCCCTTTGGAGACCCTAAGAGAGAGGCTCCAGCAGTCAGCCAGTGGTGGTCTGGCTATGAAAGAGCCCCTATTTATGATAGTCAAAACAATCCACAGAACCCACAATAAGTAGGGACCCAAAGTCTGTTCCCCTCAGAAGCTGATGTATTTCTCAGTTGGGTTGTGATGAGCACACAAATCCCCTTTTTCCTGTACATCTTCTTAGTCCTGGCCCTACTTTGATTTTCTCTAAGACTTCAGAGGATATATTTATTTTCTCCTCGAGAGCATCTTCCTTTCTAAAATGCTTTGTTTTAGCTCTCTAGTCTTGCTGTGCTGCCTCAACACACATCCCATTCTGAAATACCTAGGCAGTTGCTTTTTGCCAAAATGATTTCTTGAGGAAATAAAGAATGTTCGCTCTTTTTTGAAAGCCCATCAGAAGTGAATATGTATTCTTCAGTGTCAACTAGCATAGTGTAGAAATCATTCAACAGCACTCTTGATGCATGCACGGAGCTACATGAAGTAGCCCTGAGCCGGGCGCTGGTGGCTCACGCCTGTAATCCTAGCTACTCAGGAGGCTGAGATCTGAGGATCGCGGTTCAAAGCCAGCCGGGGCAGGAAAGACCGTGAGACTCCTATCTCCAATAAACCACCAGAAAACCGGAAGTGGCCCTGTAGCTTAAATGGTAGAGTGCTCGCCTTGAGCTGAAGAGCTGAGGGACAGTGCCCAGGCCCAGAGTTCAAGCCCTGCGACTGACAAAAAAAAAAAAAAAAATGAAGTAGCCCTGGGCTTGAAATCTTTTGACAGCTCTGATTTCTTACTTTTTTCAGAACATTCCATACATATTGGCCTACTTAGAAGAGAAATGGCTTTCTTCTCTTTTTTTCTTTTGCTTTGATTTTTATTTATTTATTTATTTATTTTCCTTCAATAGTTGTGTGGAAGGGTTTTAGTTCAACGTGTCAGTTTTTGAGCACAATGCATCTTAATCTTTGACACCCCTTCCATCATTTGCTCCCATCTCTCCCAACGCCATCTTTTCCCCTCCACTTGCCTGATTCCACTTTCACATAAATACATTGAATATGGTGATTGCATTCGCTCACCCTTCCAAAGGCTTTCTATGGGAACTGGGGATTAAGGGCAACCTCGATTTTATGCTAGGGATTTCCTGGGGAGCAGGTTCAGGTTTTTTTGTTTCCTATTATGCTTTCCTGCCATTGACCACAACCATCTTTGCTAAAGGAAATTTTGGAGCATGTGGATTTTTCAGGCAGTGCGGACTGTGTTGTAGGCCTGTCCGTTGATTGGGCCTGGTAGTTGCTGATACCCTTGTCTCATAGTCCTGAGGTTGAGAATTTACACTGGAAATCAGGACCCCCCACGTTCCAAAGCAGTGACAATATGGTGAAGGCACATAAATACCTCAACTGTCTGGGCTAAGAGAAGGAACTGCAGGTTATAAAGAGAGCAGCTACTGCCCTCATTCCATGTCATCACACCCATCTGACAACACAAACCTGCATCCTAGTTTTTCTCACTGTGGAACAGAACTGTTAAGTGTCTAATTCGTAGCCAAAGTTATAAATATGGCTTGTAGATCTCACTAACTTGTTTCATTTCTGTTTGGTCCTTAAGAAGTACAACTTGCATTTTGGCAGACGGTAATTTCTGGTGTTGTTGCTCTCTGCGGTTTTCTTTTGTATGAAATTGCTGTATTTGTTAACAGTGTGTTCGTTTTGTGACTTTTAAATTCCCATTGGTGCACTGTACAATGGGGTGTTGTAATGTACCATGAAGAAAGAAACAATATGCCGATGTATTATGGAGTGTGTTTTATTTTCAAATGACTGTGGTGTTGACAATATATTGATTTATCAAAATACTAAAGGAAAATTATAAATTTACCAAAATGTGTATATTTTAATAAATGCATAAAGCTTTACTGTGCCTTTAACTTTTATTCCAAAAAGGCTTAATGAAGTAAGACAAGAGCAAAGTGTCGTAGTATAAAAATATCCATAGTGATGTAAAGCTTTTGTGAGAGAGACACAGACAGACAGAGAGAGGTTTCCCACATTATGTTGACCTTTACCCAGCACCTGCAGCCTGTTTCTTTTCCATGCTGAAAAAGAGATGTGTAAGTGAATCCTGCCTTAAGTGTTTCGATTATCCTTTGTAAAAAAAAAAAAAAAAAGCAGATGAATGCCTTCACTTTGCATTATTGTGGAAAATTCCTTTTCAGAATAAAAATATTTTTAAAAAGCACAGCTCATGGGCTAAATAAAACTTAAATTTGAAGGAAGTCAGTGACATCTGAGCTGTGTAAACTTACTTCACTTCTGGGAGGATGACACAGGGTTACACTTTCGTGGATGACTGGGAGACGCTGGCGTGGTTCCGTGGCCCTCTGGCCATTTTCTTCTCACTGGGACTAGAGCTGCCTTGTGACCTAATCACTTCCTGGTGCCACAGGCCCTCTTCATCCTCAGCACCATCTCATAATTAAGACAGAACATTCAATGACTTGTTACCATTCTTCTAAAGTACAAACTAGAAACACATGATTTGCCTAAGTCCCAAACCCAATACTGTTCCACTAATGATGACTTAATTTTTTTTTTATCTTTTGTTGCTCCAGGTTGATATCTGGAGGAAAGGTAGAGGGTGTGGCAGGGCCATGCATTTTCTACTCCAAGTGAGATGCACACCTTTATCACACCTTTATTTCCTACAACTCATACACTGGTCTCCCTTGTGAAAGGCTGCCTACCTAGCGAAAACAAACTTTAAATGGGTCAGCTTTACAGACTCACAATTGAGTTTCCATTTTGCATCATTTAGATAATTGAGATAAATTCTCAGTCATCTGTATTTTTTCTCATCCATGTCACTAGTCTCCAAAATGGTGTCTGGGAACAGTCCTGACACAATCTCATAAGACAGGGTTTATAGGTACAGATGAGAACTACAATGGTGCCTCCAAATGTGGCCAATAACAGGGTGAACCTCAGAAAATCTACAATGAAATCATCATATGATCTATTAATATAGAAAAGTGATAGATAGATAGATAGATAGATAGATAGATCCAAAAGAATTGAAATTAAAGTCTCAAATGTTTCTACACCCATATTCATAGCAGCATTACTCACAAAACTAAAATTTGGATACAACCCAATTGTCCATCAACGGACTAATGGATGAGCAAAAGGTAGTAATACATACAATGGAATATTCCACATTATAGAAGAAGGAAATACTGACACATACCACAACAGGATATTATGCTAAGTGAAACACACCAATCACAAAAACAGATGCAAAAGCTGTCCGCTTAAGTGACACTGCAGACAAAAATCAAGAGAATGTAGCTGAGAATGTGGCTCAAGTGGTTATAAAGTACAAACTCCTAAGTTCAAACCCCATACTGCAAAAAATGAGGAGGGAGGGGTGGGAAAGGTAAGGAAGGGCAAAGGAGAGGGGGCAGGGAGACAGGGAGACAGGGAGGGAGGGAGACAGGGAGACAGGGAGGGAGAAAGGGAGGGAGAAGGGGGGAGAAGGAATGAAGGAGAATTGAAAAAGAAACGTAGAGATCTAGAGACAGAATATGGTGATTGCCAAGGGCTCAGAAGGACAAGAAGGAATTGTTGTTTAGGGGAACAGAGTTTTGTTTTTGAAGATGAAGTTGAGGACAGGATAGTGGTCATAGTCACAAGATAACATGAGTGTACTTAACACCACTCAACTGTGCATTTACTGGTTGGCTAAGATGGCAAAGTGTATGCCACGGATATTTATCATAATCTTAAAAGTCGGGGAAAAAATTAAAAGAATTATGTCAGCGTATCACACACATAATCCTAGCTACTCAGGAGGGTTGAGATGTGAGGATCTTAGTACAAACCCAGTTGCGGCCAAGAAATCCGAGTGTCTTATCTCCAATTAACTAACAAAAAGCTGGAAGTGGAGATGTGGCTCAAGTAGTAGAAAAAAATTAGACATCAAGACTACTTTTAAATCATTTTTTCCTTAGGCCATAACCTAAAACAACAACAACAAAACTCTTCTTAAAGTTAAATATCCCATTAGTGACTTAAGCCATCCCATCACCGAAGCATTAAATTTACAGCTCTCCCACATTTTCTCTCTGAAGTTGGCCGGCTGGTAGTCTTCCTTGAGCTAAATTCCCTTCTTCTTCTTTGCCCACATGCCCTTCCTGTCACACCCATGGGTAGATCTTCTGTTATGCATGTTGGCCTCCATCAAATCCAGGGTGGCAACCAAGTGCCCCTGTTTCTGCCATCCAAAAATGTCAAATTCTCCCAGCTTCCATTACATATGTGGGCAAGCCTGGTGCTTACCCATCAGAGCCATTTAGAGTGTTTTCAGGAAGGAATCAGCCTTCTGTGAGTCAATTATCTCAATGAGATAAGCATGGTGGCAGGCCGTCTTCCAGAAATGGGAAATATAAATGATTTGTGACTCTAATTAACATCAAACGCCAAGACAAGAATGCGATTTGGAACTGAAGGCAAAGAGGAAACAGTTCATCCAGATTCAATTCTGGTGGTGAGAAGACTGTGATTGAATTTCCTTCCAGCAGGGTGGGGTGTGGAAAAAAAAAAAGAGAAGTTAATTAATGAATCCTCTTCTCAAAGAGCAGGTTGTCCTATGTCATGAGAAAAAGACTGTGGGGTCCCTTGTACCTGGGGGTGTGAGGGGGGTGTATCCAGGAGGGGTGGCAGTGGGAATTCCCAGTTTGAGAATCTCTATTTCCAAAACAACCCTGGTTAACAGAATCCGATTAAATGTATTCAAGACCAGTTCCAATGTCCTTGACTTTGCCTCCCACCCAGTCTTGTGTATCACGTAAGAAGATGGAGATCCAATCAGCCAACCCTGGTGGATAAAAGGGCAGAAAAGGAGAGATGTTTGCCAGAGATTCTCCCACAGCAAGCTGTGGGCTTTGAGGACAGCAGAGAAAAAGCATCTGTGCCTTATCTGTATCCTGAAAGACTGGAATTGCTCCATTGGAAACATAGCCTGGCATTCTTCAGGGAGAAGGAATCTAACTCCCATGGAAGAAGGAACACAATGTCTTCACTTATCCCCTGTGAGATATGAAGGACTGAGCCCATTAGCTCCTGCTCAGAAAGCAGGTTCTCATGTGTCATGAGAAAAGATTGTGCGGTTCCAGGGTGCCTGGGAGAGGTAGGGATTCCCAGAAAGGGACGGAAGGGAGAAGCCAGGGTACCAAAGACATACTTGGAACCCCATTCACTTAAGAGTCCTTTGCACAGCTAAACCTAAATACAGTAGTAGCTGAAAGACACCACAAACCTGCCCCAAAGTAAAGACCCAAGATCATTGTACCAGGGAGATGGCTGGTATGTTGCAGAGAGGCTTGGATCCAGTTCTCCAGCACTGGCCACAGAAACTCTGGCAAGCCACTGCTTTTGTTTCCCCATCCTTCATCAAGTTGACTCATGATTTCTAACGTCCTGGGGCCCAGCCAAGAGCTCAGGGAATGTGTTTCTCCTGCTCCCTCCGTTCCCCATTGCCCAGCCTGAGAAGCAAGACACATTTAATAAATATTTGCTGAAGGATTGAATAAATAGAAGTTCCATTTTTCCTTCATCAACCCGAGGCCCTTCCTGTGTTTTTGCCAAAATAGAACACAATTTCTACCACTCTATTTAAATATTCAACTGTTCACCTCTCTGACAAAAGTCAGCTCCTTTGAGCCCACTTGTAGAAATTGACCCTAAGAAAATAAATAATCAGAGATATTGTTAAAGATCTCTGCCAAAGGATATATTTATGATCATGGGGGAAAATATAAAAAAATTAAAAATCAACCTAATGCCTCCAAATGGAAGTTATATAAATTAATTATAGTGCCACAGAATAACTTAGTCTTCCCTCAATAGCAATGGAGGTTTGCTTTCAAGAATCCACTCAAGGGGGCTGGGAAGGTGGCTCAGTGGTAGAGCGCTTGCCTTGCATGCTTGAGGCCCTGGGTTCAATTCCTCAGCACCATATAAGCAAAAAGCCGGAAGTGGCGCTGTGGCTCAAGTGGTAGAGCACTAGCCTTGAGCTGAAGAGCTGAGGGACAGCACCCAGGCCCAGAGTTCAGGCCCCATTACCGGACCCAATAAAAAAAAAAGGGGGGGCTGGGAAGGTGGCTCAGTGGTAGTGCTTGCCTTGCATGCCTGAGGCCCTGGGTTCAATTCCTCAGCACCACATAAGCAAAAAAGAAAAGAGCCGGAAGTGGCGCTGTGGCTCAAGTGGTAGAGCGCTAGCCTTGAGCTGAAGAGCTGAGGGACTAGCGCCCAGACCCAGAGTTCAGGCCCTACAACCAGACCCCAAAAACAAACAAAAAAACAACAAAAAAAAAAAGAATCCACTCAAGGATACCAAAAGGATAGGTGTTTAAGTCCTGTAGATACCATCTATCCTGTGCAGCCAGGTAAAAGTATGTTCAAAAATGTTTAACAGCAGAAATCCTTATTAGTTATACTAAGTTGTAAAAAAAAAAAAGGGATAAAGATTGTATCCTTTAGATATGAAAGTATGTGTTTTTATAGAGAAAAAATAAATACTCATACCTGTAATCCTAGCTGCTTAGGAGGCTGAGATCTGAGGATCGAGGTTCAAAGCCAGCCCAGGCAGAAAAGTCCATGAGATTCTTAGCTCCAAGTAGCCACCTGAAAACTGGAAGTGGAGCTGTGGCTCAAAATGGAAGAACACTAGCCTTGAACAGTAAACTCAGGGACAGTGCCCAGGCCCTGAGTTCAAACCCCACAACTAACAGTAAAAAATAAATAAATACTTAAGAAATTATATAAAATGTCAACTATTAGTTCCTCTGAGATCATACTTGATTTGGGATGGTTTGTGCATTTTCTTCTTTGTATTTTTCTCTTTTCTTCTAACTTTTCTCCCAAACACTTATTTTTATTACCAGAAATAAGATGTGATTAATCTTCATTTCCTATGTCATAAAGGACTTGGTAAGTATTGGCCATGTCCTGAGTGGCAAACCTGGAGGTCACCTTGAGCCCTCTCACCAAGCAAGCACACAAGAAACAGAAGCCATTGTTCCGGGGCTACACCGTGCGCTGGCTGCGCTCTGGAGGGGCACATGATCGTTCAAGGATGCTGCTACATGTATGATAGAAGTCCACACTCAGCCGAGCTCACTAGCCTGGATGCCAGCCTCAATTATGCATATTGGGAAGGGGTTTGAGCATGGAAGTATCATTCAATCATTTCATACATACAGATGCTTAATTAAGGGAAAAGCGTACTAAAAATATGATCACCATTGTTATAGCCAAGAGTCCCATAGATGCTGGTCAGGCTTGGATTTTTAAGGCATTGATCTCTGAAGAACAACATGGGAACAGTCTCATTCATAATGGAGTGTGTTAGTGTAAACTCCAGACTTAGTGACAGGGATCAGTTCTGAGAAATGTGTCATCATCAGGAGATTTTACCCTTGTGTAAATATTGTACAGAATACTTATACCCATATAATTAATATACGGCTGCAACAGTTCTAAAGGAGATATGCCAGGGGACCATCATGATACATGCAGTCTGTCATTGGCTGAAACTTCATTATGAGGTATAGGACTGTGTTGTTCAATTCTGAATACTAATGTTTGTTCTGAATATCAATGAAAAAAAAAAAGCCAGATGCTGGTGGCTCATGCCTGCAATCTTAGCTACTCAAGAGACTGAGATCTGAGGATTCTGGTTTGAAGTCAGCCCAGGCAAGAAGGTCTGTGAGACTCCTACCTCCAATTTAACCACAAAAACCCAGAAGTAAAGCTGTGGCTCAACTGATAGAGTACAAGCCTTACCAGTTAAGGGATAGCAGCCAGACCCTCAGTTCAAGACCCAGTATTGGCACACACATACACATATACACACATACACATACACACACACACACACACACACACACACATTCGAACAAAAGTCACAGTTTAAAGAGACAAATGCATATGTTTGTGTATTTCATTGTAAATATTGAGTTTAATCCTTCATCAAGCAAAATATACCTTGTGTGGCCTTGGTAATGCTTCCTTCCACATAGAACATGTTCAGTGATGATTTGTTAAGTCAGATTGAACAGAATTTCACCAATGCCTGCCACAAATATGATTATTTTCAAAATACATACTGAAAAGGACTGACAGATTGCTTTATGTTTTTTTACTAAACTAACTCCAGGACTTGCTAATCCTGAATAGTCATTTAGAAAGATTCTTGAAAAGAATATAATAAGTTATTGCAACAAAAACAACAAAGTCAAAAGTACAAAAGTTTGCCCCCATAAGAAAAAAAATGAAATACAAAATAAACACTAGTAATTTGTGATCTAATAACAACTCACGACAAAGTAATTGCTTTTCAAAGGCAGTTCATGTATGGAGTGATTAAGTTGAAAGGAGACATTCAAGTATCTTATTACTGAAAGTAATATAAGCTGGTTGTAAAATACTCCTACAATTTTGTATATATAATAACAGAACTTTTAAGTCTGGTTGAGAGATCTTATAAATCAAGTCTCCCTGGATTCTCAAATAATTGGTTAGAAATATGAAAATGCAACCTATTCTGATTAGTTTGCCAGAATTTAAAGGCATTAAGGAAAATGGAGAATTATTGTCTGCTTTGAAAACAAATCTTTACAAAATTGATGACGGAAGATGACACAGGGTGTGCCAACTTTCTGACATTCTATCTAATATGATTCTATGTATGAGACATTGTTTTCCAAAGAAATCATTTAGGGATTGCAAGTGGGGCTCTGTGGGAAAGCACACATTCAGGTCCTAGGTTCAATCCCCAGCACGTCTTTCACAGCAAAAAAAAAAAAAAAGGGAGGGCTGGGAATGTGGCTTTAGTGGTAGAGTGCTTCCCTAGCATGCATGAAGCCCAGGGTTCAATTCCTCAGTACCACATACACAGAAAAACCAGAAGTGGCACTATGACTCAAGTGGTAGAGTTCAAGCCCCCGGACTGGCAAAAAAAAAAAAAAGTAATCATTAAAACTTGCTAATTTTTAAATATTTATCCCAAATATTAAATAATATAGACTCAGAAGTATTGTTCTCATAATTTCATTAATATTAAAGTTTTTACCCTGAATAAATAATATAGAACAAAATAAAATGTTACTTTTGTCTTTTCCTATTATTTGAATATTTTGTGTACATTTCATACCATACATAACATATTAGCATGGTTGCACAGCTCTAAATAATTCAATATACACATAAACATCTATAGCCAGAAGAGATAGTTAATAATAGTGCAAAGAATAAAAATCTTTTTATAAGGGCTGGGAAGGTGGCTCAGTGGTAGAGTGCTTGCCTTGCAGGCATGAGGCCCTGGGTTCAATTCCTCAGCACCACATAAGCAGAAAAAGCCAGAAGTGGTGCTGTGGCTCAAGTGGTAGAGTGCTAGCCTTGAGCACCCAGGCCCAGAGTTCAGGCCCCACGACCAACAAAAAAAAAAAGTTTTATAATCGTTATTGTCACATGAATTCTCTGCACAGAATAGCATACATACTTATATTTCTGTTTATAATAAGCAAGAGAAAAGAACTTGTCTAAAAATTTAATCAACCTAGAACTTGAACTACACTACTAAATAAAATATGTATAATGAATAGATATAACAAATATATAGCATATATAATAGAGAATAATTTTATGTTGAAGTTCAGTGGTGTTTTTCTGTCTAGTCCTGATGATCCAGGCATTAAACCAATTCACCAGACTGAACAAAGGCACATTTTAGTATCTTCCCTAAGAACACTAATTTGAATTCATGAATATGATGAAAGTCTATGCTGCCAGAAAATGCCCAGGCAGTTAGGGAAAAGAACAGAGAGGAAAGTAAGAGGCATTTTTATCGCTTATCATTATATAGCAATTTAATGCTTTGAAAGTGAAAATAAAACATGGTGTGTTTTCTTTGCACAAATTCTGCAGTGCTTTTGTTTCCATTTAACCGATTAGAAGATGGCTGCATCTGAAGCTAATTCACTTGTTGCTATTTCCAGATAGCCTATAATTAAAAAAAAAAAATCCACGTTCTTTAGTAAAAGTTACAGCTCAAAGGCTGTTCTTTTCAAGTGCTGTGATCAGAGCAAGCCCGGCAACAATCAAACACTGGATGAGACAGCCAGCCTGCGGGAAACAATTTGAGGACAAACAAATGGGAAAGGTACTTTCACCATGGGTGGTAGACCCATATGGAATTTGTTAGTCAAGTGACAGTGTTAGCTGGAACATTCCAGGGTTCAAGGAAGGTTCAGATGCATGCATGGAGAATAACTCTCTGACAGACTATGGAGTAAAAGCTGGATTTGGTCCCAGGACAACTCCAAGCTCTGGAGATGGCCATCAAAGAGGACAAGTATGCCATGTCTCTACTTGCCAGGAGCACCAGAACTACTCATACAGTGGGAGATGCCTTCCCCCGTTTCTCCCTCCTCCCCCCCCCTTTTTCTTTTTTGGTCCTGGGACTTGAACTCAGGGCCTGGATGCTGTCCCTAAGTTTTTTTTTGTTAGAGGGCTCTACCACTTTGAGCTACAGCTCCACTTCCAGTTTTCTGGTGGTTAATTGGAGATCAGAGTCTCTCTCCCTGGACTTTCTTGCCTGAGCTGGCTTGGAACCAAGATCCTCAGATCTCAGCCTCCTGAGTAGCTAGTATTACAGGCGTGAGCCACCAGTGCCCCTGAGATTCTTTTGTTTTTATCATGACATTCGTACTAAATTCCATATCTTGAGGGAATCTTTGACAGCCCTCCAGCTTTGGGCCCAGGCCTCTCCTTGTGCTAAGAGAGAGAGTTTATAACTAAGACATCAAAATCCTGGCTCTCCTTCTTCTCCATCCTGGTGTGATGTTTTTTATTTTTCCTTTAACAAAGCCAAGGCCCATGGTCCTCTAGGGATCTTCCAGGATTGAAAGTAGCTCAGAAACACCTTCTGAACTAGCATCCTCACTTCAAGATGCAAGTCCAAAGTGATTAACTTCAAAGGACTCTTTATGAAACTCCTGATTGCATACTAGCTCCTAATAGGCTCAGGGGTTTCCAGCCCAAGGATTTCTTGACTAAAAATAATTGAATGTGCTCACTCATTTTGATCTCAACTGGCCTGAACACTAGAGGACATGGGTTCAAATCTCACCCTTGACACTTATTGGCTCTGTATCCCTGGCTCATCTCCTGAACCCTCATTTCTACATATGGCAAAAAAAAAAAGACAATGTCTTCCCCCACACACACACAGCATTGTCAAAAGGCATAGCTTAGGCTACCTGTTTCTTCAGAATCCATTTTCTTCTTTTTATAGATTTAATCAAAATTGGAATTGGGCACCCAGCCAGCTACAAAAATAAATAAATAGAGAGAGTGAGAACCGGCTTCACAGAGCCAGGATGAGACAGTCTCTGCCTCAAAGTCAGCTCTCGGTGGAATGCTCTGTGACCAACTGTTAAAATTGCTAATAATGCCATCACTCAAACTTGCATTTTGTAAGTTTTATAAGGTTTGTAAGCAGACAATGGCGCATGGGAGCCAATAGAAAAGGCAATTGAAGCAGCCACCTCCACCTCCTCTCTTCCCTCCTACTGGCATCCGCCATGCCCTGCCAGCACGGAATCCAGGCAGACTCATGGTGTGTGCAAGCTGGGCACGGTGCAGTGGGAGTTCAAGCTGGGTGTGTATGTACATCTATGACTTAGTCGAGGCGCCAATAGTCCCACTTACCACTGAAACCAGACTCACTTCAAAAACAGGAAGAAGGCAAGGGAATTCTAGGATACATGCAAGAGATTCCCATCTCACTTCAGTTCAGCCATTACACGAGTCACTCAATTTCCATTGGAAGAGATGATTATAAGAGAGCAAAGCACAAGCCCCAGTTCCTTCTCATCTGGGACTGAACATGGAGAGTACTGGTGAAATGTGGGCACATCGAGAGTAAAACTAAGCTGGGCACCAGTAACTCACATTGGTAATCTTAGGTACTCAAGAAGTTGAGACCTAAGGATCACACTTCACCAAGCCTGCCTGGACAGGAAGGTCCATGAGAGCTTACCTCCAGTTAACTACCCAGAAATGGAGATATGACTCCAATGGTAAAGCACCAGCCCTGAGTTAAAAGGTTAAGTGACGGCACCTAGCACCGAACTTCAAGGCCTATGCTATGAGTTCAAGCCCCAGTACACTCACTCTCTCTCTCCTCTCTTTTTCTCTCTCTCTCTCATACACACACACAGAGCAAAATTTTAAACAATGGCATCAGTTTTATGCACCATTAACACTGTTCCAAGAAGAGCAAAATGCAAACAAATGTATGCCCGTTATTAAATAACAAAAACACACTGACAAAAGAGAGAGAATTTTTTATAAAGACTTTATTTTTTATTATCTTTAATGCTTTTTTCTCCTTTTTGAAAAAAAGAGCTCCATGATTTTTAATTAAGTAGCTAGGCAGAGGGGCTTTCAATTCAACATATCAATTTATGAATGCAATGCATCTTGGTCAATGTCACCCTTTCTATTGTCCTACTGTGACAATACTGGAGTTTGAACTCAGAGACTAGGCACCATCCCTTAGTTTTTTCCTTCAAGGCTGGCACTCTACCACTTGAGCTACAGCTCTACTTCTAGCTTTTTGGTGGTTAATAGGAGATAAGAGCCTCACAGACTTTCCTGCTGGGGCTGGTTTTGAACCATGATCCTCAGATCTCAGCCTGTTGAGTAGCTAGGATTACAGGTGTGAGCTCCCAGTGCCCAGCCTTCAACATCATTCTTCACAGTTTTCTTCAGGACAGTTCAGCAGTCTCCACCATCCACAGGACGCAGCATGGAGACCATTGCTTCAATTCTCCACAGTTGTGCTAACTATAACTCATGCACGTGCCAGCCAAGATAGCTATGCAAGCAGAAAGCTGAGCTCTGGCGTCTGGACAGTGAGGTTTTTTGTTGTTGTTGATTTCTTTTTGTTTTAGTTTTAAATAAAACTTTATAGATACTGAAATTTAAGTTTCGTAGTATGCACACACCAGGAGATTGTATTAATTGTTCCGGGGTTTTTTCCCCCTTCCTAACCAAGTACAGAAATAATTATTGTAAGGTTGGAAGCTAGATTTGGCCTGGCGATCAACTCAACTCTTCTAGACCACACTGGAGAAATGGGCAATACTGGGGCTCACACGTCAGCAAGAACCTGCAGCACAGTGTAGACACCAGGCAGACAGAGGAGCTGGTGCAAGGGTCCTGAGGCTTATGAGCAGACACACAAGCAGCTGGAGCATTGAGCCTCAATGAGCGGTGCAAAATGGATTCCACATTCAGACAAATACTCGTGAGGAGCCTAGAAGGAATCTCCCAAGTACTTATAAACATTTCCAATTTGTCTTTTAAAAAGATGTCTTCAAGCCAAGGCCAGTGGTTCACACCTATAATCCTAGCTACTCATGCGGCTGGGATCTGAGAATGGAGACTTGAAGCCAGCCCAGGCAGTAAAGCCAATGAGGTTCTTTACCTCCAATTAACCACTAAAATAGCTGAAGGTAGAACTGTGTCTCATGCCCTAGAGCGCTGCTAGCCTGGGGGACAGTGGGAGGTTGACCCTAGGGACTGTGCCCAGGCCCTGAGTTCAAGTGCTAGGACCAGCACAAAACAACAACAAAAAGAATCCTTCGTAAGGGGGTAGTAGCTCTCACATTTAATTCCCAGCTACCTGGGAGGTCAAATTGAGAAGATGACAGAGACCATCCCAAGCAAAATGTTCAAAAGACCCCATCACAACTAACAGCTGGGCATAATGGGGTATTTGTCATCCTAGCTACACCGGAGGCTGAGATCCAGAGGACCACGGTCTGCGTGGGGTGGGAAGGGGATAGACATAAATGCAAAACTATTAAATAACTAAAGCCAGCCAGCCACAGGTGGCTCACGCCTGTAATCCTAGCAGCCTGGGAGGCTGAGATCTTTGGTGGGGCAGCAAAGTCCATGAGACTCTTATCTTCAATGAACCACCCAAAAAGCCAGATGTGGAGCCATGGCTCAAGTGGTAGAGAGCCTTACACAGAAAAAAAAAAAAAAAACAATCAGGGACAGCAACCAAACCCTGAGTTCAAGCCTCAGGACTGCTGAAAGAAGGAAAAGAAAGAGCAAAAAGGACAGGGATGTGGCTCAAGCAGAAGAGCCTACCAAGTACGAAGCCCTGGGTTCAAATCCTAGTACTGCCTCCCTCTCAAAAAAATATATATTTTACAGATAGGAACCTTTGAGGCCTAGCTCAGAGCCCAGGGGCATTCCCGGCTTGGAGTACTGTACCCCATCCCCACGCCTGGCCATCCCCTCCCCCCCCACATACACACACACTGCTTCTCTCTCCTTCCATCCCCCAGACTCCCCGAGTGGACTCCAAAGGCAGGTGCTGAATTCAGGCGCCGGCTTCTGAATGGAGGAAACTGAGGCCTGAGTCCTAGACCTGTCCTCTGCAGGTGGCGGAAGCCCCCGCAAGTCCAGGGGCTTACCTGGAGGAAAGCCTTGGGGTGCAGCGTCCCTCTCCCGCTGACGGGAGCCCCATCTAACCAGCTCGGACAGCCGGACGGACAGTCAAGTGACTGGACAGCGCCTCAGGTCTGTGGCATCCACAAAGCACCCCAATAGTGAGTTTTTAAATCATTCCGCCAAGCAAAGGATTGACACCTTCACCTTGATTACAACCATAAGAAGAAAAGGCGTATTCATCTACACAGAACCTAACACACGAGCCTAATACACAACTCCAGGCTTTCTCATAATTCAGCTATTAGCCTTTAGAAGGTTTGGGGATTGGCTGAGTTTTCCACACTAATAAGAAAACGTGTGCGATGAGAGAAAGATCTACATATACCTTCATACATCAAATCTTCTGGAACTTCTCAAATGGGCTTTTGTTAATCCTTTTATTTTCTCACGTGTCAGAGTGTAATTTACCACTGTAGATGAAAGATGACAATGATAAGGAACAAATGGTATTATTCATGACCTACCTGATACCACCAATAATAGGCTGGGAAGTGTTTTGGGGGGTTTTTGATGGTTGGTATCTTTTTGCTTCCTTTTTATATCTGATGGCTAATGATGACATGACAGACATGTAGCAAATGTTGATTAAATGTTTCATTAACAAATGAATAATAAATAGTCAAACTTAACAGGTGCTCATAAATCTATTGGAAGATTCATAAAGTTCTAAGAGTTTGTAAATTTGTTTGCATAGAAGCAGTATTTCAAATCCAGGTATTGGCAAGCTCTAAAGAGACCCAGAAGGAAAGGCAGCACAGCAAGGAATTCTGGAGCTGAAGGTCAACTTATTCAGAATTTTGTTCTGTTCTGAGCAGAAGGCAGAATGAGGGAGACAGCTTAATTAATATCAGCTTTGTAGATTTACTGAAAACATAAATAGCCTTAGGGAAAGAGTTAAAAATTTATAATTAATTTTCCACGATTCTGTTTTTGTAAATTGTTCCTGGTTTCATGACAGTTGATTCTCTCGTCCAAGAAATCATGCGATGGAGTGGGGTAGTGAATGTAAAACAAGTTCAGCATGGGCTGGGAATGTGGCTTAGTGGTAGAGTGTTTGCCTAGCACGCATGAAGCCCTGGGTTCAATTCCTCAGTACCACATACACAGAAAAAGCCAGAAGCAGCACTGTGGCTCAAGTGGTAGAGTATTAGCCTTGAGCAAAAGAAGCTCAGGGACAGTGCTCAGGTCCTCACAAGTCCCAGGATTGGCAAAAAAAAAAAAAAAGAAGGAGGAGGAGGAGGAAGAGGAAGAAGAAGTTCTTGAATGACACTATTGGGTATTTGTAAGTATAACAGACATGTGTTATTGGAATATTCTCAGCACCCATGTCTCCTTTTCTGAGTAAAATTATCATAATTCCTCTGAGGAAAGCCTCATTTTCACCTCCCAGGAAAAGAATAATATACAAAACACACAAATAACCCAAGGCTCATGCCTGCAATCCCAGTTACTCAGGAAACTAATATATTACAGTTGTGAGTGGACACCAGCCCCAAAAGACCAATCCTGGAGACTCTGATCTCTATTTTACAGCAAAAACCAAGAACTAGAGGTGTGGCTCAAGTGGTAGAGAGCCAGCTGTGAGCAGAAAAAGTCAAGTGAGAGCTCTGAGTTTGAGTGCCAGTACTGGCATAAAAATGAATAAATACAAAATCTATGATCCAAGGCCTATTTGTGCCAGAGAAGCTGGCATCTGTGGGTTCCCGAGGATAGACATGAAGTGAAACTTCACCCTCTTGAAGCAACCCAAAGGCAGCAACCAGATACATGACCACCTCATGCTTGAAGTCTAAGCCAAACAGCTCAGAAAGCTCACTGCCATTGAGGACTTTGCTTTATTGAAGAAAGCACTGTGGTGCTGGCTTAACGGTCACCTAGAATCAGAGACCTGACACCACTGGACTCCCTTCTCTCCAGGAATTTTTTTCCTCCCCCTCCCTACAGACAGGCTTCTTCGCTGGATGGTTGGTCATTGTGGATACTAGCGAAGAAAAGACTCCTCAGTCTCACTATGAGAAATTTCACGAGAGCATTTGATTGGCTTGATCACACATCCATCTTCAGCAACCGAAAAAGGCCTGGACCCCACTCTGATCATGTAGCAAGTTTAAGAAAAGCCATAAAGTCCCAAAGAAAACTCAGGGATATTGTCGACCTGTGTCTATAATCAGAATCTGACCAAACACTTTGGGCTATGATAGACAGAACCCAAGTAGGAAAACAAAAGGGTTTGCCAGGAGCCAGTGACTCATTCCTGTGATCCTAGCTACTCAAGAGGCTGAGATCTTTTGATCTTGGTTCCAAGCCAGCCCAGGCAGGAAAATCTATGGCACTCTTATCTCCAATTAACTATCAAAAAACTGGGGGTGGAGCTGTGGCCCAGGAGGTAGAGCACTAGCTTTGAGCTAAAATAAATGAATAAATAGCCCTTAGGGAGAGCATTCAGGCTCTGAGTTCAAGCCCCAGGACAGGCACCAAAAATTAAAAGTTAAAAATTTTAAAAAGTAGAGAGTAGAGGGTACAGTGAGTGTTCACCTCTGGTTTGTAGATCCAAAGGGTAATCTATGAAGCTGGCTTCAGCAACAGTGAAATCAGTCCCCGCCCCCTCCTGTATACAATAAACTCTCGTTCTTAAGCTTCTACTTCTCCTTGCATCTTTACCTCATTTTCCTACATTCAGCTTTTTTTTTTTTTGGTCGGTCGTGGGGCTTGAACTCTGGGCCTGGGCACTGTCCCTCAGCTCTTCAGCTCAAGGCGAGCGCTCTACCACTTGAGCCACAGCACCACTTCCGGTTTTCTGGTGGTTTATTGGAGATAGGAGTCTCATGGTCTCTCCTGCCCGGGCTGGCTTTGAACCGCGATCTCAGAGCTCAGCCTCCTGAGTAGCTAGGATTACAGGCGTGAGCCACCAGCACCTGGCTCACATTCAGCTTTTCCACAGCGAGGACAACAGTAACTGAGAGCTTCCAGGCTCAACTCCTCTCAGTTCTATTCAGTTCAAGGAGGACTTGTGCCCTCACTCACAGTCCCCATGAAGGATGTGCGCAGGTGCATTCTGATTGGATGAAATTCTGATCTCTTGGGCCAGTCACAGTCACCTCAATGGTGAAAGGTACCATAATTGGTCTATCCTCAATGAGATGCTGAACTCAACACCAGGATGAGAGATCACTAAGACAAAGGCAGCACTCACTCTACTGGAGTAGCTCCACAAACAGTTCTCTAAGCCCACAAACCACCACATTAAAATAAAGTCCCCGGAAATGTGAAATGATGCCTTAGCAACATGACTTTGGACTAACTACTTTGGCCTACATTCACTCAACTTTTTTCCATGAGTCTCCAACGTCAGGATGGACCAGAATAAACTGGCAGGCCATTTAGTAAAAGGCAAAAGACTGATACTATCTGGAGAGAAACCGGAGTAGATTGCAGATTCCTAGGCTCCCGATTTGTTTGAGATAAGAAGAGTATCTCTAACATTTTGTCCATGCTGACCTCAAACCTCAATTCTCCCAACTAACTGGGGATACAGGCATGTACTACCATACCCAACCAGGTGTTTCTGTTTCAATGAGGAACAAAACTCTGAAGCCAAATGATTGGTTCTACACCAGAATCAGCACTAATCGGTGAAGTTCCAAAATAATCTTAAAAGGCAAAGCACTATTCCAGGGTCACCCTCTAGAAAGGGACCCTTTGCTATGGATGTGCCTAAGGACGGCCGGCCTGTGGGCCAGCTGGAGGTATTCTCCGGGACCAGAAGCATGCTCTCTCAGAGCCTGTTCAGAAATGCACCTGCAGAATCTGCATCTGGGTCCCCACGAGATCCCAGGTGATCTCAGCTCGCTCTCATCCCAGATGGAAAGGCCCAGCTGAATAGAATTCAGCCTAAGGAAAATAAAGCAAGACCCCCAGCTGTGGCGATCCAGGGCCATACAGGGAGCAAGGCTGGCCTCACTCCTCCTTTCCAGACTCTCCATCTCCATCTCCAGTGACAGGGCCCCTCCATCTCCGCTCCCTCCCCCTCCCCAAGGGGCCGCAGAGCTGGAGCTGGCAGAGCCTGCAATGACCATTCCTCAAGAGCTGTTATTCAAGCCCCAGCAGCGTGTGCCAGGGTCCCCGGCCTGCTCAGGGTCGCTCTCCGGGGGAGACGCACATCTGGCGCTCACACAGTCTTTTGTGGGAAGGCCTCAATGGCAGCTCTGAGGCCGGCCCACAGTGGCCTCCCTGTGCTCCCGGCATGATGTCATGAGCAGAAGTGTCCTGACAAACACTGAAGACGGCACCGATCGCATGGTAGACATTGTACAGAGACACAGTGCCACGCAGACACAGCCAAACCTTGTTCTATTGTTGGGCAAGTCACCGATTGAGCGCAAATATGGAAGCTGTGTTCTTCACACAAGCTTTGCTTTCTAGTGCTGTCGTTGTGACTCGATTCACAGTTTTCCCTCTCCTCCCCCCCCCCCAATTTAGTTTCCATCCAATTCTTGGAAAGCAGGAAGAGGACTGGGTCATTTTAATCTAAAGCTCTTCTGCATGCTGTCTCTGCAGAACAGGCCAGGGAAAGAGGAGAGCCAGGATTCTCTGATTCTCAAAATCGCCTGCCCAAAACCTAATGACCCTTAGAGAGAGGACAAAGAATGATCAGCTAATCACACCCCAGGAAAACATGAGAAAGAATTCTTCCCATGGAGTATTGTTCAATTTGCATCCCTTCTAGATCTTCACAGTAGCTATTTGACCTTGAGAAATGCCATAACCCTATCTTTACATCTCAATTTCCTCATTTATATCAAGACTGGGGGAAAAATTAAACATATGAGACCTGACACAAACAGGTCTCAACTGCATAGCTCCAATCCTTTGGGACTGTCATTACCTATGATTGGGAGATTCTTGTTTCAGCTTTATTCTAATTGATCAAAAAATTACAATTGCCAAATTCTAAGAGAACTCTGAATTCCTCTTGCCGATTACCAAGACAGAATTATCTCACAACTGTGCTAGCCAGTCCAATAGCCAGTGTACTAGCCTCCTTGAAATGGGGCTAGTACAAATTGAGATATGCTGTAAGCACAAAAAAAAAAAAAAAACCACCCTGGAACCAAAACACGCAACATTAAAAAGGCAGCATATCTCATGAAGTGATCGTACACTGAAACAATCATCTTTTGATGTACCATATCAAGTAAAATAGATTTCACATTAATTTCACTTGTATGGTTTTAGTTTTTTAATTGTGACTTGTAGCCAGGTATGAGCCTGCCTTTGATCCAAACTACTCAGAATGCTAGGATCTGAGGATCAACGTTTGAAGACAGCTGGGCAGACAAATCCAAGAGACTCATCTCCAAGTAAACAGCCAAAAGCCAACAGTGCAGGTGTAGATCCAGTGGTAGAGCTCTAGGCCTACATGAAAAAGCCAGGTAAGAGCACAAGGCCTTGAGATCAAGCCCCAACACTGGCACAAAAATCGGAAGAAAAAAAAAGGATGGCTTCTAGAACATTTCAAATTGACTATATGAACATTTACCCTCCACTTACAAAATGGGATTCCCTGATTATTGTTGGACAACAAAAGTTAAGGGATACATGAGGTTCCCCTCCCATGCTTCAGGAGGACTGGAACTCAGGGAGCTCCCCTGCAGACTAGGGAAGGAAGCAAATGAGATGTGACAAGTCCCAAAGAGAGGAAGGCAACAGTGCCTGATGATGCCTTTGCTTTGTGATGAAGAAGCAAGTGGACCTGACGCTTGACTTCTCCTTTCCCCTTTAGCCATTTGCTCCATTCAGATTTGCAGTCCATATACCTTGACAAGTTGGTAGTGGTTGTTCTTGTGTCAGTACTGGGCTTGAACTCAAGGCCTGAGCACTGTCCCTTAGTTTTTCTGCTCAAGGCTAGCACTCTACCACTTGAACCACAGCTGCATTTCCAGCTTTTGCTAGTTAATTGAAGATAAGAGTCTCATGGCTTTGAACTTTGATCTTGAATAGCTGGGATTACAGGCATGAGCTACCAGTAGTACCTTGCCTCTAACAAGTTCTAATGAGGTAAAAAAAGGCCCTCTAATAGTCACATGACTTAGATCCTTATGAAAACTGGATCATTGCAAGACAAATATTTGTGTCACCAGGAATCTTGTCTTTTCTGCCTAGGTAATTTAGATATAACTATGTCTAAAGTAGGCTATAATAGCTCTAATGCACACAATTTTCTGCACGTGACTATCCTAAATGACTATTTGCAAAGAAATGTTTGCCAATGGTTAAACTACAAGCTAATGAAATTAGTATTCTATTTGGGAGAAATTTGCCAAGATAGATTGTAATCCACTTTCTTATAAATTGACAGAAATACTGGAATGCAAAATAAAAGTCAACTCGATGTTTCTTTATATTCAAAATTTCCAAAGACCTACATATTTATGTTTGCACAAAGTCCTTGTGAGTATTATAACTAAAGGTTCAATATAATGGGTTTATTTTTCTGTACTAAATATTCCAAGGACATTAAGGATTTTTAACTTTATCAGACTTAAAATTTGGTGTGCTGTGGCTGAATATTCATAATATCAAGAGACCATAAAGTTATTCCATTTAAGAAACTCTATGAGCTGAGCGCCAGTGACTTACACTTATAATTCTAGCTACTCAGAAGGCTGAGATCTGAGGATTGCAGTTCAAAGCCAGCCTAGGCAGGAAAGTCCATGAGACTCTTATCTCCAATAAACTACCAAAAAGAAAAAAGCCAGAAGCAGAGCTGTGGCACAAGTGGTAGAACACTAGGCTTGGGAAAAAAAAAGGTTAAGGACAGCACCCAGGCCCTGAGTTCAAGCCCCAGGACCAGCAAAAAAGAAAAAAACTCTATGAACTTCTGGGTTGTATCTTTATGATCACACATTAGCACCATGATACAGTTAATAAAATATAACTTCCAAATTTATTCAAGTCAGCATAGAATGGTTTTTCTCGACTACTGATCAGATTCAATTTAACCAATTGCTGAGCTTCTTTTTTTTTTCTTCAAATCCATAGATAAAACCTCTGGATGCAACAAAAGAGCCAAGGCTGGTTTTGCAGTTTGTTATTTTATTGCACAGATTTCACTTGAAGAACAAAATGCACCATCCGTGTTTGGAGAATAGAAGGGGGGGTGTCTCAGAAACTGATACACCATGAGTGTTTACACCCGTACAAGCCCAATTCAACAGTACAGCTTATGTTACACATATCACTTCAACATGGCTAATGGAATGAAAAGCAAGACAGGGAGGGGGGGGGGAAGCTTTAAAATGTGTTAATTTGAAGCATATGCAAAAAGTAGGATTGAAACAATAAAGATATCATCATACAAACCTGGGAAATCAAAAGAAAAAAAGTATGGTGGAATGTCAGCTCAAGGTCTACTCACTTGTATTGTTATGTATTGCATAGTTAAAAGTCTGCTTGGTTCATTTCCTTCATACTGATGAACTGAGAAATTCAGGAAGACCATGGTTATGTGTTTTTTTTAAAAAAAAAAAAAAAAGATCCATCTTGAAAAAGTATGTACAGATAAATGGAAGATCACAAACTAAGGGTTCTCGCCCTTCAAGATAGGGAAGTTTTCCCATGCAGAGAAAGTTCCCCAACTCCCTTCCCTTCCCTCCCACGCGTGTTCCTACTTCAAGCCTTTGCTATCTCTTAGGAGGAGAGGACCTGGGCTGCACAGGTCTTCCGAGGTGGCCATTGTCCTGTGTAACGGCTGGAAACGTGGTCTTTTATTTCTCTCCCCATCCACACCCGATTCAGCAAATGTTTGCAAGGTATTTAGAGAGAAACGAAATAGTCGTGTGTTTTTTTAATCAACAACAAAGGAACGTCCAAGAAGGGAGAGGGAGAGAAAAAAAAAAAAAAGGAAGAGGAGCGAGAACATGAGAAAACTATACTATGGACGTGACCTAAACTAGAAATTTCTCTTAAGGCAACCCAAGGGGCGGTGGGGCGGAGAGGTGCGAAGACTACAGATCATGCCGGGCGGGGTGCCCTCTGGATCTGTGGCTTTGGTGCCTGGCCCAAGGGGAGCCCTCCCCGCCTTACCCTCCCCCGCACACACACACTGCAGCAAGCAAACCCAAGGCCCGGGGGGCCCCCCAATCGACAGCACCTGGGTGGAGCCGCAGCGCGCTTACACGTGGGCGCTCTTGGCGTGAGTGGGAGAGCTGGAGCCCGAAGCGTAGTAGAAACGGTTTTCACCGAAAGACTGGGCATCTCCGGAGCAGCAGACGATCACGCAGCCCCCAACCAGACACAGCACCGCGCCGATCCAGCCCGCGTACAGGGAGTAGCCAAAGCTCACGATGGTGGTCTCGCGGTGGGCGCACACGGGGAACCAGATGGTGGCCACGATGGCACAGAGAGCTGGGGAGACACGGAGAGCAGGTCCTCCACATGGGTGCGAACCCCTGCATGCGCCCCGCAGAGGCATCCCCACCCCCCGACACACACACCCGCCAAGCGCCCACCCCACCCCGAAACACTAGCCACACAGCTCTCTCTCGGCCAGGGCAACCTGCAAGTGCCAATCCATAGGATGAATTGACTCCGAACTGGAACTCTAGCTACTCAGGAGGCTGAGACCTGAAGATCGAGGTTCAAAGCCAGCCTGGGGATGGAAAGTCCTTGAGACTCTTATCTTCAATTAACCAGTGAAGAGCTGGAAGTGGAGGTGGTGGAATGTTTGAGAGGAAAAAGCCAAATGAGAACTCAAGGCCCTGAGTTCAAGCCCCATAACCAACACAAACAAAAACAAAAATGAAATAGGGGGGAAAAAAACTGGGTTAAACTATAGGGTCTCATTTTTTTTCCACAACAGGTGGCAAAGATAAGAGAATCCCCCAGTGCAACCCTAGAAATCATCATTTAGGTTCAAAACAATATATATTTATATGTTTAGATACCTATCTAATTCTTCCACTTACCTAGTCATACTATCATTTTTTCTTTGCGTATGTATTTCCCATGTGCTGGGCTGTATGTTCCTTGAAGGCAAGGGTCCTTCCTGAAGACTCTCTCCTCATACCAGGCAAATTATACGAGCTCAATGTACACTAGCTGAATGACTAGATGACCTGAGCTATCAGAGGTGGGAAGCAAGATGGTACCCACCTCAGTGTTCCCTTTGATTTGTTTTACTTTTGTCAGCTCACATGACAAGGACCTGAAGAAGTTGCTGCCATTTTTCTTGCTACAACATTGTTGGACATGATTGGAGGACCGGGTGAGTATCTGAGTTAGTTTTGTTCTGCTGTTCACAATCACAAAATCCCAACACACAAATGAACAGTTCTGTGAGTAAAAGAATTCATCTATCCAAAGGGATGGAAAGGGGAAACAACGAGGAGGCAACAGTGCTTGATAAGAAATGTACTCATTATCTTGCCCATATAATTGTAACTCCTCTGTACAGTATTCTTACAATAAAAAATAAAGAAAAGAAAATTAAAAAAAAAAGAATTCATCTATCCAAGAATTTTACAATGATATTTTTCATGATGGTAGAATTTAAGATCTTTCACCAAGGTTTAGATTCTAATTTTATAGGTTAAGATGCTATACACTGGAAGGCTCCCACCGATAAACCTAGCTACTCAGGAGGCTGAGATCTGAGAGTCACAGCTAGAAGCCAGCCCAGACAGACAAAGCTGAGACACTTATCTCCAATTAAACAGCAAAAAGCCAGTCATGCACTGGTGGCTAACAGCTGTAATCCTAGCTACGCAGGAGGCTGAGAGCTAAGGGTCATGGTTCAAAGCCAGCCCAGGTAGGAAAGTCCATGAGATTATATCTCCCTAAACTACTCAAAAAAAAATTTTTAACCAGAAGTGGAGCAAAAGAAGCTCAGGTATGGCACCCAGACCATGAGTTCAAGCCCATGATTGGTACAGAGAGGGGGGGGGGGGCAAAAATCCAGGTGTAGAGGTGTAGCTCAAGCAGAAGAGCACCAGGCCCTGAATTCAAGATGACACATTGCATTGCCACTTTGGGTGCCTTGTCACTTCTAGCTCAGCAGGATTTTTTTCCCTAATTTTTACTCATACTAATTTTCTAACCTATCCTTTGTGCCCGCTGAGAAAATAATACATTTTTTTCTTTAACACAAGCTCTCAAATAGAATAGCCCATACATTTGTTCTTAAACTGAAGGGAAGATTGATGTCTTACAGGCTTTGAAATACCTTAAACTATCTCACTGAGTTTTTTGTTAACAACAGACTGAAGACCATGCCCATGCTGAGTATAAATAAACACATGTGATTCCAATCCTAAAAATGCTCTGGATCCCAGGCCCAGACAGACATGATGGTGTATACCTGTAATCCCAGCCCTCAGGAGGCTAATGCAGGAGGACTGTAACATAGTTACACACACACACACATACACACACACACACACCACAAAAGAGTATGAAACCCACAAGTAGAAGTGATTGGCAAGAGAAGAGATTTAAGGAACTTCTAATTGTCCAAATATAGTTTGCTAGCATCCTAAGTTCACCCCATTAATTATGATCTACACAAGGACTTTGTATTGATTAAATGAAAGGCTAAATTCCCTCTCTGCTGCTCTGTGTATTAAATTTTTGAGATAGGGTCTCGCTAATTTTTGGCTGGCCTCAAACTAGCGCACTGGACCTGCCCTAAGAAGCTAAAATATTTTCAGTAAATGGTTTCCTTTCTCTTACAGATTAAACACAAGCACGCCTATTTCTGTAACATTATTATAGGAGATACCATGGGAGGAGAGATTTTCTTTCCATGAAAAAAAAAAGACCAACATTTAGAGTGCCTTTCCTCCTTCCCCCAACACCCATTCCTGTTCAAGCCCAGGGCTGCCAAAACTTCATAGACAAGGAGAATTCTTTTTCTCTCTCCTCTTTCAGCCATGAATTCCAAATCAGGCACTCCTGAAGCATTTCTTGACTACTGTGTCAATCTTGCGATGAGGCACAGATAATAGCATTTTTCTCTATAAAGATAGGACCAGAAATCCTTTCCTAAAGTGTTTGAGCCAGAGAGAACTCAGAATCCACAACTACCTTAGATTCGCACAGCAACACACAATCCAGCACCCACACCAGACCCCCCAAAGTGGGCATTTGATCTGCTGAGGGCAAGAACTTCCAAACACCAATTGTTTAGAGAAAAAGAGCAGGGAGTGACAAGCTAAATTACATAGGAAAATGGTTTCATTCCCAAACAACTGATTACATACAGTCCTTCCAATCAATCTCCATAAACAATTAACTTATTTCAAAACAGCTTATGGTTCAAATTAAGTTTTATGTTGTTTTGATTACTTTGTGTTAACTCCTCCAATGCCATCACAAAAGATTTTCCCCACATCTCACAAAACAACTTTCAGCCTTAGTTTAGATTTTATAGAGTAAGACCAAAATGCTGCCTCTCAATTCACTTAATTCTTTCCCACTTCCTAAGCAAAGTAATAAAATAAGATTACCTTCAGGTAAGAAAAGAATCAGACTTAAGATTCCAAAAGTAACAGTTGGTTTTACATGTTTCAGAGATTTTGCTAGGTTTATTGTAATATAACTCATTAGAAAAGGGGAAAGCCAAGCGCAGGTGGCTCATACCCTTAATGCCAGCTACCTATACAGAAGGCTGAGGTCTCAGGATTGAGGTTCAAAGCCAGCCCAGGAAGGAAAGTCCCTAGAGTCTTATCTCCAATTAACCACAATAAAGCTGGAAGTAGAGCTGTGATCAAGTGATAGAGAACTAGCTTTGAACAAAAATGAGTTCAAGGGCAGTACCCAGGACCCACACAGAAGGAGAGGAAGGGAAGGGAAGAGAGTGGAAGGGAAGAAAGGAAAGGAAAGGAGAGGAGAGAAGAGGGGAGGGAAAGAGAGGGAGGAGACCCAGGAAAAATGTTTGGCAAGACCAGGAGAAGGAGAATAATAGTATGAATCTGAGCAATACATTATACATATATATGCATACATTTTATGCTTATATGGATATAGGGACATGTTAAAATGTAACCTTAAGCCCATATACATGAGGCAAAGCAGGACAGTGTATTAGAAACATTCACTGTTTGGCTGTTTGGACTCCATGAATGAGAAGAAAAAGAGGGATGGGTGATTAAATGGATGGACAGATGAAAGATGGATGGGACGGGATGGATGGATGGATAGATAAATGGACAGATGGGTGGATAGATAGATGAATGGACAGATGGATGGATGGATGGATGGATGGATGGATGGATGGATGAATGAATGAATGAATGAATGGACAGATGGGTAGATAGATGAATGGACAGATGGATGATGGATGGATGGATGGATGGATGAATGGGTAGATGGGTGGATGGGTGGACAAGTGAGAGGTATTCTTATTTCAGTTGTACTTTCCCCTTTCTACATAGCCCAGCTAACTTCCAAAATTGTAAACTTTAATGTGACTTCAACACAGATAAGAGCCACTGGCTCATGAATTACCTCATTAAAAACTTCCTTCTTAATGCATGCAAAACAAAGTAAATGAATACCAGTAGGCCCTTTATTTCCTAGTGGATAAATGAACTCTGGTGGAATTCCTGTGGCTCTCAGCAATGAACCACATCAAAACCACTCAGAGAGGACAGGCCACCACACAACATGAAAGGAAAGTAGAGGCTTACTGGAAACAGTAACCTTCAGTTGAACTTGAGATGAGAATTGTTTAAAAACTTTAAAAAAGAGAATTCGCTCAATTTTAGCACTGGCTTAAAGGGAGAAAAGGATATGTGTTGACCATCAACAAATGCAAGTCAAGTCACTGCTTTATTAAGCCACATAAAATAGTAATAAAACTAGTACTAATTTTTTACATTCTTAATAGAAGGCTGGGTAGACATACTTCTATTTGTGGACAAAAGAAAAAGAATTAAAGTTTGGAATAGTTCTGTTATCTATGAACTACAAAGAAAGGGTTTTCCTAAAAAAAATCAGTTACCAATAAGGTCAAGAACACTGAAAAGTGGAAGGGAAATTTTCATGCTTTCTCATTTTATGTTATTAGAATTTATTTTTCAATTAAGTCTCTAGAAACAAGACTGGAATTTTACCACTCAGACTTTTCAGATTCCTTTTTTTTTTTAGTTAATTTGTTGCTCTCTTCTCCTTTGAAACTAGAAAAGTTTTAGCTTTTCTTTTTCTCTTTTGTCATTTTCTAAAATGTTGACATAAGAAAACACAGCTGTCAGAGGTGATACTGCACTTATACAAGCAAGTGCTAGGGAGATCTGGTATTTACACTCATCATCAAACCAGTGGAATATTTGGATCTCTCTTTTTCCTGGCCTAGTTCCAATATTTTCCCATTATTTTTTATTCCATGTATCATTATCTTTTTTCCTAGAGTCTCTGTCTATCTCTCTGTCTCTGTGCCTTTGTGTGTGTGTGTGTGTGTGTGTGTGTGTGTGTGTGTGTGTGTTTGTATGTGTGCTGGTCTAGGGGCTTGAACTTAGGGCCTCACTCTCTGGCTTGGCTCTTCCACTCAGATCTCAGCCTTTTGAGTAGTAAGGATTAAAGGCACAAGCCACCAGTACCCAGGACTCTGTGTTTGTCATACATCCAGAATCAGATTTCCTACAGGGAGAAGGAATCCTTGAATTTACAACGAATGCTGAGATCTTTCATTTAGAACATTAAGGAGACTAGTTAGAAACATCTCAATCCAAACTCATCCACTTTAGACACATACTCCCTCAACTAATTCATTTCTCTCTGGGTGGTAGAAACTATGTGGCATATGAGATCTGAGGATCACAGTTCGAAGCTAGCCCAGGCTGGCTTATCTCTTGTCTCCAATTAACCACCAAAAAAAAATGCTGGAAGTAGAGCTGTGGCTCCAGTGGTTGAGTGCTAGGGTTGAGCTAAAAGGCTAAGGGAAATTGCCTAGGCCCTAAGTTCAAGACCCAGTAGTGGCAAAAAAAATTATACAGAGAGAATAGACAGACATCGATAAATATAGATATATCTATAGATAAAGATATGAATTTGTATCATATCTGCCCATTCCCTCGAATGGACTATAATTCACTATTGCTCTGAATGATCCATGTTAAAAATAATTTTTTACTGCAAATAAAGTATTACTGAGGCCAGATACTTAAAAGAAAAAAAAAGATGTAAAAAATCCACTTAGAAGCAATTCCATCCTTTCTAGTCCCATCTTGTTTCATAAAAAACATCCACATAAAGTCCCTGCTAACTGGTTGCCAGGTAAAAATCATTCACTCTGAGTGAGAACTTAGATTCGGCCTTATAATGGCTTTTCATGATAAAGACAAGCAAATGTTTCCAACTATTGAGTCCCACATCCTAGTTTCTACAGAATAACCCAAGAAAATATTTCTACCAGGCCAGGACCTGAACTAATGCTTCCAGAAACAGATTCTTTTCTCTCCTCACCAGTTCTGCGTGTGGAGAAGGCCCAGCAGAACTTAGATGTGATTGGGAGAATCCCCAGATATCTTCTGGGTCAGCACTAGATCTTCTAGAAGTCAATAGTAACAACAATAATAATATTAGGAGCAACCACTTATAGGGCACTTCCTATGTCCCAATTAAATTATTTCTATGCATCGTTTCCCTGTTCTTACCAATCTGAGAAGGAGGCATTATTGTTCTCATTGTATAGAAAGACTGAGCCGTGAAGTAAGTGTCCCGATGCACACAGCTAAAAAGCAGTGGATTCCTGAGTCAGTACACTTGGGTCTGAGTCCCTCGAACAAGCTAGAACAGGCAGGGCATGGGTACCTCCCACCTTGTCAGGGACTCCTGAGAAGCCACATACAGAGCCGATTTGCTTCAGATCTTCCCCCAGATCTGAGGCACCTGCTGTTGCTTGAGCTACTCATCTGGCTTAAGAAGCCACTGCTTCAGGCCTCCTGTTCCCTCATCACAGCAGGAATTCTCACACCATCACACCCACGCTGTTAAGATGGAGCTTGCAAAAAAAAAAAAAAAATAGCTACAGATATTCAGGATGAGGGGGAGCTGGCTTCGACTGCATTTCCAGCTACCATCTCAAGACCATGGATGACACAGCTAAGGACCTCATTCCCAGGTCCCCTACTCCAGGGTGAATCCTTTTCCTTTGGTCAGCTTGAACACCATCAGGTGACCCCAGCACCCAGTACGGGCCCAGCACCAGCTTCTCTCAGGCAAAGCGACACAAAGGGAGCCTTCACTCTGATTCCTCCACCCACCACCAAGAGAGAGAAAACAAGGCGCTGGGCTTCTGGGGGGGAACGAGTTGGAGGACATCAGCAGGTGCCACACTTGAGACAATGAGCTTTACATTTCCAGACAAAACAATATCCAGCCCAGAGACCAGCGGTGACCCATGCAGAAATCAGAGATCCAAGAGGCAGAGAAAACGGCAGATGTAACCGTGAGCAGCTGGGAAGAGGGGGGAGCAGATCACTCAAGGATACATTCCCCGTCATTTCACTGGACACAGCAAAACAGGGAGTAAGAGATACACATCCACTCCCTGGCCCAATGTCACATAATTCTTCTTTGAGACCAACTTTAAAAGTTAAAATAAAAGTCAGGCACCAATGGCTCACGCCTGCAATCCAGGTTACTGAAGAGGCTGAGATCCGAATGATCATCATTTGAAGTCAGCTTGGTTAGCTCCAATTAACTAGCAAAAACTTGGAAGTGGAGACGTGACTCAAGTGGTAAAGTGCCAGCCTGGAACAAAAGAGTTGAGGGACAGCACCCAGGCCGTGAGTTCAAGCCCCAGCACCAATACAAAGAGAAAAAAAAAAAGATAAACTAAGTTAGGAAATTTCAAAACACTAAGAACTTCCCCTAATCCTCAAATAACCAGACAATTTGGTTGTTTTTAGGAATTAAAAAAAAAATTGTCTCTCTATACCTTGCTTTTATCCCTCTATCTTCCATGGGGCTTCTGCTTGTTTGTATAGGTTTTTTTCTCCACTGTGGACCTTCATAATGCTCAAGTGAAAAGCCAGAATTTTTAAAGGTAAACTCGTAAGATTACAGACCCATCCTTCAGCTCTGTGTCTGCCCTCCACAGAACCTTGCAGCAAGAATGCAGAACACAAAGGGCTTCTTCCTCATTCCACAGCCCAGTCCACCCGGCTTACCTGGGCAGCTTTGCCTTTCTGTTGAAAAGGGAATTGGACCCAGAGACATGGCCGCAAGAAATCAATATAAAAAGGAGTGCCTGCAAGTTAGACAAAGCTGGAGGGTGGTGAGTGTTCTGCTGTTCTGTGCAGCACACACAGATTTGGGGTGTGTGTGTGTGTGTGTGTGTGTGTGTGTATGCACATGCACACACGTGTACAGGCACTCATGCCTATACTGGGGCTTGAACTCAGGGACTCGCTCAAGTTCTCACAGCTTGTTTGCTCACAGTTGGTGCTCTACTGACTTGAGCCATAAATCCAGTTCAGCATTATTTATTTTTTTTGGTAGTTAATTGGAGATGAAATCCTGTAGACATTCCTATCCCAGGCTGGCTTTGAACCTTGATCTTTCAGGTCTCAGCCTCTTGTGTTAGCTAGGGTTATAGTTAGGAGTCATGGGCGCCTGGCCCACCACACAAACACACACACACACACACACACACACACACACACTTGAATTCTCCAAGGCTTCACCAGCCCCTGCAAACCCCACCCATTTCCAACCCTGGGAAATGACCCCCCCCCCTGCCGGCACATCCTCTCACCAGACTGGTGTCACTGCCAGGTGGAAGTGACGTCAGCAAATGGCATTGTTCCCCTCATGCCACATCTGACGGGTTCATTGGGAAATGGGAATTTGGGCCCAGGAGAAGGTGACTTCATATCTAACCTATACACAGGCCATTTTCTCCAACTTGATGTACACATTGCCACACACACTCCTGCTCTCAAAATCCATATCCTCTATCAGCTATATGGATTTGGAACATGCTAAAAGAATTTGAGTCTAAGGGTGAGGGGGGGATGGAGAGAAATGAAATCCCCAAAGACAGCAGAGCCAGAAGAACCCTTCCTAGATTATTAACTCAGTCCTCTGTGTGTAGGCCTCACCGCACACATGGAGAACACAGGCTCTGCCCTCCGACTCAACTGTCTCTCCCTCCATCCATGGCCTGACCACCTTCTCAATTCTCAAAACATGAAAACATGTGGCTGTGTTCCTCCTGTCATGTGTGTGTGTGTGTGTGTGTGTGTGTGTGTGTGTGTGTGTGTGTCGGTCCTGATGCTTGAACTCCGAGCCTAGACACTATTTCTGAGGTTTTTTTGCTCAAGGATAGTGCTCTATCACTTGAGCCCCAGCTCAACTACTGGCTTTTTGCTGGTTAATTGGAGGTAAGAGTTTCATGGAGTTGGGCACTGGTGGCTCACACCTGTAATCCTAGCTACTCAGAAGGCTGACATCTGAGAATTGCAGTTTGAAGCCAACCCTGGCCAGAAAGTCTGTGAGACTCTTATCTCCAATGAATCACAGAAAAGGCCAAAGTGGTACTGTGGCTCATGTGGTAGAGTGCTAGCCTTGAGCAAAAAAAGGGAGCCCAGAGTTCAAGCCCCATGACTGGGGGGGGGGGGGGAATTCTCATGGACTTGTTTCCTTTTTCCAGCTCTGTCTGGCTTCACACCCAGTCTCTTGGGCAGTTAAGATTACATCCATGAACCACAAGGCCTGAGAATCTTTTCTTCTTAACTTTCCACCTTCAGTGCCCCTCAAGGACATTTCTTATCCCTCTTGTGAACTTCTGGGGCACAGAAAGGAGTTACTGATTCGGGGAGTCTGTCAGCTGGTGGATTGAGCCTCCTGACTTTCTTTCATGTTTCTCTTCAACTCCATGAAGCAGCAACTGCCGCTTCTGCGAGACCTGGGGTTCACTGGGTGTTCGGGTGCCAGGAGGTCAGGCAGGAAGCTTACCCAGCAGAATGAGCAGAACGCCAGCCAGCTGGGCCCGCCTGTACTTGGCCACGCCAGGCTCGTGGCCCATTCGGATGCAGGGGAGCACCGTCAGCAGGAGCAAAATGGCCGGCAGACCCAGAACCGAGGCAGCAATCATGAGCGCGCGGCAGGCTTGCACGTAACCTGGGAACGAGAGCACAGACAGGGTTCAGCAGCCAGTGGGCGTCTTAGAGCCCCAATCCCACGACACAGGAAATCAGCCCCACTGGCTTCTCTCCCACTCCTAGGTTAAGCATGTGCTAAGTTGCCCAAGATCCGTAGCACTTCTACGGATCTTGTTGTGAAGCAACTCAAGATCAAAAGGAGGAAAGGGCCAGGGCCGCCCATGGCGCAGGCCTATAATCTTAGCTACTCAGGAGGCTCATGAGGGTCTCAGTCCAAAGCCAACCCGGGCTGGCCAAATGCCAGAAATGGAACTGTGGCTCAAGTGGTAGAGCACCAGCCTTGAGTGGAAAATCCACATGAGAGCGCCCAGGCCTTGAGTTCAAGCACTGCTACTAGCACAAAAAAGAAAGAGAGACACAGAGACAGACACACAGAGAAAAACCATAAGAGATACAATATTTCTGTAGACTAAATCTGCCAAGGTCCTAAGAGGCTCTGACAGACTTCAGTTTCTTGCTTCACTTTTCAATTTACTTATTCTCATTATGACACTCTTCCCCCTCTTAAAAAAAAGTTGCCTTTATTATTTTCTCTGTTCAGGTAGAGTTAGAGCTAATAGTGGGAGTGAGGCAGACAGAGTTGGTGACAAAGTCAAGAAACGGACCACAGTTCTGTGTCACAGGCGGGAACCTCATACCAAACCCAGCCAATCTGTCTCAGGCACCAAATCTCAATTCCAACACTGTCTCTTAGCAAGAGCCTGTCTTTCAACCACTGCCCATCTCCACCTCAGTGTTAATGAGACTCAAGTACCTACTGACTTGGAGGCCCCCAGGGAGGAGCCCCAAGACTGGAGGCTCCACCCCTCCCTGCAGCTTGGAGGATGGCCAGAGTGGACACAAAGGAGTCCAGCAACAGTAGCAACCCAAGGTCTGAAAATCATGGCACAGCCTGTCCACATGCTACAGTGCCAAGTCTGTGCCTGGAAGCCAAAAGATGGAGACTGAGGACTGTCCCTGCCCCCATCCAAAGTGTAAGGGAGGGGAGAGAACAAGAGATTGGAGGTGCACCAGAAAATGTACTCCTCCTGCTCAGTTTAGCCTGTGTTCTCTGAAAGCAAACCGCGCTGTGCTGAATGCGGCTCCGTGTGTCTCATTTTCAGAGGAAGGAGGCAGAAAATAATTTTATGCTACAGTCAAAGGTGTGTGTGTGTGTGTGTGTGTGTGTGTGTGTGTGTGTGTGTGTGCACCAGTACTGGGGTTTAAACTCGTGGCCTAATTTCTGTCCCTTAGCTTTTTTTTTCTTTTTTAAAGAAAACTTGATGGAGTTATATTGAGTAAGGAAGCAGACAAGCAGACAAAAAGCAGACAAGGGCACACTAACACTGTGTGAGTGCTCTCAGGGAGAGACAGAGGCAGAGAGAGAGAGACACACAGAGAGAGAGAGAGAGAGAGAGCGCACTCCCTTAGCTTTATGACTCAAGGCTAGCACGCTACCATTTCCAGCTTTTTGGTGGCTAACTGGAGATAAGAGTCTCACAGGCTTTCCTGCCCCGGCTGGCTTTAAACTGTGATCCTCAGATCTCAGCCTCCTGGGTAGCTGGGATGACAGGCGTGAGCCACCTGGGCTTTTGCCTGTATAGAAAATTCGAGCTACCATTTATGGAGCATCTACTACCTTCAAGGAAGTCCTGGCTCCGTTTTTAAAGCGATTCTAATATTTCGAAGAAGACAGCGAGCGCCTTAGGTTAACACGCAGTCCTAGGTCATCTGGTTTTCTGCCCGGGGTCCTAGCCCGGTTTACCAAATCCACAACTCGGAAGCTGACTCCAGGCCGGGCGCGCCCAGTCTCCGTGCGTGACGATCGGGACTAGAGAGGAGGGTGGGGACCCACGGGGACCCTGAAAGGGTGCGCAGCGGCAGGGCACCGCTTGTAATACAAGAACCTAGCTCGGGAGCCCGGGAATCCAACGGAAGATGAGAGCGGACGGGGTTGCGATCGCGAAGCTAGCGGGAAGGAGGAACTGGCGCCATCTGTCAGGTCTGGGGAGCATGCGCAGAGCGGCGGGCCCCCCAGCCCCGCAACTTCACCGCTGAGAGTCTCCGCGTCCTCAACGCCCGCCGTCCACGCCGCCGGCCAGCGCCCCGGCTGGGGCGGGGCGAGCGTCCGTCCGCGGGGCGGCGGGGACCCTGGCTATATTCACCCGGCCGGGGTGTGACTTCAAACCGGCGCCGGGCCGGGACGCTGGCCGCGCGGGCGGCGTCGGGGCGGCCGCGGTCGCTCCGCTCTTCCCCCACCGTTCCCCTCGGATCCGCGGGTGGAACCTTCAGGGGTCAGGGCTGTGTGCGGGGAGGATGCGGGGCCCGGGCCGTCGGGGGGACGCGGGGGAGTTGTTTGCGGTGAGTGGGGCGACGGCGATGCTCCCGGACGGAGCCCCACCGGCCAGATCCCCGCTATCACCCCCAAATTCGTGCGTCCTTCGGGGCTTAGTGGAGCTGGGGGGGTCATACATGAGTCCCCAGGTCTCTGAACCCCCCCTCACCGATGTTTCTAGAAGGTTTGTCTGTTGCCCCACCGCCGTCCCCACGGCTGGATTCTGAGCAGACCCCTGCGGGGGATGTGGGGGAGGCCGCCGAGGCCCCGGAGAGGGCTTACCCGGCAGGATGAGGATGTCCACCAGGGGCTTGCAGTGGTACAGGCCCGTGGCCATCACGCAGTCGGCCCACAGCCCCTTGGAGCCCAGCTCGTCCAGCTTACGGCAGGTGGGGATGGTGTAGCCGCAGGTCACCACCCAGTCGTTGGTGGCCGTGGTGACGATGACGCCGATCCAGCCCACGAAGCTCGTGACAAAGCCCACCACCTGCAGGCACGTGGCCACCATGGTGGCCGCCGCGACGTCGTGCCCCGCACGCGCGCGCGCC
>NW_012267246.1:10459186-10464485 GCF_000151885.1 Dipodomys ordii | reverse complement strand
CCCGCGGGACGCTGAGAGGTCTTCCCCTCCGGTCCGCGTCTCGGGGCCTCCGTTTCCCCTCCCGTGCCTTGTCTCCAGTCGGAGGGCTCCGCGGGCGCCCCGATGTCAGCCACCGCTACCTGCTACCGGAGGCTGGGCAACCAGCGTCCCGCGGTAACCGGCATGGGGAGCGGGGCTCCTCTCCAGAGGGAGCCCAGGCCTCAGGCGGCCCCGCGCGGCCGCGTGGCCCACTGCGTGCGTGCACCTCCACACCTCGGGAGCCCGGCGGGCTGCACACAGGTTCCCGCCCGGCCCTAGAGAGAGACACGTAAGGTGTCGTGGTCAGCACCGCCTTGCCTGAGCATTCAAGAAAGCCCTCTTTGGCCAGGGCTGGTGGCTCACTCCTGTCTGTAGTCCTGGCTGCTTGGGAGGCTGAGATCTGAGGATCCCATTTCAAGGCCAGTTCGGGCAGGGAACTCCACGAGATTCTTATCTCCAATTAGCCACCAAAAAGCCTTCGTGGCCTTGGACACAAAAGCTCAGAGACAGCATCCAGGACCTGCACCCAAAAATAAGCCCTGTTTAAAGGGGTTGAGAACGTGACTCAAGTCTAGGCCCTGACAAATGGGAGGCCCTGAGGTCAAAGCCCAGTGCGGCCAAAACAAAAACAAAACCCAAAATAATTAAGTCCTCTTTATCATGTAGTCATGTAAGTCTTCTTTATCATCTTATCATGTAGAAAAGACCTCTTTGAATGGTGTTTATCTTAATAATCTTTTTCTCTCCTTTGTGTGTGTGGGGGGGGGGGGGTATCTGCCCATTAGCTCTTTCCACTCAAGACTGGTGTGCTACCATTTCAACCAGATCTCCACTTCCAGTTCTTCGGTAGTTGATTGGAGATCAGAGTCTCACAAACATTCACAGGCTGGCTTGGAGACTCAATCCTCAGACCTAAGCCTTCTAAGTAACTAGGATTGCAAGCATGGGCCTCCAGTGCCAGGCATCTTAATCTATCCCTTGATCAGTTCATCTGGGCCACTGCTCCCCCCTCCCTCAATTAATCAATTTGAAAGTGTGAAGGATTTTAGCAAGCACGTAAACTTCCTGCTGTATCTTCTAAAACCTGAGAGATGGGTGGCAAATCATGGGAACTGAGTATCCCTTTGTCATTGTCTCTAATGCTGGGGTCATTACAAGTCAACTCTTTAAGAGAAGATTAGCCTTGAGAAAAGTATCTGTTTCCATGGAAACAGCAAAGAAACAAATTGCCCAAACAGAACCACCTCTGTGATAGACGCCAGTGGGAGGATCGCAGTGATCACTCAGGAGCCAAGTGAATTACAGAAACAAGCCAGCCTCTACTACTTGGAAAGAGATGAAGCTAAACAATTAGGTTATTATTAGCATTATTGAATGAGAGAAGTCATTACATCGATGTGTAACGGACAAAAATGCTACTTTGGCATGTCAGAAAGATGTAACCTGTTTAAATAAATGAGCTGTAAAGAGAGAAAAGGTATATCTATTCAAAAGGAAGTCAGATGAACATAGAAGCCCAGAAAACTTGGAGCCACGGGTTAGACAGAAGCAGAGAGAATCCTTTGCTATAGCAGCACCTGCTCTCTGCTCTTAGGCTCTGAAGACGCAGGTCCACAGCAAACTGCTCTGTACAGTAAGTCGCGGAAACCAACCGGTGCTAAAATCATCCACATGCCTGTCTGTGCTGTAACTCTACTCCTCAAGCCCTTCTGATTAGGACCAGCCTTTCCACACCCACACAGCCCCAGATGCCCTTTCAATGTGGCAGTGAGTCTCTCTGCACGCAGGAATCCCAGCTCAGACTAGCCAAACACAGGAAGACCTCAGTTCGTTTTTCTCTTGGGAAACTATATTGTGCCACCTCCTCACAATCCATAACAAAACTAGAAATGGATGAATGAGATCTGATTTCAGGACTTCTGACCCTGAGCCCAGTGTTCTGTTCATTCGGGAAAATGTGAATCTATGACTTAGCAAATGATTCTTCATCTCATTGTTACTTGAAGTTATTTCAAAAGGATGAGTAGAGGGTCAGTCAAATGTTCCAAATGAAGATGTGTACTGAACAAAGAAAAGGTCAGGGCTAGCTCTTTTTCTACCATTTGCATCTAAAAATAGCAGACCAACTAGAGCTGCTAATGCAGGTTGCAAGGCAAAGACTCCTACTCTCCCTCAGAGAGCACTGGGCCAAAGGAGTGTGCTCTCAGCGCCCACTAGTGGTTGTCGTTGATCATTGCATGCTGGTTAAAAAAAAGACAAAACAATTCCTGTCTTGCACAGAAATAATTTCAATATGCCAAATAATAATTAGACTTAACTGCAAGATGCATTTGTCTATGACAGCCTTCTCCATATCCTGAAGAAAGTACACCTCCTCAGGAAACCAGACATGAGACCTGAAGATACATATGAAAGTACTTATGTAAGATTACTCATTTACAAATAAAGTCCTTCAAATAGGACCTCTTTTTAAATTGTGATTTTTAAATATTTGATAACACAGAAACTCCACATGTACATAATTTTAGAATCAGAATACAAATTCACAGCATAGAGAATATGTCAAAATGAGCGAGAGAGAGAGAGACAGAGACAGAGAGACAGAGAGAGAAATTGAGTTTGCAAAACTCCAAGTTTTGCTAGGGTGGCAATATAAAGGCACATAAGGAAGAAAAGTGAAACCTCTAGACAAATAGAGCTTTCTCAATGGGAAAGGTATGTGCTGTTCACCTCTCAGTTTTCAACGTCTCTAGTTACATCCAGGCACAGGTGGCTCACACCTGTAATCCTAGTTACTCAGGAGGCTGAGATCTGAGGATTGTGGTTCAAAGCCAGCCCTCACACCAAAGCCCATAAGACTCTTATCTCCAGTTAACCACCAGAAAACTGGAAGTGGTGCTGTGGCTCAAAGGAGTAGAGCTTCAGCATTGAGAAAGAAAAAAAAAACTCAGGAACAATACTCAGACCCTGAGTTCAAGACCCATGACCAATTTTTTTTAAGTCCCCAGTTATAAGGTGAACTAAGATGAGTATAGTTGTCAAAGTAGATAGTTTGAATGTATAAAAATAGAATAATGAGGGCTGGGAAGGTGGCTCAGTGGTAGAGTGCTTGCCTTGCATGCCTGAGGCCCTGGGTTCGATTCCTCAGCACCACATAAGAAAAAAGCTGGAAATGGCGCTGTGGCTCAAGTGGTAGAGCGCTAGCCTTGAGCAGAAGAGCTGAGGGACAGTGCCCAGGCTCAGAGTTCAGGCCCCACGACCGGACCCCCCCAAAAAAAAGATATGGAAAATAGAACAATGAAACCTGTTGAAATCATGTTAGGAAGCGGGAGGGGAGAGAGAGTGGTGAGACTGAATGGAATATATTATAGGCATGGGTGACAATGTTACAATGAAATCCCCCATGTTAACTAATGTGTGCCAAATAAAACAAGAAGAAATGCTTTACAGTTATCTTGAGATTCTGGCCAATTCCACCAGCAAAATATATCACATTTACATAATACTTCCATCTAGGACTTCAGATTTAGCTACTAACCCTAGCACAGTGGTGCTTGTCTGTAGTTCCAGCATTCATTAGGCTGAGATGAGGGAATCACTAGAGCCCAGAAATTTAAAGATTAGCTAGGAAAACTTAGAGATACTCCACAGAAGGAAAGAAAGACAAAGAAGGAAAAGGAAGGGAGGATGGAAGGAAGGAAAGAAGGAAGGAAGGAAGGAAGGAAGGAAGGAAGGAAAGAAGGAAGGAAGGAAGGAAAAGTCAAGCTCAGCACTATGTGACTCTCACACCTATATCAAAAAGCTGAGATTTGAGGATCATTGTTCAAAGCCAGCCCAGGTAGGAAAATCTGTGAGACACGTATTGCCAATTAACCACCAGAAAACCGGAAGTGGTGCTGTGGCTCAATGTGGTACAGCACTAGCCTTGAGCACAAAAGTACAGGGACAGCACCCAGGCACTGAGTTCAAGTTTATGACTGACAAAAATAAAATAAAAATGAACTACTAGAGAAAAATGTCTTTCAAAGTCCCATTTTTTGGCCTTTATTATACATTAATAATACAATCACTACAGAAGCCATTTTATCCCAAAATTGTCCTCCTTCTGCTTGCAGATAAGCCAAACATGAACAAACATAATGAAATAATCTGTTTCAGGTTTGAGTCTTCTCGCCTGGTGTGTGTGTGTATGTGTGTATGTGTATATGTATGTGGGTAGATGTGTGTATGTATGTGTGTATGTGTATATGTGTGTATGTATGTGTAATATGTAGGTATATGTGTGTATGTATATATGTGTGTATGTATATGTATCTGTGTATGTATATGTGTATATATGTATGTGTATGTGTGTATCTGTGAATATGTATGTGTGCATGTATATGTATGTATGTGTATATGTGTGCATGCATGTATATATATGTGTGTGTGTGTATACGTATGTGTGTGCATGTGTGTGTTGATACTGAAGCTTAGACTCAGGGCCCCCAGCTCTCACTTAGCTTTTTTGCTCATAACTGGCGCACTACCACTTGAGCCACACCTCCACATCTGGCTTTTTGGTGGCTAATTGGAGATAAAACTCTCATGGACTTTCCTGCCCAGGCTGGCGGTTCTCAGCCTTTTGCGTAGCTAGGATTCCAGGTGTGAGTCACCAGCTGTCAGCTTCTATTAACCTTCATCATAACTGTGAGAAGCAAGTATCACATGTATGTAAAATGCTCAGGGGAATACTAACACAGAGTACTCAATAAATATTAGCTCATTCAGCTGGGATATGGCTGTGGAAAAATGCTCGCCATAATGCCAGTGCCCTGAGTTCAATCCCCAGTCACAACAAATAAATATATAAGTAAGCAAATAAATATTAGTTTCTATTCCAAAAATAACCAGTCGTTTGTAAATCTGTTTATAAACACAGTGTTTGTAAAACAGGTCAGTGAAATCCAAAGTGTTTCATAACCAGGGAGCACATAAACAAGAATTGGAAAGGAAATCAAATGACATCCCTTTGTTCTAACTACAAGATAAGGTTTCCTTAGCAGCCAAGATCATTCTAGGCCTCCTTCACAGCCATAAAGGTTGAATTCAAATCTTTTTAATTCCACAGATATTTCTGCAAAACTTACCTAGGCCACTAGAGGGCTCTCGTAGTCCCTATTAATACTAGATAAAAAATTTTTAATGGGCTGGGAAGGTGGCTCAGTGGTAGAGCGCTTGCCTTGCATGCCTGAGGCCCTGGGTTTGATTCCTCAGCACCACATAAGAAAAAAGCTGGAAA
>NW_012267246.1:10424526-10458876 GCF_000151885.1 Dipodomys ordii | reverse complement strand
AGAGCGCTTGCCTTGCATGCCTGAGGCCCTGGGTTTGATTCCTCAGCACCACATAAGCAAAAAGAAAAAAGCCAGAAGTGGTGCTATGGCTCAAGTGGTAGAGTGCTAGCCTTGAACTGAATTGCTGAGGGACAGCATCCAGGCCCAGAGTTCAGGCCCACGACCAGACCTTTGGACTTTGAATCTCACTTTGCAGCCCAGACTGGTCTTGAAATTATGATCCTCCTGCTTCAGCTTCCTAGGTTGCTGAGGATTTCAGGTAAGTAGTATGACACTGACACTGGGCTTTTACCATTCTTAATAGGAGAAAGGCTTCAGGATATAAAACTACCAGGTCATTGTAACATTACTTTTGGAGATAGGACCATTAAATTGCAAGATTTTTACTTACTCTGTAGCAGGCTCTACTTGGGAATTACACTCACAGTTATGACATAAAATCTTAACACAAAATAGTTTTTCAAGTACTGCCAGTGAGCAATTTTGTCCTGAACAAACCTCATTTAGAGATTCTCTGTGTATTCCCAGTGTTAAAAATTCATGTTCTACTTCATTTTTTAAATGCTTTTTATTGTGAAAATACTGTACAGAGGGGTTACAGTTACATGAGCAAGGTAATGAGTACGTTTCTTATCCAGCATTGTTGCCTCCTCCTTTGTGTTTCCCCTACCATCCCGTCCCTCCTCAACTACACCCCTCGACCCGCCAAACCACCCTTCTACCCCCACACCCTTGCCTAAATTGTAAAGTTTGTTTTTCGACATCACGTCTTGTACATTTCATTGTTGCAATGGATCAATCTGTATCCCTATTTAAACATTTTGTTTTTTCCCTTCCCCTTCCCAAATTATACCAACATCAAATACAGTGAAAACAGGGATTATATGCCATGGGGGAAGAACATACAAAGCAACAAAAAAAAATCACATGGTACCTTAAAAATATGTTAGAAACAATAGCAAGGAAGAAAAAAACCACTTGTGTCCATTTTTACATTGGCCTCTGTATAATTTAAATACATTAGAGAACTAGTAAAATTGTGTTTATAAAGTAGCCATCAAAACTAAATGCAATAATGCTTTAAAAAATTATTTGATTATTTTTTAACACCAAACTAAAAATTACAAAATATCATCACCACCAACACAACCCATTTCCAGAGTAGTTTGCAATATGTATCAAGAAGATTAAAAAATATATTCTTTGTTCCCACTTAGAAACATTTATCTAATAAAATTATGACATTTTTCAATTAAGTTATTTTTATTTACATTTCAATTAAGAGTGCCTGGACACTTTTACCTTTTTTGGTTGTTATTGTTTTGTCTTGGGTGTTTTTGTTTGTTTGTTTGTTTTTGGTCATAGGGCTAGAACTAAGGGCCTCTTTTGCTCAAGGCTAGTGCTCTACCACTTTGAACCACAACACCACTTCCAATTCTCAAGTGGTTAAGTGGAGATAAGAGTCTCAGAGACTCTCTTGCCCCACAGGCTTGAAATCAGGATCCTCAGATTTTATCTTCCCGAGTAGCCACAATTACAGGCTTGAGCCACCTGCCCCAGGCTCCATTTTAGGTTTTAAAGTGAAAATATTTTAAGCTGGGCACTGGTAGCTCATGCCTGTAATCCTAGCTGCTCAGGATGCTAAGATCTGAGGATCACAGTTCAAAGTCAGCCTGGGCAAACAAATCCAAAAGATTCTTATCTCCAATTAACCTGCAAAAGGCCCAAAATGGAGCAGCTGCTTTTCAACCTTCAGTGATTTTTTTTTAAGCCAAATGAGGGTGTGCAGCCTTGAGTTCAAGCTACACATATACCACACACACACACACACACACACACATCTGCCCCATGAAACATCCATCCCATCCAAACAACTCCTTAGCAGTTCCTCACTAAAGCACAGTGGCGTTCTCCATTCAGTCACTCTCTATGCATTCAAAAGTTTTGCTTAGTGCAAGGATCTCTAACTTCGGGCCTCCTGGCCTCTTCCTTTGCATCCCCACAGCACCTCAGGCCTGCTTTCACCAAAATATAGGTCATCCACATTCCAATAGTGAGCTCTGGGTCTGACCAAACTTTCCTCAAGTACAATACTGTGTCTGCTACTAGCCTCCTCAGAAATGCACAGGGCAAAAACTTACAGGTAAGCTTACAATAGACACAGGGGGCCGGGCACTGATGGTTCATTCCTGATATCTAGCTACTCAGTAGGCTGAGATCTGAGGAAGAGAGAGGGAATAAAGGAGGGAATGGGAAAAAGAAATTCCATGTAAACAGAAACCAAGATTGAAGGAGCCAGATATATTTCTCTTAAAAAAAATTTTTTTTTTGATAATGGCATTTGCAGGGAAATGGATGGAGCTAGAAGGAATCATGTTGAGCAAGGTAAGCCAAGAACGAAGAGACAAACGGTACATGGTCTCCCTGATAAAACTAACAGGACTTAAGAAACAAAGAACTCCCGCTCATCTGGTTGAACCACTACTAAATATCCCCACGTTGCTGATCACAAATATGGTATATAACATGTGAACACTGTTATATATTACAGACTGTGATAGACAATTTGCTCCAGGAAAGTTAGAATGAATTTGTGACTTAGAAATTATGTAATCACTTAATCACAATCAAAAAAAAAAAAAAAAGAACTTCGGGGAAGGGAGGGAGGGAGGGGATGGTAGGGGGAAAACAATGGAGGGGGTAACAATGTTCAAGAGGAAGTGTACTCATTACCTCACTCATGTAACTGCAACCCTCTGTATAGTATCTTTACAATAAAAAAATAAATAAAAATTTTTTTGATAGTTGTGGGGTTTGAACTCAGGCATTAGGTGCTATCCTTGAGACTTTCACTCAAGTCTAGCATCTACCACTTTGAGCCACAATGCCATGTCTGGTTTTCTGGTGGTTTATTGGAGATTAGAGTCTCACGGACTTTCCTGACCAGGCTGGCTTCAAACTGTAATCCTCAGATCTCAGCCTTCTGAGTAGCTAGGATTACATGGGTGAGCCACCAGGGCTGGCCTAGCTATACTTCTGTCAATAGATTTTAAATGGAAAACAAAAAAACAAAAAATTTGTAAAACTGGCCAAGCACTCACGCCTGTACTCCTAGCTACTTAGGAGGCTGGAATCTGAGGATTGCGGTAGGAAGTCAGCCCAGGCAGGAAAGTTTATCTCCAACTAACCAGCAAAAAGCCAGAAGTGAAGTTGTGGCTTATGTGATAAAGTGCTAGCCTTCAGCACAGAAGCTCAGGGACAGTGCCCAGGTCCCTGAGCTCAAACCCCAGGATCAGCACAAACATACATGAAGTAGGGACTTGGTGTACTTGTCAGTCAACATTGACAGCACTATTTGCAAGTTAAAAAGTAGAAAGAGAGCACATGTGTGTGTGTGTGCGTCTGTCTAATTTGTAACAAAGCCTTACAGACAGGTGCAAATAGTAAATCCTTTTTTGCAACCCAGAACTCATTGCTGACATGAGATTTTGGTACATGTAAGAAGGAATATGATTCCTCCAACAGTTGGCAATGTGAGGGTTTGTTAACTCAGTTGCTGAGAATAAAGTTGCTGTAAAGCAAATTTATACTTCTGAGACGTAGTAAACATTTTAGTTTTCATCTGGGAAAAAAAAGGTAGAAAGAAGTGTCCATCAATGGAATAACTATATATAAAGGGATATAAATACATAATGAACCACAAAAAGGAATGAAATTCTGATACAAGTGACAAGGATACATTCTGAATACATCATGGTACATGGAATAAGCCAAAAACAAAATATTTTTATTCTACCTATATGCAAGAAGTAAATACACAGACAGAAATTACTTATCAGGGCTGAGAAAGAAATGGGAAATTATTATGTGAAAGGTACAAAATCTGGGATAAAAGTTTGGAACACGATGAATATCCTTAATTGCCACTTAAGTATGTTTAAAATAGCTAAGTCGGCCAATTTTGTTCATACATCACACACACAAAAAATTAAGACAGAGTATTGGAGCCATAATCTAAAATGCCTTGCGATGGTCCCCACCTCTTGCTATTTCATGTCCCTGTGTGAGCCTCCTCCCATTCAGCAGAACTGGACTTCAGGGCCTACCCCTAACACAGGACTGTGTGTGATGACTGTGTGTGATGACTGTGTGTGACTCAGAAGGGATGGCTTTTGTGTAAGCCAGCCCCCTGGAGGCTGTGACAAGAACAATGAATGCAGTACATAGGTAGGTACATACTCACTGCGTGCCTGTCAACAGCTGTGACTTGAGAACAGAGCCTCCAGCTGTCAAGCTCATTTGACTCTACCCCATCTGGACCCGGTACCCTTAGATCAGCTCCTCAGCCCACTCGGCCAACCTACTCAGGGATTTCTGGCCCTTGGATACTGAGACATTTGTTGCTTTAAATTGCTAAATTTATGGATAACATAGATCATTCATAGATAAGATTATATCATGATCTGGGAAAGATATTAAAACAAAAGTCCAATTGTCACAAAATGCTGGTATTTAGAATTATAGGAAGTGTTCTCTTTTATAATAAAATAGTATAATCAAATAGGTTTTCCATGTTAATGTGTAATGCATAGACTGTAAAGAAATAAATGGAGAAAATGTCAGTCTTTGAGAACAGGAAAGTTAACCTAATACGGGATCAAATTTCATTGGCATTAAAACTTTTTTATTTGAAATTTCATCCACAATCTATACAAGTTATTTACAAGGCATGAAAATGGAAAACAGCACAAAATACAATTGAGGTATAAGCTAAGAGCACAGTATGTCATGTTTCAATAAATAGAATTCAAAATTTGTAAACTAAATGACCAGATAGATGAGTCTTATTTTTAGTAAAACCATATAAAATATTTATTTCACGTGAGGTAGAGGACAGTTCTGTGTCATGTAATGCAACCAACACAGCAATTTTAATCAGAAAACTGTACATCATTGGCAAAATTATAAGTTGAATTGTGGTCAATATAGTCATCAAGTTGTTTCAATAGTTGCCAAACAAATCGTTCATTGACTGCTTTCACCAGTTAGAAATTCAGAAACAATTTAAGACTACCGTGTTGGCTTAAAATTATCAGGATAAAATAAGTATTTCTAACAAGATAGTTAAAAGCAGGTACATTTTATTTCTCATAAACTCTAACTTCCCAAAAGATGTCCTAAATTTAGCAACTGTTTTAATAGGATGATTTTTTAAGAACTACTTTAAGTATGCTGTGCTTCCTTTATTTTCAAGTGAGGTATCTATATTGAAGAAAAAAATCTTACAAATTTATATTAAACTAAGTTCAAACACTATTTGTTTTCTGGGCTTAATTTTTTAAATGTTTTTTACAATTGATCACTTTCTAATTCAAAACAGTAGCACTATTTATTTAATTCTATTTCTAAACAGGCTCCAAATTACACTATGCATTTTGGAAGTCATTTAAGTGAATTATAAAAAAAAAAAAGGACTGTCCTTTTAAAACAAGATGCAATACAAAATACCCATATGCTTTCTTCCACAGTGGAAATGCTTAAGTATTCTATTCTAGAAAAAAAAATTAAGCTGGTTTTAAATTATTCAACTCCACAACGTATAATACAGCAGTTTTATGTTCCTTATTGCTGATAGCTTCAATAAAAACTATTAACAAGTAGTTTCAAGCACAGGAATAGATGTACAGTATGAGCACAAATTCATATAAATTTTTAATTTCCTGTTGTGAATTAAATGCATAAAGGGCAAATAAAAAGATTCCCTAAGTAATCAAACGTGGTCATTATTGAGAAGAAAGCTTCAGAAGCTACTAAAAATTCCTCAGTACTACTTTGCCACTATTTACAGGGAAACACCTTCTGTATTACTTGAGTTTCTTAACATTTCATGCTCCATGATTCAGAAGCCACAGATGTGCAAATGAACGGGTTCCTTCTGCTATGATCTCCAGAAGGGGCCACCTGCAAACATCATAGTACTTGGTCTATTTTGCCTACTATAGTGACAGCTCTATAATTCAGTCTGTACATGATTTTTTTCCTCTTCCTCAATCCTGTACAAATGGCTTAATATCTAAACTGGTAATATATTAAATATAAAAATCAGTTCAAGAAGCAAAAACATCCTAACTACAGAGGACACAGAAATTCCAAGCAAAAGAATATACTTTACAAAAATTAAAGCACAAACCAAACCTAAGTCATTGATTATTCTTTGAGTGTTAGAAGTTGCACTTGTGAGCATGTTTACAAGCTTCTAAGTGACAGTTACTCCCTTTATAGATTTAGTTCATTTTCCTCACAAAAGTTTAGGCCACCAAAACTATCACCACCCAAACTAGTTTAATATCACTCATCAACCACTTCCAATATTGTCTTTCTTCCTGAAAGGCTACAGAAAACTTTATAGGCCATTACTTAGTGTACCTTTTAACCACTCTTGTTTTACTTTAAAATATATGCATATATATAAATGCATATATAAATATATAGACAGAAATATGAAATCTAAGGGAAAATCTGCTTGCTTAGTGAACTTGGCATAGCACACAAAACACCAAAATAAACTTTAAGATAGCAACTAGCACATGACATGAGCATGCAAAGAATAGAAGGATGTTAAATGAACATTTTAGCAGAGGTCAGTTTTAAAGTATTACAAAATCTCTACATTATTTTTCAAGCTATGTGGTGCAATTTAACTTAAAGTTACTTTTAATAATAAGACATATATTTACATATTGACAAAAAATAATCTTCAAGGAAGGTAGACAGAAACCTATGGCACATCAATCAATATATCCTCTGGGGAAAGTAAAGATCTTACAAAGTCATCAAAGACTAGAAAAAAAGGTTTCTTTACTCAATTCTAGTTTAACAGCATATAATTTAATGGTGTTTCGATGCCCACTTAGAATTTTAAAATATAATTCAAAGAATAAGCAAAGTATCTTGAAAGTTTTAGGTTTAAACTTAAAGATTATCATTTGCTAAGTAGCATAAGCAGAAAGGTTTTGAGCTAATAAGATGAACGAAATTACAGGTACTTGAGTTTACAATCAATTCACAACCTAACTAAAACTACTTTATGTGTCTATTGTTTTTCTTTCTCCAGGTGTACATAAATGGCACTGGGGTACATGGTCATTTTAACATTTTTTTTCCTCCTTGAGGAAATTCCAAGAATCAACAAATTAAATTATAGGGTTAATATAGTAAATGCAAAGTACATATTTAGATCAGAAAATATTTAGAAAACAAACTACATTTGGGGAAATACAAAGGTGTCCTTTGCAGATGAGAGTACCATGAAGCAAAATATAAAATCAATCCACTATAACCTAGTAAGTTTTGAAGTCCTAAACCATCAGAGGACCTACGATTGAAACAGCACATAACCTTCATCAAGCTAATTTCTTTTTAAAGAAAATTCAGCTTTTTAAAGTAGTTTTATCTAGTACCTTAAGAAAAAACCTGATGGGATAATGTGCTGTGGGAGTCAAAAATTTTCCTTTAAAATAACTGTAGACTGAGAATTTTACCTAGTAACTTTAACCTAAGAATTACTCATTATTAATGTGATATTTAATATTAAAAATGATAGACTTTTCTGTGCAAAAAAGAAAATGAGAGAAAAAACAAAGTGCAGGTGTGGCCCTTCCCCAAGCTATGAAATTCCTTTGTCATCTGAAATTTATTTTATAAACCTTTCAATGATAGGTATTTATTCTATAATAACCTATTAGCTGTCTGTAAATTCATGATTTTCTATTAAAGAGCAATTGAAAATGGTCCATTCGTGCAATTTTGATAACATAATATTTAAACATACAAAAGTCCAAAATAACCTTTGAGGTGTTTAATATTTTATCACTTAAAAGGAACAAATCCATTATATAAATTTTAGTAAGATCCACATAAGACTACATATAAAACTGTACAGGAGGATTATGGACTATATAGAAACTAATGTACATCCATGGCATCCACTTTTCTCAAGAACATTATTGTCAATATCACTATTAAAAGTTCAGAATTTTTTTTCTGAAGTCACTTCAAAACATAGACACACACACACACTCTCTCTCTTCTAAATAAAACCACACTTAAAGACAAATCACAGCTGCTTCTTGTGTTTAGCAGCATAGCATACTAAAGCATGTAACCCTTCCCGTCATGTCCAGGGGGTGTGCTGTAACTTCATTAACAGAATGCCTCTAAGAGACATCAAAAAGAAAAATGGTGGAAATTTGTTCTATAGTCTAAACAAAGTAAATGTGGTATATAATAATAAGTATATTGTATCAACTTAGGAGACACTATTAATGAGAAAAACAGGTTCAACTCCTGGAGTAGCTCTTTGTTACATACTGGAATTCGGATGCTACTACTTGTATCTAAAATTCAGTGTGAAATATGAATAATGCAATTGACCCAGTTGTCTTCCATCACATAATTCAGCTCTTTAAAAAGTACACAACTGCAAGTGTGCATTAGAAATACAGGTTGATTATCTACTAGTTGAAACCATATAGTATTGTTACCAAGCTGACAAGGGAAAAAAGTACAATGAAACCACATTTTCATCTACTTGGAAAATGTAAAAATGTATGTATTAATATATAATCTCTTCTGGCTCTCTGATCTACAAATTAACAGAATGTCTAGTCTTCATGCAGATAAGATGCTCAGAAATCAATTACCAAAGCAAGCAACAAACAAACAAAAAGAAACGCTGTCCATAATCCACAGATGAACCTCCTCAACCACTTCTACTCTTTTGCGGTCTTCGATGATTTCAGAATTTGCAGCTTTAGCTCTCTGATCATCATCTCTAGCTTCTGCCTTGCTTCCCGCTCCTGTCTTAGTTCATCCTGGAGTTCCTGCCGGTCAGCCTCAGCATGGTCCAGTCTCTGTCTCAGTTCTGCCAACTATGTGATTTAAAAAAAATCTGTCAGCTTTCATTGTTTTCTTTTCCCATTTAATCTCCTTATAGTTAAGACCTATAAATAAATTACCTTTTACAAAATCAGCTATTTCGTGCATATTACACAATCCCTTGAGTCCTCTTACATCTGACATGACATTGGATTGAGGGAATACACCTCCTGCATGCTCACTACCCCATGCTCTCCTACACCTCTCATGACAGCCAGCTTCTGTGCATTTGTTCTCCACAATGCAAGCCACTACTACTTATCACCAGAACTTTCAATGTAGCGCCAACAGTTTATCTTTGTTTATTTTACCTGAAAGCCCATTTACTACATCAAAGTAATACAGTTTTAGCCAGGAGCTGGTGGCTCATGCCTATAATTCTACCTATTTTGGAGGCTGAGATTGGAAGGAACATAGTTCAAGGCCAACTGGACAGAAGAGTCCCCAAGATTCCTTAATAGAGGTTAAGACATAGTGGAGTGAGCCTTTGATCCTGGATTATAGTGGGAAATCTACATAAACAGATCATATTCAAGTGAGCAGGGGAGCAGGAAGTGAGGCCCTATTTCAAACATAAGGCAAAAATCAGGGCTAGAGGCATGGCTCAGTGGTAAGAGGGCCTACCTACAAGATAAAGACTGAGTTCAACCCCACTACTGCTGCCCCAAATATCTATATATATACATTTTACATAACTTAGTTTTTTGTTGGTTTATTTATTTACTCATTCATTCATGCATTTGATGCTGGGAATCCAATCCAGAAGCTTGTGAATGCAAAGCAAGTGCTCTATGATCATTTAAAGTTCCAGCCAGAAACAACATAAGACTTTCATAATCAAAGAACTAGAGATTAGTAATTCAAGTAAATTATTACAGAAAACTAATAAACGTTAAAAATAAAAGTCAAAAAATAATTGTGAACAATATCAAATAAAGTTGTATTTACCACAATTAACTATTTTGCAAACTACAATACAATGACAAAGTAACTCCTTAAATTAAAAAGTAATAGTTTCCATTTCCTTGTTGAAAGGGTATCAATATACAAACTGAATTATTCTTACCTGTGCTGCATATTCAGCTTCTTTGTCTTTTTCTAAATTTGAGTCACAGGTACATTTTTGCTTCATTACTTGCTCCAATTTTTTCTCTAAGTCTTTCTGTTCAACATAAAATTCTTCCATTCTTTGAGCATGTTCATTTTGCAAAGATTCAAGCTCTTTCTGCAAATTCTGCTGTTCTTCAGTGAGTTCTTTCATAGCTTTTGAACTGCTCAACATTTCCACTTCCTATAATATAAAAATCATGTCACAATTTTTACTTCATTTGCATATTTAAAACATCACTTCAAGAAAAACTATGTCAGAGAATATCTAACATCTGTAATATATTACTTCTCTATTGAAGCAATTATTAAAGTTGTTGTTGCTAAAAATTTAAATGTCATCTGGGTGGGCTCACGCTATAATTCTAGCTACTCAGGAGGTTAAGATGTGAGGATCCTAGGTCAAAGCCAGCAAAGTAGGAAAGTCCATTAGACTCTTATATCCAATTAACCACCAGAAAAATGAAGTGGAGCTGTGGCTCAAAGTGGTAGAGTGCTAGCCTTAAACAGAAAAGCTCAGGGACAGTGCCCAGACCCATTTCAACTCCATGATCAACAACAACAAAAAAATAACATGTCAAAAATGCTTATAAACATAAAACTAAATAATCTAAAGTACAGGTTACCATTTCTTCTTGACTTTCACACTAAAACCCTTAGAAATTATCTTTTAACAACTATTATTCTTTTTTGTTGTTGTTGGTCATAGGGCTTGAACTTTAGACAGAACTTTAAATACAAATTTTACCATCTGAAGCTGTTGCTTCTTTTGTAAAATCGAGTTCAACTTCTCCTGTTGCTTTACATAAGTTCTCATTACTTCTTCCATGATTTTTCCCTTATCATCTTCACAAGTAACATCTCTGACAGGAAGTGGAGAGGAGGCTGCAGCATCATGCTTCCTTGTGTCTCTTACTAAGGCAGGTTCAGATTTCTTCTTACTTGCAGAATTATTTGAGATCAATGGATCTTTGAACAGAAAAAAAAATCAAGTTAGAAAATAGGAATAAGACCATTGAAAAATCACTGTAACAAACCATAATTGAAATCCAAGACAATTCTATATATAAATCAAGAAAAATAAAATGCTTAGGAAAAATTAACAATGGATGTCATATGTTTGTAATGATAACCATAAAACACTACTGAAAGAATTGCAAACCTAAATACATAGAAAGGTATCACATTTTCATGGAATGAACAGAGTAGATGGCAATACTGTAAAGAGGACAATGCTTCCCAAACTGGTCCATTACTCAATTCATTCTCTATCAAAAGTCCTCATTTAGATATTTGCAGGGAAACTGACAAGCTTATTTTAAATTTGAGGACCCATCATTTCCAATTTCAAAGCTTACTACAAGACTACAGAAATCAAGAAAATCAAGAAATTAAAAGTCACAATTAAAGCTGGGAGCCAGTGGCTCACGCCTGTAATCCTAGCTACCCAGGAGGCTGAGTGAGATCTGAGGATTTCGGTTCAAAGCCAGCCCAGGCAGGAAAGTCTGTGAAACTCTTATCTCCAATAAACCACTAGAAAACCGGAAGTGTCACTGTGGCTCAAGGGGTAGAGTGCTCGCCTTGAGCTGAAGAGCTCAGGGACAGCGCCCAGGCCCAGAGTTCAAGCCCCACGCCCAACCAAAAAAAAAAAAAATCACAATTAAGAAAATTAAAAATCACAAAAATTAAGAACTTACATGCTTCAAGGGTCACTATCAATAAAATGAAAAAGTGACAGAATGACAACTTATTTACATGGTAAGAATCCAAAATACAAAAATAACTCCTAGTACTCAAAAGTAACATATAACCCAATTTAGTACTCAAAAGAAAAGAGACAAGCCAATCCAGACAAAGGATCTAAAACTTTTTTTTTTAATGTTCAACATCATCAGTTATTAGGGGATTTCAAATGAAAACCACGTGGTACCACCTGACAATGCAATAATCATGACACATAGTTACAAATGTTGACAAAAATGTGCGAATCTCAAAATCCTCTCAAACTGCTAGAGAATGCACAATGGCACAGTCACTTTGGAGGTAATTGCAGAGTCCCTCCAAGTATGAACACAGTTAACATATGACCCAGCAATTCCAGCCTTTAATATGAAAACATATATCTACTCTAAAACTTGTACCCAAGTATTCATAGCAACATCATTCATAATAGCCAAAACGTGAAAACATTACAAATGCCCATCAACTGAAGAACAAATATGACACATCCATACAATGAAATATTAAGCTACAAAAAAAGTACCAACACGTGCAACATAGATTATATAATTCTTTTTATAGAAAATGTCCAGAGTGAGCAAGTTCATAAAGACAGAAAACAGAATAAGGAGCCTGAGGAGTCATTAGAGGATTGGTTTCTTTGTGGAGTGATGTAAATGTTCTCCAATTAAATAGTGACAGTTGTGAACTGTACACTTTAAGTTTTATGGCATGTAAATTACATTCCAATTATTTTTAAATTACTGAAATTCACTTGGGAAACAAAATACAATGCAAATATGACATAATGATGCATAATGAATTACTGTACCATATCTCAATCCAAAGGAAAACCAAGTGGTAAAAAGTCAAAGTATATATTAAAAAAAAAAAAAAAAAACTCAAGCTGGGCGCCTGTAATCCTAGCTAGCGATCTGAGGATAGCAGTTCAAAGCCAGCCCGGGCAGGAAAGTCCATGAGACTCTTATCTCCAATAAAAAACACTAGAAAACTGGAAGTGGCTCAAGTGGTAGAGTGCTCTCCTTGAGCTGAAGAGCACAGGGACGGTGCCCAAGCCCAGAGTTCAAACCCCATGACCAACTAAAAAAAATAAAAAAAACAAGAATCTCAATTCCCTATGAAAATAGTTAAAATAACTCACACAAGTAAGGCACTAAGCAAAGCTGTACCGCTTTTTTTTTACTTTTTTTTTTTAATGTGGAAGAGAACAGGCAGTGGAGTGGACAGGTCTTGTTTTATCCACAACATTTACAAGGTGTAGTAAATAAGCAGATTTTTTTCTGAGATGACCATTCAGAATTCTAAACTTCGGACATCTGCCTGATTCCTAGGGCACTCAGTTCCTGAGTCTGACATTTCCCTGAGTTCCACAACTAAGTGCTCTCACAATTTTTTAAAAAAATTGTTATTCTATCTATCTGAGGGAATTATTTTAGGAGAAGGACACCGAATCAGAGAGAAATGGGAAAATATACAACAGAGGGGCTCATCAGCTTCACTGACATTGATGAAAACGAACTAAGCAACTAAAGGGCAGCGATGGGAGGGAGGGAATGAGAGGGAAAGTTTAACAGCTTACACTAAGTAAAAGGAAAGAAATGTACATATCACCCAATGTGGAAGAAACAGCTGTACTGTCAAAGCTCATAAAATTCACAAACATTATAGATCATGATAGTGACAATTTGCCTTAAGGTTAAAATTTGTTTGTGACTTTAAGTATCACTATCTCACAATAGTGTGAAATTTATGTACTCACTTAATCTCAATAAAAATTAGTAAAAAAAAAAGTTAATAAAAAATACATTTCCTTTTGGACACTGTCACCCATATATTTCTTAATATTAACAACATCTCAATCCATAGAAAATTAGGAAAAATAGAAACCTATTGCAAAATTCTGGCCAAAAGAAGAAAAATACAAGAATCACTTTCAGTGTGAAGCCACATAACACAGTCTTTCTATAGCCTCCACAGGCTAGAAAATTCTAGACCCATGAAACAACTGAGGTTCAAAGAATAAAAAACTTCTCTTAAAATACAAAATAAGTGTGCTTTATATTAGACATCTGACTTTTTAAATATAACTCCTGAATACTTACCTGAGTGGTTATATAATTCTCTACTTGTTTTTAAATCCATTTTCTCTTGTTCCTCTAGTGAGACATCTGGATAAGACACTGTTTTTTGATGTTTACTACTGCTGTGAAGCTTCTCAGACTGTCTTGATATGGTCTTAGTTGCTTCTGTCTTTGTGACTTCTTTAGACTGGGACACAGCAGAAGTAAGGGACACATTTGGGGCAACCACTTTATCACACATGTACAAGTAGTAGCTGAAAACAAAGAAAGGCAAAATAAGGTAAATATTACATACTACATTTGGGTAAAAATATGATGTGTGCTATCTTTCTACAGTTAAACTCAATTTTTTTTCATTTACCAAAAAGACAATCTAGCAATTCACAAAATAAAGAGTCCATGATAAATGGAAATTATTAGCACTTTAGGAGACCAAAACTTACGAAGAATTATTATTTTGCAAGTTATTTCTAAGCACTAACTATACTTGATGGAAAAGAAAAGGAGTCTTTTCCTCTTCCTATAAACCCAGCTGAAAACTAAAGCATGAAGTACTTTCCAGAGCTGTTTAGCAGCTGAGTAGGTCAAGTTTACTCTAGAAAGAGAACAGGCTACATGCTACTTTGAAGAGTATTTTCTTGCCCACAGATCTCTAAAGGCAGAACACTTGTCTTTGTCAGTGTGTTTAATCACCCACTACACTGCTATAACCGGGCCCACACAGGCCAATGACAAGCTTCTAGGGTCCACTGTTAGTAGCTCAGAGAGAAAACAGGCCCTCTGGATGCTTCCTGGCTGCTAGGCAGTTCTCCTACTATCAATCCCAACAAGGCAATCTTTTAAAAATACAATTAGGGTTGGGAATGTGGCTTAGTGCTGGAGTGCTTGCTTAGCATGCATGAAGCCCTGGATTGGATTCCTCGGTACCACATAAGCAGAAAAAGATGGAAGTGGCACTGTGGCTCAAGTGATAGAGTGCTAGCCTTGAGCAAAAGAAGCTCAGGGACAGTGCCCAGGCCCTGAGTTCAAGCCCCAGGACTGGCAAAAATAAAGAAAATAAAAATACAATTCGTACTTTCTACCTATAAAATGGTAACAAGTTGTACAAAATTAAAACTGAGTTTTGCTCAGTTTTCTCAAAGCTCACATAAAAGTGCCTAGATTACCTGCAGGGACCATGAAACAAATGTGAGCTAAGTATTTAAATAACATGTAATCTTTACCAAAACAATATGTAACTATTTAATTAATACTTCATCAGATAAGCTCCTCTTACATGTGTATAGGACATCTGTATTGTTCCTATCAATCTCATGAACTTTCCATCTGAAAGCAGAGTATTCTGCTAAAAAAAAAAAACCTGACAAGTTTTAATGCAATAGATATGTCACTGATTTTGTGCAAGTATAAATAAGACTGAAATTCTTCCCCATGCTTGGAGAGATCAGATTACAGCAGCATATCAAAACCTAGGATTCAATAAACAGAAACTTATAACCCATGTGAAAATATAAAATATGAAATATGAGAGATGTGCCTATTATAAAAGCTCCAAGTTTCCTAGTTTTAAAAGTTACACACTAACATAAAGAACTGTTTTAACTCTCCATCTGACACGTGGAACTGCAACCTCTTTGTAAAACCATTTAATTAAATAAAAAAGACAACTTTCATGTTTCACTTGGGACAGAAAGGAAATGACCTACTTCTAGAAATAGCATACAAACACCAGTAACGGTTGTCTCACATATTCAGTACAATTAACATTCTTTAGATTCTTTGGGCTTTATCTAATAAGAGTAACTACCAATATGAATTCCATATGATTTTCCTATGATGACAAAGAGACAAAAGATATTAAATTCCTTGCTTGTGAATTTTCGAAGATAATCTATTAAAGAGAAACCTTAAAACTAAGCTCCTAGACCAGTACATGGCATCAAGCTGTTGGATGAATGCTTATCCACTTACCTGGGGTGTAAAAATGAATGTGTCTGAGGAACAGAGTCTCCTTCCTGTTTTATAACAGGATACCATGACTGTAATTCCATTCCTGGTGGTGTATCAGTCTGTAGAAAAATGTGGAAAGGTAAGGTTTTTGAGCATAAAATACAACTTTGTTTTTGAAGTTCTAGGGATCAAATCCAGGGCCCATTCCAAGCATTCTCCACCACCAAAGGGACATCTTTTTTTCTTTCTTTCTTTAAATTTTTTAGTTCCAGTTTTAGGCCTTAAACTCAGGCACCTGGGCATTGTCCCTGAGCTTTTGTGCTCAAGGGTAAAATACTAGCAATTGAACCACAGCTCCAGTTCTAGCATTTCTGGTGGTTAACTGGAAATAAGAGTCTTACAGACTTTCCTGGCTGGGCTGGCTTCAAACCATGATCCTCAGATCTCAGCCTACTGAGTAGCTAGGATTGCAGGTATGAGATATGGGTGCCCAGCACAAAGGGCCATCTTCTATTGAGCTGTGTATCCTTAAAGTATTGTGTCTAATCACCTTGACTCAAAGACTCATTAGGGCTGTCGTCTCCCAAGTTTCAGTGTGTTAACATGGGCTACAACAAATTCCTCATTTTTAACAATAGCACTCTGAAAATGTACCATGTTAAGAAATTCTGATTATTCTTCCTACTATAATCAAGTACACAATATCCCATTCCCATAGTATTTGTTAGAATACTAACTAGATGACCTTTTAGAGCAATAAGTGGTTTGGCCAATTAACTCTGAAATCACTTTGTCAACAAGTATCAGTAAATTGTATTTCCTCAGAAACTTAGAAATCTCTTTCAAATTTTTAAGCACTGAAGCTATATACTTATAAACAAAGGATAAAGGAACTGGCAAGTTAGTACACATTCACTTGCTGAGAATTCCAACACATGGGTGGGCACACATGCACACACAGGAAGTATCATTATCTCCATTTTACATATTTAAATAAAACAACCAAAGTTAGGAAACTGAGGCAGAAAGGGTATAAATCACCTATAGTCACTAACGCCTCCCTTACTTTGACTTGCTTTATACTTTGTTCTTCCTTGCTAAGCTTCCCCATGTACTTCAAATTACAGTCATTACCCTAAGCTTACAGGAAAAGAATGTCTTGCTAAAAACAAGCCTCACTGGTGGAAGAGGAAAGAAGTAGCTGACAGGTACCACAGTGGACAGTAGAGAGAGTTGATGAACAGACAAATCAAGTAGAGTGAGAACTCTTAGTACAGGACTAAGAAAGAGTTAAAGGCAGAATAAGTCAAAAAGGAGAGCTGATGAGAATGTAGTTCAAAGCCATCAAGGGCAGGAAAGCCTCATCTCCAACTAACCACCAAAAAAAAGCTGGAATTAGAACTAGGGTTCAAGTGGTAGTATGCTAGCATTCAGGGGGAAAAAAAAAATAGCTCAGAGACAGTGCGCCCAGGCCCAAAACAGGAAAAAGCAAGCAAGCAAGCAAAAGAGAGAGAGAGAAAAAAAGAGAGAGAGAGAGAGAATTTGTTTTAGTGAGAGATCTAAATCTTAACTAAGAATTATTGAGTAAGGAATTTGAAAGAATGAGATCACAAGGTTAAAAGAAAATAATACTTCAGGGCTGGGAAGGTGGCTCAGTGGTAGAGCGCTTGCCTTGCATGCATGAGGCCCTGGGTTCGATTCCTCAGCACCACATAAAAGAAAAAAGCCGGAAGTGGCGCTGTGGCTGAAGTGGTAGAGCGCTAGCCTTGAGCTGAAAAGCTGAGGGACAGCCCCCGGGCCAGAGTTCAGGCCCCACAGCTGGACCAAAAAAAAAAATAATAATACTTCAAATGGATTGACTATTCTAGTGAAGGTCCAGACTACATGTAAATAAATATTTTTAAAATACTGATCAAATATTCTGAAGATCCAAATATGCATCACAGTTCTGATCATTAGGTCAGAACTGAGAATAAGAACAAATTCAACAGTTTATTTATAAAATAAAGCAATCACTTGTTTTCTCAGCCTACAGCTCCGTTTTGGTAGTAAATTATAAAATGCTTCTGTCAACAAATTCTAAATGACAGCAATAAATGTTAACTGACAGCTAACAGCCTAAAAAGGAGATAAAATGTAAACACAAAAACTACCTCAATGAGCAAAAACTTGAGACCTCTGAAACAGGTGAATAATTTATACATCTCAATTGTCCCATACTTCTAAAAAGAGTACAGTAATTGGTATTTAAGTCTTGAAACAATATGATGTAGTTAAATTATGTTTTGTATACCACTTAGATTAATGCATTAAAAATGTTTAATGTAGCAGTAGTAACTCACTAGACATTTGTGGGTGGAGTTGGGAGGGAAAAACTGGGAATGCGGGTAGGAGTGGCACTGTCCAAAAAGAAATTAAGAAATGTACTCAATACCTGACTTATGTAACTGAAACTCCTCTGTACTTAACTTTATAATAATAATTTTTTAATTTAACATATTCATTTTTTAAGAAATCTTAGAGGCTGGGCAGGGATGGATGATGTCTACAATCCTAGCTACTCAAGTGGTTGAGATCTGAGGATTACGTTTCCAAGCAAGACTCTTACCTCCAATTAGCCACCAAAAATCCAGAAGTGAAGCTGTAGTTCAAGTGGTAGATAGAGCACTAGCCTTGAGCAAAAACAAAGCAGAGGGACAGAATCCAGGGCCTGAGTTCAAACCCCAGGACCGACACACACAAAAAAAATTTAAAAATAATTTTAAAAAATTAAAAAGTAATAGCTCAGCAGTAGGGCACTTGCCCTGCATTCCATTTAAATTTTTTAAAAAAACCTTAGTGTATAAAAATAGTAGCTTAATTGGTAGAATACTTTTTATTCCAATCGTCTATGATGGAACAGTATTAAAAAAGGCATGTGTAAGTTATTCTAACAAATCCATGACATCAAAGGGCATCTTGAATTCAATGGTTAATGTTAAGCCCATGAAGAAAATGCCTTTTTTAAATCAGTTTTACATCTGAAACAATTCTAGACATATTGCTCAATAAATGATTTTCAGACCTTTTAAGTTAACATCTGGAAAGCTAAGCTAGGAACAGTGGCTCACACCTGTAATCCTAGTTACTTAGGGAGCTGAAGCTGGAGGGGGCGGGGATCTCAGTTAGACAGAAAGTCACCAAGATCTCATCTCAATCAATAAAAGCCTGGGCACAATGTTGCTCATCTGTCATCCCAGCAACACAGGGAGGAGAAACAAGGAAGATCACAGTCCAGGTTGCCCAGCTAAAATGTGAGATCCTGTTTGAAAAATAACAAAAGCTAAAAGGACTAGAGAACCTGCTTTGTCGTAAGCGCAAGAAAGCCCAAATGAGTTCAAACCCCAATATCTTACCAAGAGAAAAATTGCTAAAAGTGACTTCTGCAGTGAAGCTTTTCCTAGTATTGCTATGGGAGCCTAAATGTTCAGAAAGCAAGCAAACACTTCTTTAAAGACCTTGTCTTGAAATCTGACAAGTTTAGTCATTTTCATTACTCATAATCCAAACCCAGTATTGTTTTATATCTGTACACTCCATCTAAATAGCAGGTAGTACATCCATTTAAGAACATATCCCTCTTAATTCCCACTATTCCTACAGTAATCCGCTGAGAGTCCCAGATCAGTGGTTCTAAGGAAATTCCCTTAATAATCTTAAAAATGTAGCCCCTACCCAATGTCTGATTCCAGCCTACAATTTAAAAGCAATTTAAGGTTAAATACATACACACACACACATACACACACACACACACACACAGTTTTTTGTATTATCAGTACTACTTATCACCCAGTAGAGAACAATCAATTTATTGAGTGAATTTTGAAGGACAGTATGGCTCATTAATTTGTAGGGTAAACTTTAATACACTTCAGGAGGGTATCTCAGGAGCAGAGCATTTGCCTAGTATGTGTAAGGTCTTGGATTAGACCACCCCCAGGCACAATCAACACACACACACACACACACACACACACACACACACACACACGACAGGACTATGAAATCACAATGACTAGCCACTGTAAAATTCACAAGACAATCTCTTTCACGTTTAGTACCTTTCTCCTCAATGAAGGACCCAGAAAGTCTCTAGGCTGCCTTTTATCAGATATACAAATTAAATAATACAAGTGATGGGAAAATGCACAGTACTAACAGTGATAAAGTGCTGCACGCTAATTTTCCTTAATATGCTATGGGAAACCATAAACACATTTGTTACAAATTATCCTAACTGCACGTTAAAAACAATTAAGAAAAGCACATATTATACAACAAAATATTCACAGACATGCCAGATTTTCTCATCTATTCTGCATTTGTGTCAACATACAAATTAGGTTTTCAGAAAAAGAATATAATTAAATGGCACAGCAGTAATGCTATGATCATAAATACAAATCAGATACCAAGATACTAGAATCTATTGCCTTTTGTCTTACCTTTCAACATCAGAAAATTTATTCTTTTGTGTGTTTGCACATTAAAATACAGTATATTGCTCAGCAAAGAAAAGTATATCATTTGACAGATTAGAGCCTCAGTATTTTAAATGCTTTGATTGTTCATCTTCCCACCATTATCTTTCCCCAAATGAACAGATGGCATCTCCACACACATAAGCAACATTTCAGCTATGTTTTTTCAGTCCAAAGATTCTTTTTCTAAACACCAAATAATATCTATAAAAGCAAAATTTAAACAACCCAATATGCACAGAAAGTTAATTTGTAACAAGTAAAAATTAGGAAATGTTTAACTGATGCTTCTCTAAATCCTGCATCCTAACTATGACTTTATGCACATTATCCTTTGATAATCAAATTTCTTAATAACTATTGTATCTTGATGACACAGTTATTAGTCTTACAACAATGACAAATATAGGGCTTCATTTCATTTTAAAAAGTCATATTTGTCACTACTTTTTAAAGTCATCACTATTCTTGTACAAAGATCCAATTTGTGCTTTAAAAAAAAAATAAAACTTTGCAGCAGGGTGCTGGTAGCTCAAGCCTGTAATCCTAGCTACTCAGGAGGCTGAGATCTGAGGATTGCGGTTCAAAGCCAGCCAGAGCAGAAAAGTCCGTGAAACTCTTATCTCCAATAAACCACCAGAAAACCGGAAGTGGCACTGTAGCTCAAGTGGTAGAGCGCTAGCCTTGAGCTGAAGAGCTGAAGGACAGAGCTCAGGCCCAGAGTTCAAGCACCATGACCGCCCCCCCCCAAAAAAAAACTTTGTAAGTCCTAGACTAATGTTCAATAAACCTTGCTTTCAAGTGACATTCTAGTTTTTAATTACATCAGATTATCATTTTTAAGTCCTAATGACAAACACTGATGAACTAAAAAAATTGAGAATAGCTCAAAATACTAATACGACTTCCAAAATCCCAACAAAAATCAACTTTTAAAGCTATTTTTAGGGACTAGGAAGTTGGCTTGGTGGTAGAGTGCTTGCCTAGCATGCATGAAGCCCTGGGTTTGATTCCTCAGTACCACATAAACATAAAAGCTGGAAGTGGCACTGTGGCTCAAGTAGAAGAGTGATAGCCTTAAACAAAAAGAAGCTCAGGGACAGTGCCCAGGTCCCGAGTTCAAGCCCCAGGACTGGCAAAACAACAACAGCAAAAAAAACCCTAGCCAGGCACTGGTGGCTCACGCCTGTAATCCTAGCTACTCAGGAGGCTGAGATCTGAGGATGGCGGTTCAAAGCCAGCCGGGGCAGGAAAGTCTGTGAAACTCTTATCTCCAATAAACCACCAGAAAACCGGAAGTGGCGCTGTAGCTCAAGTGGTAGAGCGCTGGCCTTGAGCTGAAGAGCTGAGGGACAGCGCCCAGGCCCAGAGTTCAAGCCCCATGGCCAACCAAAAAAAAAAAAAAAAAAACCTATTTTTAAAAAATAGAATTTTTAAAGTTCTACAAATGATTAAAAGTCTTGTTTGTGAGGGAGGTACTAAGGTTTGAGCTCTGGGCCTTGCACCCACTTAGCTTGCATGTTTGGTGTTCTACCATTTGAGTCACGCTTTTAGCCCAGTTTTTTTTTTGCTAATTTTTTTGGGGGGGTCCGGTTGTGGGGCCTGAACTCTGGGCCTGGGCACTGACCTTCAGCTCTTCAGCTCAAGGCTAGCGCTCTACCACTTGAGCCACAGTGCCACTTTCTTTTTGTTTATGTGGTGCTGAGGAATTGAACCCAGGGCCTCATGCATGCAAGGCAAGTGCTCTACCACTGAGCCACCTTCCCAGCCCCTTGCTAGTTATTTTAGAAATGCAATCTACCAGACTTTTCTGTCTGGGCTGGCTTCAAACCACAATGCTCCAGATGTCAGCTTCCTGATTAGCTGGATTACACGCATACACTGATGCACAACTCAAAATTCATTTTTAAATTGTTGTATTCAAAACAAGTAGTTTGGTAATTTAACAGTCTAGCTTCCTACTGATTATATAAGGGCTGTATAACATAAGCCCACATTATTTTGGGGCTAGCCCCAAATAAATCATTGGCAACCTTACTAAATATATCACAGGATATATAACTAGAAAATAACTCCTTAAGTATGAAGTGACTGTTCCTATCATGATCTTTCCACCATCTACAACATTAAGACCTACAAGTGGTCAAATGATTTTAAGAAGTATATAAAACACACCCCACCAAACGGCTGCCAACAACTACTGAAAAAAACCAAATCCCTCAGATCTCAAGTTTCCTCACTAGTGCCAACATGTGAGTGACATGTCTCCACAACTGCAATGGAATAGTGTGGCAAGGTAACAAAGAGCTAATAGGAGATTTTTAAGGCTTAGTCTTATGGCTCCCTTTATTGTAATCATTAGAGTTAATTAACCTAATGCAAAACTGAGACAATAGGTATGTGCTAACTCATCAAGGCTACATCTTCAGAAGTCACAGAAATGTTTGCTGCCCCACAGGCTGCAAGATCAGACTCACCTCATACTTCACTAAACCAATGAAGTGCTGAACAATGTTCCAGAGCAAAGCAAGGACTCAAGCTCTTAGAGTAAAGCATACAACTATTACCTAAAATCCTCTGGCAAAGTGTGTTGTGGCACTCCCCTCATAAGATAAAATTGATAAAAATCCTAACTCCTTAGACTTTTCAAAATAAAAAAAATTATCCTGTAATTCTTTAGAGTTCAATCCATTTACTATTAAAACTATGTGGCTATCCTGGTGCTTTGGGGGGCTAGAGGGCTGTATTTTCAGTTTTGTTTTGGTTTTGTACTGGGAGGGCCTTTAGCTAGAAGCATTCTATCACTAGCTATCTAGCTAACCATGTGGAAATTTCAGTATCATAAACACATTTTTACTGAAAAAATTTGCCAGAACATTTATAGAAATCTAAAGCTTTATATCTCCATCTTATTTTAGAATATTTTTAAATTATGGTCTTCAAATACTATAAGCTACATATGTAATATACTATGTTATATCTTATAGTATACTACTTTATTATATACAGCATATATATATATTATATATATATATACACATACACATGTGACCAGGAGACACACTATATATTCTTTTTTTATTCTATTTCATGTTTCTTTTTTAGTCCCGGTAACCCATTAAGTTGATTTCATGACCCTCCTGACCCTCTCAAGTCCCAACAGTTAAAAGTTCTAAAGAGAATTAAAAATGCCCCAAAGCATATATTGCATATAATAAATTAACCTTTCTCAAACACATTTTGAATGATCCTCGGTACTACTCTAGGGAGAACTGAAATCATTTTCTTCAAGGCTTACTTCTCTCATGAAAGACTACTTGGATAATAATATTTTATATATATATATATATATATACATATTATATATATATATATATATGTACACATGCACACAACACACAGTGTTGCTAAATAGACCAAAGAGATAACTTCCTACATTTTTTATCCTAAGACCTTGTTTTCTTTTTGTTGTTGTTGGTGGTGGTGGTGGTAGTCATGGAGCTTTGAACTCTGGACCTGAGAGCTGTCCCTCAGCTCTTCAGCTCAAGGCTAGTACTCTACCACTAGAGCCACAGGGCCACTTCCAGTTTTCTGGTGGTTAATTGGAGATAAAAGTCTAACAGTCTTTCCTGACTTTGAACCTTGATCCTCAGATCTCAGCCTCCTGAGTAGCTAGGATTACAGAAATGAGCCACTAGCTCCCAGCTCTTGTTCTCTTTTTGTGCTGGTACTGGGGCTTGAACTCAGGACCTTGTACTCTTGTCTCAGGTTTTTCTTCTGACACTGGCCACTCTATTACTATGAGCTCTACCACTTGAGCCACACCTCCAGTCCAATTTTTTTTTACTGATTAACTGGAGATAAGTGTCACAGACTTTTCTGCCCAAGCTAGCTTTGAATGAGGATCTTCAGATCTCAGCCTCCTGAGTAGCTAGGATTACAGGTATGAGCCACCAGCATTTTTTTTGCTTTTTTTTTTCTTTTTGCTTATGTGGTGCTGAGGAATCGAACCCAGGGCCTCTGGCATGCAAGGCAAGCGCTCTACCACTGAGCCACCTTCCCAGCTCCGCCACCAGCATTTTTTTTAATGCAAATGATTCCGTTTGTGTGTGTGTGTGTGTGTGTGTGTGTCTGTGTGTCTGTGTCTGTGTCTGTGTGTCTGTGTATGTGTGTCAGTAACTGGGGCTTGAACTAACTATACTTAGTAGCTAACAAATTTTTTCTAGTGTACTTGCTTAATCTTCTTTAGGTTTATACCAAGAAACATGTCTTCTAGGCTAAAGTACAAGAGGAAGGTTTTTTTTTTTTACTATTTTAACACCAATGATCTCTGCAAAAATAAATGGAACTATGAAACGAAATGAAATTATTAACATGCTTTTAGAGGGCACTCATGCCTGTCATGCTGTCATGTCAGCTACTCAGAAGTACAGATAGGGAGGACAGCCGTACAAGGACAACCAAGGCAAAATGTTAGTAACACTCTATCTCAATAAAAAGGTGAGCATGGTGAGCTAGGCCTGCCATTCCAGCTTCACAGGCAGCATAAGGATGATTGTAGTCTAGGCCAGCCCTAGACCAGATCTGCAAAATAACGAAAGCAATAAATAAATAAGGGCTGGGTTGTGGCTCAAGTGATAAGAGCATCTGCTTAGCAAGCACATGGACCTGAGTTCAAACCCAGTACCACCACCAAAAAGAAAAAAAAAAATTAAAGAATTAACTCAGGGCCTCACGTATGCTAAAAGCCTATAGTCTTCTACTGAGCCTCATACTCAACCAGAGGAAAAAAATTTCAGTTGATTATCTTTAGAACATCTATTTGCATCAGATGCTCTATATTATTTTTCTGAAAGTACAGAATAAAAACTACATGGTTTTATCTAAAACCAATCTGAATTTTATACATTCTAGTTTTAATATACTAGTAATATACTTAATAAAATGGATTGCCACAGCTAGGTGCTGTTGGCTCACACCTGTAATCCTAGCTACTCAGTAGCTATGAGATTGCCCTTCAAAGCTAGGAAAGTCTGTGAGACTCTTACCTTCAATTGACTACCAGAAAACCCAAAGTGGGGGCTGGGAAGGTGGCTCAGTGGTAGAGCACTTGCCTTGCATGCGTGAGGCCCTGGGTTCGATTCCTCAGCACCACATAATCAGAAAAAAAGCCAGAAGTGGCACTGTGGCTCAAGTGGTAGAGCGCTAGCCTTGAGCTGAAGAGCTGAGGGACAGTGCCCAGGCCCAGAGACCGGACCCAAAAAACAAAAAACGAACAGAAAACCCAAAGTGGCACTGTGGCTCAAAGTGGTAGAGTGCTATCCTTGAGCTCAGGGATAGAGCTCAGAACCCAAGGTTTAAGCCTCATAACAGGAAAATAAAAAATAAATAAATAAATAAAAGAGGGCTGGGAAGGTGGCTCAGTGGTAGAGCGCTTGCCTTGCATGCATGAGGGCCTGGGTTCGATTCCCACATAAGCAGAAAAAAAAAGCCGCAAGTGGTGCTAGCCTTGAGGTGAAGATTGTAAAGAGCTGAGGGACAGCACCCAGGCTCAGAGTCAGGCCCATGACCAGACCCAAAAAAAAAAAGATTTCCAGTCATATGCTGTTAACAGTGAAGAATCACTTATAATGTATTTATCTATTATTCCCTTGACCTTGGCCAAACTCAACTATAAATGTTCTCTTGAAAATAATCTTAAGTAAATACCACCCTTCAAATGTTATGTACAAATGATAGCTTCACTTTGTAACCTTTTTTCCATAGACAAAAATATATTTGATCTAGTTCTGATTTAGCTGAATACTCACTGAAGATGTGAAAAATAATTGGGAATGCAACTGTTTTGCTTATTTGTACAATTTTAAATACAATAATCATTTCCTGGTTTAAAAAAAAGCACAAATAGCTCAGATCAAAGTCAGCAAGGAAAACCTAGGCAAGTATAAGATCATGTATATTTATGACTTGAATAACAAGAGAGTTTAAAAGGTACTTTCTAGGGGTCCAGAAAACAGCCCTGCCAACCTCAATCATGACTTCCAGCCTCCAGGACTGTGAGAAAGGAGTATGTGTTGTTTCAGCCCTCCACCTGATCGATCTGCAGTGCTTTTTTCTGACAGGCCAAGCTAAATAAGACAGCATCCAACCCTAGTACTCATGGGCATCCTGCCCCCATACCCAAATATCATAGCTGGAGGGCAAATCAATGAAGAATAAACAAGTGTTCAGGATCAAACCCCCTATGTCTGTGGGTGAGAAGCTTCCTGGAAGACGTGGCCAAATACCCTCTTTCAACTGAAGTCTCCCCTTGTTCCACTGAATTGGGTCAAGTGTCTGAGGTGGGTCAGGTGCTGTACTTAATGCCTGTAATGCCATCAGCTACTCCATATATCAGAGGGCTAGAGGTTCCAGACAAGGTTCAGCAAAAACTCAACAAGACCCCCAGCTGCATTAATAAAAAGCTAGGCACAGCACTACACATTTGTCATCCTAGAGGAAAAGGGTCCAACCTTCCCTGGGTAAAAAAGCAAGATCAAGCCAGGTGCTGGTGGCTCACACCTGTTATCCTAGCTACTCAGGAGACTGAGATCTGAGGATTGTGATTCAAAGCCAGCCTGGAAAGGCTCTTATCTACAAACAACTAACAAAAAAGCTGAAGTCCAGCTGTGGGTTAAGGGATAGTAAACTAGCCCCAAGCAAAAGAAGTTCAGAGATAGTAAGCAAGCCCAGAATTCAAGCCTCAGGACCAGGGAAAAAAAAAAAAAGCAAGATTGTATCTCAAAAGTTACAAGAGCAAAATGCTGGAGTGTTGCTCACTCCACACAAGTTAAAGCACCTGCCTAACAAAAGCAAGAAGCCCTGAGTTCAAGCCCCAAGTACCACAACCAAAAAAAGTATGGCATCCAGACTCGGAAACACCTGAATTTGATCCCCAGCCTCCTAGTGCCTCCAATTCCTCTTCTGTAAAATGAGGCTACACATACTGACTATATAATGTTTCCAGGTGAAGATTAGAAATATTATGTGATAGAAAATTAAAATACACACAGGTGTACACAAGCTTTCTCACCCCCCCCACACACATACACACATCTTTTCTTTCTACAAAGAATTCAGGTTTTCACAAGAATAAATTCAAGTTTTCACTTATAACACTAACCTTACTCAACTTATTCCTCCTACGTGTAAGTCCTAGCTTTGCAAACAAAACAGCCATTAGGTATGTAAAAAAAGCTAGTGGATATTATAAATATAATTTCCATCCCTTAAGTTGCTACATTTCAAACAAGTGCCTACTGAGTTTCAGGTTTTGTTTTTGTTTGGTTGTTTGTTTACCAATCCTGGAGCTTGAACTCTAGGTCTGGACACTATCCCTGGGCTTCTTTTGCTCAAGGCTAGTGCTCTACCACTTGAGCCCAAGAGCCACTTCCAGCTTGTTCTGTGATTAATTGGAGATAAGAGTCTCATAGACTTTCCTGCCCAGTCTGGCTTCAAACTGGGATCCTCAGATCTCAGCCTCCTGAGTAACTAGGATTACAGGCATCAGCCATCAATTCCCGGCTTCAGGTTTCTTTTTTCTTTCTTTCTTTCATTTTGTCAGTCATGGAGTTTGAACTCTGGGATTGGGTGTTGTCCCCACGCTCTTTTGGGTAAGGCTAGCACTCTACCACTTTGAGTCACAGCACCACTTCCTCAGGTTTCTTTTTGACTATATAAACTATATAAGCATACAAAACTGTATTAGTATTCACACTAAACATAAGGTCCTTTATATAATAGGTTAATGTAATATTTAGCACAGTCTTATTAAATGTTTTTTAAAGGCCTGGTTTAGTTTTGTGTGTGTGCCAGTCAGAGCTTGAGCTCTAGATGTTAAGGGTTTGTTTGGTTTAGTTTTTGTTTTTCTGGCTAATTGGAAATGAGTCTCAAACTTTCCTGCCAAGACTCCCTTTGAGCTCCGGTCCTCAGATCTAAGCCTCTTGAGTAGTTAGGATTATAGATGTGAGCCACCAGGGCAGAGTTATGGCAACCAACTTCACAAACAGAAATAAAATTAAATAAAAATGAAATAAAATGTTCCTCAGTCAAGGATTATCAATCTGCCCCATTCCCAATTAAATACTTTAGTTTATATGTACAGGTTATGAAGAATTTAAGAACCACTAAAGTAAGTTGATAATAAAAGTTAACATTATTCAAAATATAGTTTCTGCTACTGTACTTGCTTCAGAAAAATGACTGGATTTCATGTCAGAAAACCTGCATTCAACTGATTCTTCTCCATCATACACCCAGGTCACCTGTGAGAAGGAAGTAATTTCACAGATCTTCAAAAACTACCTCACAATGTTTTCAGGAGTAAGCTTATACATACAGTGATATTTTTTTAAAGAAAATCACTCAAGTATTCATTAATCACAAATCAAAAACTATTTTCTTAAAAAGATCTGATTGTTACAAGTATTCTTAATTCTCCTAATTTCTCCAATTCACATAAAATTAGAAGCAATATCACAACATAGTTGGGCACTGGTGGCTCACACCTGTAAGCCTGAGGATTAAGGATTGAGGTTCAAAGCCAACCCAGGCAGGAAAGTCCGTAACACTCCTATTTCCAATAACCTATGCAGAAAAAGCTGTAAGTGGTACTATGGCTCAAGTGGTAGAAGGCTCTGTGACAAAACAAGTATCAGGGACAATATCCAGGCCCTGAGTTCAAGCCCCCCGACCACCACAAAACAAAACAAAACTACAGCATATCTTCACCAGAAAAGAAATGGAGGAGAAAAACACTTTGCCAAAATAAAAAATGTATTTATATTAATATATAATGGAATGATACATGGGTTCAACCAAAATGAGGAATAATTTTAATTAACCAAACTTTAGCAGATACACCCAAGTGAATTCATCACTGTCTTTTTGTTTTTTGTTATTAGCTACTTTTTTTTATCCAAACACAGAACAGGAACAGGCAAGGTAGTTTATCCCAAAAATGCTTGGAGTAATGAAGATTAGAATGAGAGTATCTGGAAAATAATGCAGCTATCTATGCCTTTATACGGGTTAAGCCCCCAGGTAGCCTGGGAGGGGGGCAAGACAGAAGTATTAAAAGGGGCATTCCACATTTGCAGCCGTGTGGGCAGGAACATCAGTCCTGCACAAGTACAGCTGTAAGCATGTTTCCTACTGTGGTACTGGCTTCAAGTCAATTCTGCTTAAAAACCAGTTAATAACTGCCTGAAGAATATAAACTTATCTAGTAGCCACTGGCAAGAAATTTCAAGGGTACCCTCTGCTAAATTAGTTTACAATGAATTGCCTTTACTAAGCTTCAGAAGCAAACTACTCACTCTTAAAAACTACTGCGTTAAAAACTACGCTAAATTTCCCTCAAGACCTTAAGAGCACAATCATAAGGCATGGAACACCTAGTCTTAAATTCTAGTCTAAACTCTGACTTTGCCATGCATGTTCTGCAGTTATTTGATATACTTCATTTCTTCCATGTACAGAAAGTGACAGCATTATTTAAAAAGATCAGAATAGTGAAGAAATTTTAACATTCTTAAATCATGGTCAATCTTTTCCTGTAAGACTTAAATAAAATTTTATTTACAAAACAGCTCAAAAACAATGCTTGACACATTTTAAACAGATTGTACTAGGTTATTATGTAATACCCATTTTAAATCAAGTAGGAAATACTTAAAATTAACTAGATCAAATCTTTATTTCCTAGGCATCCAAAATCTTAATCAGAATTAAGATACTAGCTTATCCTACCAGATAGGATAATTCAATGAGAATATTAAGATCTCTTAGTAGCTGATAAGATTTTACACTAGACTTTAAAATAAAATGTATTCTAACCTGTATCATAATTTTAATTATAGCTTTAAAATTATTTTTGACTTCTGGAATGAAAATTCTTCAGAGAAATATGTTCTTTTTTTTTTTAACATGATCAAAGCTGACCATCCAAGCACAAAAGCATCAGAACCACAGGTGTGCCCTGAGCCTACCATCAGACTGTTTTGGCTAACCATGACAACATTTGCAAAGGGAGATAACACCACAGTGTAAATTACCTTGAGTCCTAGAAAAGCAATATATTTAGTCATCAAGAAGCAGGATGTGCCAAGGAGAACCAAAGTCCCAATTCCTTCACTCCTTATCTACATGAAAGTCACTCTGCCTGGCTCCACATTTAAAATCCTAGGTACTCAGGAGGCTGAGATCTGATGACACAGGTTCAAAGTCAGCCTGGCAGAAAAGTTGTGAGACTTATATCTCCTGGTGACCACCAAAAAGCTGAAAATGCAACTGTGGCTCAAGTAGTACAACACCAGCCTTGAGCAGAAAGGCCAAGTGACAGCTCACAGACCTGAGATCAAGACCACACACACACACACACACACACACACACACACACACACACACACACACACACACACACACACACACACACACGGTCTCTGGCTTCACTCTTTATCTGAAAATGACAGTAAGCCTACTTCTCCCTGCTCATTTGGGAAATCAAGAGAGAAAACATACAAAAAATATTTTGTAGCTTAAAAATTGCAATACAAACATACCACTGATAAGATTCTTATTGCATAAGCAATTACATTTCTTAAAGTTACAAAAAAATTTCAATTTCAAAGTAAAGCATTACCCATTACCCCCAAATTACTACTTTTAAAAACTTGCCTTAGATTGACTTCTCTTTCCATTTCTTAGGCTAAACTTCTCCTTCATTTCTTCTAAGATTATCTTCAGTTTCTTCTCCTCAGGTGTCCCTAAGTATTTTGGGTTCACATGAAGGTAACAATGCCATTTGGCTGATTCAAAGCCCCAGTGGCAAGTTCTTTTATCAGGTGACCTGTGTGAATGCATCACAAATGTCTGGGGTGCAAACATTCCACAACACTCCAGACACTGAATACAGGGAGCATCAGGCTGAACATAAAACTGAGGTGCAAACAGACCCTGACATTTGCCCAAGCACTCATGCTCCACTTCAAAGGCACTGCCAGTTTCCTTTAACTGGGCCAATGAGTTTTTAGCAGGAAGTATGCTACCATTTTGAGGAAAAGTCCGTGGCCTCAATAAAGCATTACACAGTCTTTGTGCATCAGTTAATGTGATCAGCCCACAGGAAGGGGCATTGAATGGAAGTATTCCCAGGACCTTTAAGATATGAAGCTGATCTGAAGTACACCTAGAGCAATAGATGTATAACTCATCACACACTGTATTTATTTGCTGAAGTGAAAACTCTCGGAGAACAGAATTTAAGACTTGGGGCAAACAGAGTCTCTTTTCTCCTCCAACTTGAAAACAAGAAATCGACTCCCCTTCCAAAACAGTCTGGGTAAGTTCTGTGGAGCTGTCAGAAGGAATGAGCAGTGGGCCAGGAAGAACCTGAGGGGCTGGCAGAGGCAGAAATACAGTAGGTGACATGCTTTCTTGGGAATAGCGAGCAGAAAAGGCTGCTGGTCCACCCAAAGAGCTCTGACTACTTAAATGGAATTGTGCCAGGGTGTGTTTCAAACTGGGATTTAAATGTAAAGGTTCAGTCACAGGGTTTCGCTTGCCATGCTCTCCATCCGTTTCCATCAGTGCATCGCCATAGTCATCCAAGTGTTCCATCTTTACAGTTGGCACCTTGTTCACCACTTTCCCATTTGCATGAATGTCTGTCATCATTTTTTTCACTGGAGGGCTGCCATCATCTCCCATCCCGTTCAGTTTATTTGAGCCCGGAACCAAGGAGAAATTTGTCTGTAGATTTTCCATTGCTAGGTTAACTGGGTTAAATAATTAAATCTGAGGTTTGCATTTGCATTTTGTTGCTTATAGAGAAACAATAATGTGAATGAATACTTGTGACTTACTCATAGGAAATTTTAATTTCCAAGGAGAAATTTTCCTAATAGATTTTGCAACTTGGCATTGGTTCTGCTTATCCTCTAGTACAAGGTCACTGCAAATGCTATAAAATTCCTCATTTTGCTTGTAATACAGAACATAATCATAAGCAGAGATCTGAAAAGGCTTTCGTTTTCTTGATTTATTCAAATATATGTGTTAAAATAAAGCTACCAATTTCTCCATTCAAGATGTCCAGGTTCAACACAATGATTGTGTTTAGTGGTTGTTTTTAAGCAAAGCATGTGGAAAATGTAAGCTATTACTGTGTCATAAAACCTAGGCCCAAATACAAGTCAAAATGATGTAATCAATTTTAGTTTTTGCCACCAGGGACACCAAAAAAGGAGAAGGAAAATATCTCCACTAAAAATGATGGTCTGTTGGTCTGTGCTGACAAACTGAAGACTTGTATAAACCTCCAAGCCAGTAAGAACCACTTCTGACTCCCCTTGAACTTCTATAATTTTAAAAAAAATAGATAAAGAAAAACTGCCCAGTTATCTTCAGAGATTAGTTCATTCTTCTTTTAATTAATCTGGAAGAAGAGAGAGAGGATGGAGGAGTTATAGTTGAGTTTGTTCCTGAGGCCAAAGGGTCAGTTTCAAACCAGTTCCTTAATCTTAACCTGAGTTCACTTTACCAAAGGTGACACTTAAAGTGATTTCTTCAACTTACATACCTGTTAACCAGAATTATTTTCATTTACATAGAAAAGCAATCTGGTGAGTAAAGGGAGCAATATATCCCTCAGGAGGAGGAAGGCTACACAGATTCAGAGATGGAAGACCATTCAACCATCTCACTTCCAAAACTTTGTCCAGAGGTTTTTATCAGCTATGCCATACTAATTTTTTAAGCCTCCTATATAGTTCTCCAATCGCATATAATTACAGAAGAAAAGCTCATCAGTTTAACCAGCCCCCTTTTCCCCCACCAAAAAAAAAAAAATACAAGTTAACGTATCTACCATATGTAACTAATTTACAATCTCAAGTGCATAATTCATCCGGTCAGTGTACTCTACCCTTCTGGAATGTGGGCAAAAAATTAACTTTCCTTTCAAAAGGTGAGCGAATGCTTAATGGAGGCCAAAAGCTCCAAGACTCCATGCCTGGGAATCTCCATCCTTGAACAAGACTAATCCGGGACAAAAAGCACTAGGCAGACAAGACCTCACAAAGGATGCAAACGGAGGAAAATGGGGGGGGGGGGAGAAAAGATTCTTCCATTTCCTCCGTGAGCGAATCCCCCCCAAAAAAATAATTTTTTATTTTTTATTTTTTTTTTGCTTTCCAAACTCGGAGCCATTTCCCTGAACACAAACGCCAAGGACTAAGGGCGAAAGCCACCAGCCATCACGGGCTGACTTTCGCCACCACAGGGACACCTCAGCCAAAGCAAGCTGAGAAAGAGGGCAGGAGGCAGGACCTAGAACCGGGGCGCCCCAAAACCCTCAGCCACGAAAAGCCACTCACCCATCTCGCACCCGACAGCCGCGCGGAAGTCGGGGCCCGGGACCTCAGGGAGGATGGAGGGGTGGGGGCGTCAGAGACCCCTCCCCACCCCAGTCCCACCCCCATCCACGAGCTTGGGGGAACCCCAAGTGTCCTCCCCACTCCGCCCGGCTGCGGGGGCCACGGAAATCCCGCGCACCGCCCCCCACGAACTTCCTCGCGGGCTACCTCGGCGCCCCCCCCCAAGGCTGCCGCCCGCCGTCACCCCGCGCCCGACCCGAGCCCGGGGCAACCCGGGACAACCCGGACGAGCCAGCGCCAAGCCCAGGTCCGCGCGCCGCCCGACCCCGACGCGCCCAGGGCTTCCCGCGGAGCGCACGGCGGCGTCTCGGTCCCCCGGGTCCCCGTGGCACCGGTCAAGTCTGAAGCCCGGGGTCGGCGAGGCCAGCGCCGCGGGGTGGGGAGCGGGGGTTCACCAGGCGACCCCCGATCTCACCCCGGACCCACGCATCCGGACCCCGACTCCGGCCTCCGCACCCAGGAAGCCCGACGGGCTTTGTCAACTCCCCGCCACCCACTGGCCACCGCCGTCGGGCTCCCCGGGGTCCGCGCTCCCCT
>NW_012267246.1:10409311-10423505 GCF_000151885.1 Dipodomys ordii | reverse complement strand
CCCCGCCTCGCCTGGCCGCGCCTAGCCCGGGCGGCCTCCACCCAGACGCCTTCCCCCCAGCTGACCTCCATCCGGCACAGGGCCAGGTGGGGGGAGGGGGGCGGAACGGGACGACCCCCATCGGCCACCGGGGTAGACGGGGAGGGGGGGGTGACGATCTCCATCCGGCACCGGGCCCGGCGGGCCGAGGCCCCCGGGGGGGGCGCTTTATCCACCCCCAAGGCGGGCGCGGCGTGGGGAGGGGGGGGACCTCTATCCATCACCGGGCCAGGCCCGGGGGTGGGGCGGGAGACGGGACGACCTTCCCCAGCACCAGGCCAGGCAGACGGGGGAGGAGGGGGAGTTTCGATCACTAAGGCCAGACAGACGGCGGGGGGGGGGGGGGGGGGGGGAAACCTCTATCCACCACCAGGCCGGGGGGGGGGGTGGTAGACAGAACGATCTACTTCAGTACTGGGCTAGGCAGACGGGGGGGTGGGGGGGACGAGACGTCCCCCCTCAGCACCGATGGGAGGGGGAACGGGACGTCCTCCCTCAGCACGGGGGGGGGAACGACCTCTGCACCGGGGCAGGCGTGGGGGGGGGATCTTCCTCAGCACCGATCTAGGCACTGAGGAGGAGGGCAGGTGGGTCTGGGGGGGGGGTTCTCTATCCACCACCAGGCCGGGCGGGGGGGGGGTTAGACAGGACGACCTCCTTCAGTACTGGGCTAGGCAGACGGGGTGGGGGGACGGGACGACCTCCCGCAGCATCGGGCCCGGGGTGGGGGGCCCGGAAAGGACTGGGGCGTGGAGGACGGTGACCAAAGTTCCGGCGAAACCGAGAGAAGACATCTGGTCGGGTTCCCAGCTCCCACCCCGCCGGACCGCTCTCCGGGTCGGAAAGGGAGCGGTGAACGACGCGGCCTTGTCGGGGGCTGGGGGTCCACACGTGACCGTTCGCGGGGGACTGGGGGTCCACACGTGACCGTTCGCGGGGGGCTGGGTTCGGGGTTCTCTTAAGAGCTTTCGACCGTGACCATCCGGGGTCTCCGTGGGCCGCGCGCCCGGGGTGACCCGGCAGCATTGAGGGGGGAGCTCCGCCCAGCTGCTGTCACATTTGGAAACCTCAAGAAATCCCCTTTTTTTGCACCCCGCCTCAAGACCAGGAACAGAAACCCTCCGGGGAGCGGCACCGCGGGGACCCGGGCGCTTTGTCTCTACCGCCCCGCAGCCTCGTGTGCCCCCGTTGTGGTCCGATGCTTGTTTTACAGTTTTGAGGTGGTCCCTATTGGTGGGGGAGGAGGGTCCACGTTTGGAATCGGCCGACTGGAAGCCCTCCTCGGGCTCGTTGAGTCTCCCTCTCCCCTTCCCCACAGCCAGCCTTCACCCGAGGCTCCCCAGCCTCTCCGCGCCCCCGCCGCCCTGCCCCCAGGTCGTGCCCCCTCTCCCGCCCCCCACCCTCCCTCCTTTGCTGAACATGAATAATTCCCCAGCATTTCCCATCTGTTATTGCTATAGAGACAGAAGCACCGCAAAGATAATGATGTTCTGTGCAGAGCGGGGGGGGGGGGGGGGGGATGGAGAAACGGCATCTGTGAGTCTGGGGGAATGGATGTTCCAACCCGAGAACGTTCGGAAGGTTTAGCTGAAGAGCAGAGGACCCACGGCCAGACCGTCCTGAGACTCAGCGTCTCGCCAGCTCTCTGCATCCGACTCCTGTGTCTAGCGAGGAGAAACAATTTTCAGAAAGCACTATAACTGATAGTTTAAAAAAAATAAATGAAGTGATTTTGAAACTGCAGTTGATAAATAGTAGCCATCTTACCAACCACAAAAGTACTTACTGGAATGTCCAGAGACCTAAGAATCAAATTGAACAGTAAATAGACTTGGGAAAAATCAGATGCATTCCCTGTCTCTTCTCTCCTTTGGATTTGCTTTCTGAAGGAATCTGTTTTTGGAAGGATCTTTTGTGCATGTGATTTTATGTATAATAGTTGGAAAAAATAAGAGGCAAATGTAGCTAGAGCCAATCAAGCTTTGAGGACATATTTTTCCATTGATTCGTCAAAATACAAGATGTACCAAATTAAAATTCACTTTGCCCTTGAATTGCAAGGTCTTGGCCTCAAAGGTACAGGGAAAGTGCCTCTGGGGTGGCTTTCTGAGTCATGGTTTTTAAGATTTATCTGAGGATTTTCAGAAACTATCAGTGAAATTTATCATACAATATAAAATTTAAAACATTGAAAGCAAATGATTATCTTTATTACAGAAACAAGATTAGGCCTAGCATAAAGGACAATTCCATCATCACTTATTCAATGAGAAAATGTATTCAGGGTTCAACTGGAATCGTTGGTATAGCATTATATGTGTGTGTGTGTGTGTGTATATATATATATATATATATATATATATATATATATATATGTCAGGGGAAATGAATTCAGGTTGGAAGATGGGGGGGGTGGGAGGATTAGAAGGGAAAAAAAAAGGAAAGTCAGAAAGAATAGCCAAAAAGGACAGAGAAAGATCATGTTAGAAATGTGCAAACTTGGGCTGGGAAGGTGGCTCAGTGGTAGAGCGCTTGCCTTGCATGCATGAGGCCCTGGGTTCGATTCCCCAGCACCACATAAGCAAAAAGAAAAAAAGCCAGAAATGGCACTGTGGCTCAAGTGGTAGAGTGCTAGCCTTGAGCTGAAGAGCTGAGGGACAGTGCCCAGACCCAGAGTTCAGGCCCCATGACCGGACCCAAAAAAAAGAAATGTGCAAACTTGGGGGTTGCTGGTTGCCAGTGGCTCACGCCTGTAATCATAACTATTCAAGAGGCTAAGATTTAAGATTCACAGTTCAAAGCCAGCCCAGACAGGAAAGTTCATGAGACTCTTATCTCCAAATAACCACTAGAGTACTAGCCTTAAGCTGAAGAGCTCAGGGACAGCTCCCAGGCCCAGAGTTCTAACCCCATGACCGACCAAAGAAAGAAAGAAATATGCAAACTTTCCATTTTAAAATTTGCAAACAAAAATAGCATCACATTAGATTGTATTTCATTGTCACTTCTATGAATTTTATAAATGTTTAGGAAGTTTGGTGACGTTTTTTATTCCAAATTAAAGGTTTTAAAAAGACAGGAATCAGGGGCTGGGAAGGTGGCTCAGTGGTAGAGCACTTGCCTTGCATGCATGAGACCCTGGGTTCAATTCCTCAGCACCACATAAGCAAAAAGAAAAAAAAAGCCGGAAGTGGCACTGTGGCTGAAGTGGTAGAGCGCTAGCCTTGAGCTGAAGAGCTGAGGGACAGTGCCCAGGCCCCCAGAGTTCAGGCCCCATGACTGGACCAAAAAAAAAAAAAAAAAAGACAGGAATCATTTGCCTGTGATGTTGCCAGGCTTCAAGCTGAGAGAGGTTTCTCTACATAGAAATGTGGGAGTCTGAGCATGGCCAGGCGCCAGTGGCTCATGCCTAAAATGCTGGCTACTCAGGAGGCTGAGATCTGAGATTGTGGTTCAAAGCCAGCCTGGGCAGGAAAGTCCATGAGACTCTTAATCTTCAATTAACCACCAGAAAAACCGGAAGTGGCACTGTGGCTCAAGTGGTAGAGTGCTAGCATTGAGCTGAAGAATGCAGGGACAGCGCTCAGGCCCAGAGTTCAAGCCCATGTCTGACAAAAAGAAAAAAGGGATGGTGGGGGTTGGAGGCATGGCTCAGTTGGTAGAGTACTAGCCAATAAGTAAGAGAGTCAGTCAGTACCTTTCCTGTCTGGCCCTAAAAAAGATGAAGAAAAGGGACAGTGAGGCAGAGTTTAGGTCATCTGCCAAAAACACATTGCTCAGCACTGGCAGGTCTAGAGTTAGAACCAAATGAACTTGAACAACACCCATCGAGTTTCTTCTACTCTTCATTCTCTGACTCTTCTCAGTGTACATACAAATAAGCAATTAGGACCAATTCCAATTAGTCAAAAAGAAAAAAAATGCTAGACCTCCCAGATTGGGTACATTCCTAACCCATAATAATACTTTCATATATGCAAGCACTCTGATATTTTATTCTATTCTATTCTGTATTTCAAACCACCACTAATATATTGCAACCTGAAGTTTAACCAGGGAATCAAATGATAGCAATCAATGTTGACATTTATGTAGTGTCTAACTTTGTTAGGCTCTGTTCTAAGCACTTTACATAACTCTTAATTCTCATAATTCTTTTAAGAACTAGTAGCTATTATCCTGTTTTACAGATGAGGAAAGGGGTATGAAGTTTTGCCTAGATCACAGATGGATACATTCTCACCCTTGGAATGTGTGAAGGGTTTTTAACTTGATCTTCAGATCTGAGTTCTAGGCAGGATCAAGTTGGATATAAAAAGAGAAAAAAGGATCTGAAAGTTTATGTTGTATGATTTGAGGATTGCATTTCTAAAAGATTCTATCTCTCTCATCTATTGTTTCCACTGAGGCCCAAGTTTGTGTGTGTGTGTGTGAGAGAGAGAGAGAGAGAGAGAGAGAGCGAGGGAGAGGGAGGGAGGAGAGAGAGAGAGGAGAGAGAGAGAGAGAGCATGCACGTGCCAGTACTGGGGCATAAACTTAAGGCTAGCTCTCCACTTCCACTTCTGCATTTTTTGGTGGTTAATTGGAGATAAGAGTCTCACTGACTTTGCTGCCTGGACTGGCTTTGAGCTGAGATCCTCAGATCTCAGCCTCCTGAGTGGCTAGGATTACAGGCATGAGCCACCAGCTCTCTTACATTCCCCTCCCCTCTTTTCTCTTTTTTTCTTTCTTCCTTCCCTCCCTCCCTCTCCTCCCTCCTTTCTCTTTCTTTCTTTCTTCCTTTTTTCCTTCCTTCCTTTCTTTCTTTCTTTCTTTCTTTCTTTGTTTCTTTGTTTCTTTCTTCTTTCCCAATGCCTTTTGCATGTTAGGCAAGCACTCTTCTCCTGCTCTGATACCCAGGTTAAATGGAAAGCGTTTTTCCTTTGAAGAGAATAATATTATTATCATTAGTCTCTAAACCTCACAGGAATCTTCAAGGTAGGCAATTTCATCATCATTTATTCAGCGAGAAAACCTATGCAAGGTTCAACTGAATTCTTTACTACGGTTTATTGTCTGTATCACATTAAGTAATCATCTAGCAGGGGCCCCTTATAGTGGAACACATGACAAAGAAACTTTAAAAAAAAAAAAAAAGAAGAAGTATTAAGCCCAGGGAAAATGAGCTCATGTAAAAGGCCAAATGAGGATTACTGTGTCCCCAAATGGTAATGTGGCAATTGCATTGGCTACCCCTCCACACATAAACATGTGCGAGTGCACATGCAGGTGCAAACACACACACACACACACACACACATAAAACCACATCACCAGGAAAAACAGGACTTCAAGCAGTGTAAGCTGAGCTTGTCCTCAGCCCCAGCCCCAGTTGAACCAGGAATTGATGCCTGAGCCAATCCTCACCAATGAGTGCCTTCCCAAAGATGTTTGGAATGACCGCTGAGAGAACTTCAGCTTGGCTGGGGCATTGAATGGAAGAAATATAATCTTAGGAGCATTTGGCAGTCATTCTGACTATGTTGTGGAGTGAGAGAGCAGTGTAAGCCAATCAGCAGAGTTAGAGCTAAATGCAGCAGATGCCAGAGAGAAGCAGAGTGCTGATAAGACTCAAGTCTTAGGTTCCAGTTTCTTCCAGAGGCTGAGCTGAATTTCTATCTCTGGATAATTCTGCAACCTTGAACCGACTCTTCTTCTGGGCTTAAACCAATAGTATGAATCTATGGTCTTCAGCCCAGAGAATCCTAAGTGATTTAAGAGTAACAGGCTCAGAGAAAGAAGTAGAAGGATGGAATGTGCCAGCAAATATCTGCCCACTTCAATTTTATATATCACTGGATTTAATTATAAAGGCCAAATCTTAGTCAAATCAAATAATTATAACACTTTTTTTGCCTTTGGCTTAGAATATAAAATATTTAAGGATCTTCTTGCTGCTTCTTTTAAATGTAGATTCTAAACCAATACTCTCCAATAGAACCATTCTGTACAGAATGTTGAGTTATAAGTCTTGCCCCATCCAATGTAGCCATGTGGTTATTGATGGTATTTAAAATGTGGCTGCTGTGGCTAGTAGCTATCATATTAAATTGCTATCGAATATTGAAAAGATTTCTTGTATAGAAGAAGCAGACAGTGAGTTAGGCATGGTAACATCCATACTTCTAGCTACTCAGGAGGCTGAGATCTGAGGATCCAAGTTCAATGAGCAACCCTGAGCAGAAAAGTCCAGAAGATTCTTTTTTTTAATATACATTTTTTAATTGTAAAGATGCTGTACAGAGGAGTTACAGTCACATGAGTAAGATAATGAGTATATTTCCTATTGAGCATTGTTACCAGCTCCTTTGTTTTTCCCCTATCACCCCTTCCCTCCCCACCTTCTCAACTCCTCCCTCCCCGACCCCAAGTTGTAAAGTTCATTTTCAACATAGTGTCTTGTACCTCTCATTGTTACAATGGGTCAACCTGTATCCTTGTTTCAGCATTTTGTTATTTCCCTTCCCCTCCCCAAATTAGAAAATGTATATAAAAGATGCAGGGAACCGGAATCAAATGCAGTGAAGAGGAGACTCTTATCTGTAGGTAACAAACAAAAGCCAGAAGTGGAGGAGGTATGGCTCAAAAATAGTAGAGTGTTAGCCTTGAGCAAAAACAAACAAAAAAATGAAGAGCAAAGAAGGAAAAAAGAGAGGGAGAAAAAAGAAAACTGGAAGTGAGTATTGCAGAAACACTGAAGGACAATAACTTGGGGACCAGTATATATTAAGATGATGACATGGTTTGAATACAGATTTTTTGTTCTTCCCAAAGTTCATGTTGAAGTTTAATCTTCATTGTGAGATATTAAGAGTGAAAACTGAACCCACTCAATTGCATCACTAAATCTATAAAGTAAATATATCCCTCAGAAGGAAAGTTACACTGGGTGCTAGCAGCTCACACCTGTAATCCTAGCTACTCAAGAGGCTGCAACCTGAGGGCTGTAGTTCAAAGCTAGCCATGCAGGAAGTCTGTGAGACATTTATCTCCAGAAATGAGATGAGATGCAAATGGTAGATTGCCAGCCTTGAGCTAAAAAAAAAACAACAAAGATAAAACAACAACAAAAAAAACCCTAAGAAGCAGCACCCTGAGTTTAAGTCTCAGTACCCACACACACAAAAAAAGGCAATGTTTTCTCATTTGAGGAAATTAATTAGCCAAAAGGTATTCTGAAAGCAATTTAGCCTTCTTTATTCTAATTTCCTACCTGTGATGAAACTTTGCTTATTCTTGGGCTTCATAAGCCAAGAATAAGCCATCTGCATGTGGGGGAGGAGATTCTGTGCCAACATAAATATTGTAGCTCTTTTCCTAAGTGTAAACAGCTGGGTTCCAGTAGCATAGGCTTTAATCCTAACTACTCAGGAGGCTGAGATCTAAGGATCATGTTCGAAGGAGCAAGCTGGGAAGGAAAGTTCCTGAGACTCTTTATTTCCAGTTAACCACCAAAAAGTTGGAAGTGGAACTGTCGCTCAAATGACAGAGTGTCAGCCTTAGGCAAAAAATCTCAGGGATAACACCCAGTCCCTGAGTTCAACCCAAACCTGGGACCAAAAAAAGAATTAATTAATTAATTAATTAAACAAAGACATGGTATGAGGTTGTGTGATTCTAATGCTAGGAGTCTGGTTAATGTGAACCTGCTCACAGACCAGATCCAATGTTTGTTGACAAAATCAGCTGCCTGAACTTTTAAGGCAAAGAGCCAGGTTATAAGATAACATCAGTCTGGTCAGATCCCTGGAAGACAGCCAGATGACCTCCCAACTCCCTGACCTGACCCAGTATTTCCCAAAGCAGGAGAAAGACAAACTGAAACTTCTCCAAAGGTCCTGTTATGGCCCAATTTAAACATGAGAAAAGAAAGATTAAAAATTGAAAACTATGAGACCGATGTGGCCATTATAAAGAATGATAGTAAACCTGGCATAGTGGTATATGACTGTAATCCCAGCTTCTTGGGAGGCCAAGATATAAAGACTATTTAAGCCCAGGAGTTTATAGTCAGCCTAGATAACATAAAAGAACTCATAAAAAACAAAATATCCAGACCCTGGTGGCTCACACCTGTAATCCTAGCTACTCTGAGGATCAAGGTTCAAAGCCACTGGGGCAAGAAAGTCCATGAAACTCTTATCTCAAATAACCACCAGAAAAATGGAAATGGTGCTGTGGCTCAAGTGGTAGAGCACTAGCTTTCAGCTGAAGAGTTGAGGGACAGTGCCCAGGCCCAGAGTTCAAACCACCCAACAAGCGGGGGTAGGGGGGTGGGGGGAGGGAATTAAAAAGAAAAAAGGTCCTGGAAAGAGTCGATAGTGTTCTTACCTGGGAAGTACTGGCAACACAAATCTTCATATATTCTGTAAGAAAGTTGTTTGTTGAGATCCAGAACTGACTTATCCAAGGTTTTAGTTTCTTTTTCAAATTTTGAGGCACAGTATCCCTCTGCCTTAGCTTGCTAAGTAGTTAAGATTACAGGTGGAAATCACCATACCCAGCCGATAACCAGTAGGGTTTCTTTAGGGTTTTTTTGGTTTGTTTTCCTATATTGGAGATTTGAACTCCAGATTGTGAGCCACACAATCCAACCCTATAACAGCCACCAGCACTCAGCTACCTAGGACTGGACCTCAGAGCCTGGCTGCTGTCCCTGAGCTGTTTTGTTCAAGGTTAGCACTGTGGCCTGAGCCACAGCTCCATTTATGGACTTTTTGGTGGTTAACTGGAGATAAGAGTCTCACGGACTTTCCTGCCCGGGCTGGCTCTGAAGCCTGATCCCCAAATCTCAGCCTCTGAAGCAGCTAGGATCACAGGCATGAGCCACTGGTGTCTGGCAATACTAGTGTTTTTAAATGGTATTTATCATCCTAATTTCCTATTACACAGCACCTATCAAATCCCCAAAGCAATAGTTCTCAAAGTGGGATGTGCCAAGAATCTCTCCCAGCACCATTTGAGGAGCTTCATTAAAGTATGAGCCCAGAACTTCTAAATTAGAACTTAAGGGGATGGCTGCAGGAAATGTGTCCTTCCTTCCTTCCTTCCTTCCTTCTCTCCTGCCTGCCTGCCTTCCTTCCTTCCTTCCTTCTTTCCTTCCTTCCTTTTTTCTTTCTTTGCTTGCTTGCTTGCTTCCTTCCTTTCTTTCTTGCTTGCTTGCTTGCTTGCTTGCTTGCTTGCTTGCTTGCTTTCTTGCCTTCTTTCTTGCTTGCTTGCTTTCTTCCTTTTCTTTCTTTTTCTTTCGTGATGGTCCTGGGGTTAGAACCCAGGGCCGGGGCATTGTGCCCTAGCTGTTTTGCTCAAAGCTAGCACTCTACCACTTAAGCCACAGCTCCACTTATGGCTTTTTTTGGGGGGGGATAGTTAATTAGAGATAAGAGTTTCATGCATTCCTGCTGGGCTGGCTTCAAACCACTACCCTCAGATCTCAGCCTTCTGAATTACAAATGTGAACCACCAGAGCCTGGCTAGGAGTCTGTACTACCAAAGGGTTCCTATGTACTTTTCTCCTCTTAAGTTTGAGAAGCTCCACACTAAGTTAAGTTTACAAATAAAAAAGTAGAAAAGTTCTCCTATCTAAAAAATGACCAAGGACAGACTGTGGTGCAGGACACCCAGACTGCCCACTGGGTCCTGTTCATTGCTCTGCATCTCCACAGCAGTTGGCAAAAAATTGTACAAAATTAGGTTAAAGAAACCACATGTAATTAACTAGCTTTCTCTGTTCTCTCTCTCTCCCTCCCTCCCTCTCTTCTTCCCTCTCTCTCTCCTTCCCTCTCTCCTTCTCTCCTCCCCCACCCCACACCCTTTTTTCTGTTTCCTATTCTAATCTCCCTCACAATGGTCATCCTGCCCTATCCATTTCTTCAGTTTAAAAAAAATAATAAACATTCTAGAGATCAGCCTATTTCTAAGAATAATATTAAATTTCTTTCCTAAACCACTCCACATAAAACCAAGGAACACGCCAGGCGCCGGTGGCTCACCCCTGTAATCCTAGCTACTCAGGAGGCTGAGATCTGAGGATCGTGGTTCAAAGCCAGCTCGGGCAGGAGAGACCGTGAGACTCCTATCTCCAATAAACCACTAGAAAACCGGAAGTGGTGTTGTAGCTCAAGTGGTAGAGCGCTCGCCTTGAGCTGAAGAGCTGAGGGACAGCACCCAGGCCCAGAATTCAAGCCCCATGACCGACAAAAAAAAAAAAAAAACAAGGAACACAACGAGATTGCAAAGGTTCCTCTTGTGAGCCAATCACAAAAATAAACTTTGGCGCTGGTGTGAAGCTCTGATTCAGGGCCTGCCTAGTGTACCTGAGGCCCCGGGTTTGATGATGAACACACACACACACACACACACACACACAGAGTAGAGTTCTTGTATGTTTCTACACATATAAAAAGGGACATTATATTCATGGTATGTTCAACACAGTATGATCAGAACAAGAAAAACAATAGTAAAAGTATATCATGGTAAATAAATAAAAATGTTTTTTACATGCTCTCTGACTCAATAGGTACTCTTACAAAAGTCATCCAAACAATGTTAGTGGACGAATAAATGGAAATGACAAGGACATATATTAGTATTGTTTACTAGAGAGAAAAACATAATACGTGCTACTCTACCGATGTCTTCTAAAAGACACCGTGATTGCTGGGTGCCAGTAGCTCACACCTGTAATCCCAGCTATTCAGAGGCTGAGATCTGAGGATCACAGTTTGAAACCAGCCCAGACAGGAAAGCTCATAAGATTCTTATCTCCAATCAATCACCAAAAAGCTAGACGTGGAGCTCTGGCTCAAGGAGTAGAGTGCTAGCCTAGAGTGAAAAAGCTCTAGAGACAAGCACCCACCCTCCAAATTCAAGCCTGAGGACTGGCACAACAAACAACACATAAATAAAAGACACCACCCTGTTCACAATCCCTCGCTAGGGCCTCAAGGACTTAACCTGACACAGCCTGACCTGAAGGGCTGGTTTTGATTCATTAATGCAATTACTCTTTTTACAACTAAAGGGAGAAGACAGAATTGGCCAATTGGAATTCATGTGCATATTTTCCTTAATAAATAAATTACATATTAAAACCCCAGATAGTCAAATGATTATTTGTAAATATATCTGATATGAGCATATTAATTCCTGTGACAAATTATAACAGCAATGATGTTTTATCCATTTATCAGTTAAATGAGTTATAGTAAGTGATTAACATATTCTTTCAATTGACAATAGGGGAAATATATGTTGATAATAGTCTTAAATTCACAAGTTGTATGTGTGCCTGGACTGGGGCTTGAACTCAGGGCCTTGCATTCTTTTTTTTGCTCAGGTTTGTTGTTCTGTCACTTGAGCCACATCTCAACTTTTTGCTGGTTAATTGGAAATAAGAGTCTCAAATTTGTCTGCCCAGGCTTGATCCTCAGATCTCAGCCTCTTGAGTAGCTAGGATTACAAGCATGAGCCACTAGTGTCCAGTAGATTTTAAAGCTCACTAGAATTAGCCTGTGTGGGAAGTGAATATTGACTCTATTACCAAAATCAAAACCTGGATTTCTAATGAACATGTAACATCGATTTCTAAAGGAAAAAACCTGCGTTCATTAAAGATTAATGTAAATGTGAAATTAATACCCTGAAGTTCCATCAGCCACTTTTTTGTGGTTGTGAGGCTTGAACTCAGGGCTTAGACTCTGTCCCAGAGCTTTTTCCACTCAAGGCTAGCACTCTACTACTTTGAGCCACAGCACCACTTCTGATTTTCTGGGCATTAATTGGATATAAAAGTCTCATAGATTTTCCTGTCCAGGCTGGCTTCGAACCATGATCCTCAGATCTCAGCCTCCTCAGTAGCTGGGATTATAAGTGTGAGCCACTAGCTCCCAGCTCCATCAGCCACTTTGTTGATTTTAAAATAAACCCACTTATCAAATAACAATCTACATAATATTTTCCTCATGTGTTTTAGTCATTTTCTCCTGGAAGGAGAAAGGAGAAGGAAGAAAGTCAGTATTCAATATTTAAAGAAAGTGGAGAACAGTTTGATAATAGATGTTAAAAATGATTTGCTGTATGTAATCAACCATACTGAGAATCATCTCCAGGACCACCCATGAAATAGACACTATGGAGATTAGGGTGGGACAAAATCAATGGGAAAATGACCATGCTGTCTCCCACAGGCCTCTGTGAGCTCCTCACTGCTAATACCACTTCCATTCACATATTCCATGCAGACTCAGACTTAATTGGAAGATCTGATGTCATCTCTACATATTTGGCTCCTTGCTTCCAGAAAATGATGCCAACTATAACCTCTGCTTCACTGATTGTCCAATTACCAAAATATTAGGGATATGCAACTGTTGCTGTCAATGGGCTATATCAAAGTTCTGCCCTTCATGATATAAGATCCCTGCTGTGTGTGTGTGGGGGGGTGTGTGTGTGTTGGTTGGTTGAGACTTGAACTCAGGGCCTTTAGCTTTTCCTCTCAAGGTTACCACTGTACCATTTGAGTCACAGCTCTACTTCTGGTTCTTTGTTGGTTAATTAAAGGCAAAAGTCTCAAGGATTTTCCTGCCCAAGCTAGTTTTGAACCTCAGTCTTCTGATCTCAGCCTTCTGAATAGCTAGGATTACAGACATGAGCCCCTGGTATCCAGCTGTTCTCTGCTTTTTAATTCTTATCAAAACCCATTTGGGAAGACTGCTGGTCTTCCAAGATGGCTGGAAGAACTGTAGAGCCAACTAGTCCTTTGCAGTCTTCCTTGCTGAATTTTGCTCCCTGAATCAAATCTGACCATCAGAAATGTTAATACTCAACCTGTGGAGAGTTTTTCTGAGAATTTCAGGGATTGTGTTCTGTGTTAGATGAAGATTTTTCAAAGGAAGAGCCACGTACACTGTGCAAGTCAAACATGATGCAGTGTTCTCTTTATGAGGATCCAGGAGATGGGTTTCTTTGAGGTTTCAACTACTTGCTTCTGTTTTACAGAATACTAAAAATGTTACTATTTTCAATATGACTGTCCCCCAAACTCACAATCCCTGGCTTGATTTCATCTCCTACCTTAAATTTCTCCTGGATCTCATGTCATCTGCGAGACAAAGAAGAAAGAGGAGAAAGAGAGAAAGATAGAGGGAAAGTCCTGGGTAAAAGAAAGAGAAACTGGAAGATCTGGTTAATATGTTATTTGCTTGTCACACTTGCATATAAATGTAAGGGCAATGTTCATCTAGGAAGTTCTAAGATTGCTTCAAGAGAAGACAGACTCACAAGACTTTCAAGGCAAGTCTTGTACCAAGAGAGTCTTCGGAATAGAACAAAACAAAACAGGTTGGGGTAGCTAGCAAGTAGAAGGTCCCAAGTTCATACCTCACTATTGCAAAAACAAGAATGACAGACCTTGGAAGTAGATATTTGGCTCAAGTGGTAGAGCACCAGACTTGAGTGAAAAAGCCACAGAGCCTGAGGCCCTGATTTCAAGCCCCAGTCCCCCACTAAGACAAGACAAAACCTTGTTACTATTTGCACTCATTATGTCCATGTAATTGACTCAGATAATTTAGACAAGTCACTCCAGAATGGGAAATGATAACCGGACCTGTAAGAGGAAACAGGAAGTCCTTAGGCTTTTAGAGTAACCCAGTACCGCTTCCATTTCTCATAACTTTGACCTACACATGGTACCCTCAGACTGGAGTTGTTCCCGAGTCCCTACATTTAAATTGGCAAGGAGACACTCATTGGACCAGAATGTCTTTCTCTGCCACACCATACTATTCAAGCTACATCAGGAATTGGCAGCTCTTGAGTAACCTCTTGCCTAACATACTAGAACATGAGGACCCAGGCATGAACAACTCCCTCCCAGGGCTGGAGGAATGACTCAGTTGTACAATACTTGTCTAGCCAATGCAAGGCCCTGGATTTGCTCCCCAGCACTGCAAGAAAAAGAAAATATAAAAGCTTTTTTGAACTAGATGCCAGTGAAAGACATCTATAATCCTAGCTACTCAGGAAGTTGAAATTTGAGGACTGAGATTCAAAGCTATCCAGGAGAGGAAGAGGAGGAGGAGGAAGAGGAGGAGGAGGAGGAGGAGGAGGAGGA
>NW_012267246.1:10403220-10409261 GCF_000151885.1 Dipodomys ordii | reverse complement strand
GGAGGAGGAGGAGGAGGAGGAGGAGGAGGAGGCGGTAGCTTATTTGAAGGGAATGTGGATAAAAAGACCCCCAAAACATCTAGTACACCATGAAAGAATTACAATACATAGAAAGAAACCTTCTGAAACCGTCTGAAATTAGAGCCATGATTCAAGAGAGTCACTACTAGAATCTAAGGTCACTTCTCATATCTTCTGTGGGCCTTGGCCTCGACATTCATTTATATTTGCCACATTTCGTCTTTGACTATAATTTCCATTATTTTATGTAATTCTTAGATCTTGTATACTGAGAAAGATCTTGCATACTAAGAAAGATCTTGCAAAGCAGAAAATACATCATCTTCTTATCTGTGTCCTCATAGGTTTCCTATGATCTTTTATATGGTACTCTCTCCATAGTGTGTGTGTGTGTGTGTGTGTGTGTGTGTGTGTGTGTGTGTGTGTGTGTGTGTGCAGGTCCTAGGGCTTGAACTCAGGGTCTGGACTCTGTCCTTGAGCTTTTGTGCTCAAGGCCAGTGTTCAACCACTTGATCCACGGTTCCACTTCTATTTTGCTTGTTAATTGAAGACAAGGTCTTATGGACTTGCCTGCCCAGGCAGGCTTTGAACCACAATCCTCAAATTTCAGCCTCCTAAGTAGCTAGTATTAAGGTGTTAGCCACCAGCACCAAGCTTCAGAATCTTTTATTTTTTTGGGGGGGAGGGGGAGAGCTGGTCCTGAGGCCTGAACTCAGGGGCCTAGGCACTGTCCCTGAGCTATTTTGCTCAAGGCTGGCACTTTACCACAGCACTCCTGCTAATTTTTGAGTGGTTAAGTGGAGACAAGAGTCTCATGGGGACTTTTCTGTCCAGGCTGGCTTTGAACCATAATCATCAGAACTCAGCTTCCAGAGTAGCTAGATTATAGATGTGAGACACCAGCGCCTGGCCAGAATAATAATAATAATTATTATTATTATTCCATTCCTGGGGCTTGAACTCAGGGCTTGGGCACTGTCCCTGAGCTTCTTTTGCTCAAGGCTAGTACTCTACCACTTGAGCTACAGCACCACTTCTGGCATTTTCTGTGTATGTAGTACTGAGGAATTGAACCCAGGGCTTCATGCATTCTAAGCAAGCACTGTACCACTGAGCCACCTTCCCAGCCCAGAATTCTTTTTAAATTGAATCAAAACCACAGACATGACCCAACCTTTTCCTTCAGCCTTTAATCCTTGCCCTTCACACTCTTCCACTGTCCAGGAAAGCCTTCGGAACGAGACGTTTGGACCAACTGCCCTTTGCCCGTGTGAGAGTGAGGAACGCCCTTTGGAGCAGCTCGGTGTGGCCACGGGCCATCAGCCCTGACTGGGCCGTTTGTGCGTTCCACCGGGACGGATTTCCTGTGCTGGCTGACACCCTTAGTGTACAGATTCTTATCACTAAACCAACACAGTCTGGCTCCCAAAAGACCGCCTTTTCCTGGTCTAGCCTTCGCCAACCATTCTTAACTTTGTTCATTGATAAGCGTAATAATTGTTTGGAATACCCTGAGTAGGCATGAGCGTTTTCTATTGGTTATCTAGGACATGCATGCGCTCAAAAGTCCTACCTTCTTCCAGTATAAACATGGATTCTGTTCAAGTATAGGTTTATATCTAAGGCAGGGATATGAATTTGGTTAGAAGATATAGCCTAGAGCTGTGATTTCTTTGGTCTCCAGACACACACTCTCTCTCTCTTTCTCTCTCTCTCTCGATCATTCCTCCCACTCCCTCTCCTCCTCCCTTTCTTCTCCTTCTTCCCCTCCTGCTCCTCTCCTCCTCTTTCTCCTCCTTGAATGATTTCAGACAGAGCTTGCTCTTCAGTGAACCCTGACTGTCCTCCTCCCTGGCACTGATCCAGGCAGACATTTTCACATCCAGCAATTTTTGCCATCCACAATAGCCCGCATCTTTGTTGGTACTGCAGAGCTAGGCTGGCCTCCAGGGGTTCACACAGAGCATGTTCTGTGACAAGTCAGAGGGGACTGGGAAATCTCTGATCTACTGTAAAGCCAAGCCTGTGTGGTAAAAGATAGGCCACCCAATCCTCTCTTTATATTTGTATCTATCTCTACACAGTAAGAAGTCCCTTTTAAACAGAATTATAGCCAGTATAGTAGATCAAGCCTATAACCCTAGCTACCTGGGAAGTGGAGATCAGGGGATGGCAGTTCAAAGCCAGCCTGGGCTTGAAAGTTCTCAAGACTCCATCTCAAACAGTGCCTGGCATGGTGGTACACACCTTGTTATCCCAGCTCTGGGGGAAACACAGTGGCTGGGCCCAGTGGTGTGCATATGCTAGTAATCCCAGCAATTTGGGAAATCACAAATAGGAAGATTACAGTCCAATCCAGTCTGGACCACAAGCAAGAAACGATTTCAAAAATAACCAATGCAAAAAGAAGTGGGTGGAGAAGCTCAAGTGATAGAAAACCTGCTTAGCAAGCACCAGGCCCTGGTTAAAAATGTGTACCTCCAAGAGCCAGGTGCCAGTGGTTCATGTCATAATCCTAGCTACTCAGGAAGCTGAGAGCTAAGAACTGAGATTCAAAGCCAGCCCAGGAAGAAAAATCTATGAGACACTTATCTCCAATTAACCACCAAAAAGCTAGAAGTGGAGCTGTGGCTCAAGTGGTACTAATGTTAGCCTTGATCAATAAAGATCAGTAACAGCACCCAAGCCCTGAGTTCAAGCTTCAAGACTGGGGGCTGGGAAGGTGGCTCAGTGGTAGACTGCTTGCCTTGCATGCATGAGGCCCTGGGTTCAATTCCTCAGCACCCCATAAGCAGAAAAACCTGGAAGTGGCGCTGTGGCTTAAGTGGTAGAGTGCTGGCTTTGAGCTGGAGTCAGGGACAGCGCCCAGGCCCAGAGTTCAGGCTCCATGACCGACAAAAAAAAAAAAAAAACAAGCTTCAAGACTGGCACACACACACACAAAAAGTGTACCTCCAACCAAAACCCTATAAGCACAATATCAGTATGGACCCTTAAACAATTGATACAAATGAATTAATATCATCATATAACTAATCAGTGTTCACATTTTTCTAGTTGTCTCATAAAGATTTATTTGCTTGTATTTGTTTGAATCAAAGTTCACATACTATCCTTAGCTGAGATGTTACTTGAGGCTCTTTGTCTATTCATATGCTTCCTTTTTTTCCTTGTACTTTACTTGCAAAAAAAAATTGTCCTTTGTCCTGTAAAAATTCCTATATTCTGAATTTGGATGATGTATCATATTATAGTTCCCTCTATTTTCTCCACTAGCCATGGTAAAAATCAAGAGACTTGATCAAATTATGTAGGGTTTGGGACCAAGGCTATCTAACGGCAGTGCTGCGTGCCCTCTTGTATGTCTTGAGACACACAGCACTGTCTCTGCATTCTGCCATGCTGGATGGAGCGGTGTGCACAGGTGTTGGCTGTCTGATTTTATTATAAACTTCCTCATCCTTTTTTCAGTAATGGTTTCATTTCTTCATTAGAAGTACCAATATCTTTTATTCCTTCTTCATTTATTAGCCAGAAATGGTGTGTGTGTGTGTGTGTGTGTGTGTGTGTGTGTGTGTGTGTGTGTACACGCACATGCACACACGCACAGGCACCGATCCTGGGGCTTTAACTCAATTCTGGGGCTTGAACTCAGGGCCTGGACACGGCCCTCGAGCTTTTGTGTTCAGGCTAGTACTCTACCACTTTGAGCCACAGGACTATCTTTTTTGAGATAAGAGTCTTACAGACTTTCTTGCTCAGGCTGGCTTTAAACCACTATCCTCAGATCCTAAGTAGCTAGGATTACAGATATGAGCTGTTGACACCTGGCTAGAACTGATATTTTGAAAGGAAATCTCCCTTATCAGCTAGGGTTACCTTGAAATAGCTTTTCTGTTTTTCCACAATAGTGAAAAGTAAAGCCTCCAAAGATGATGAAGAGTTTTCTAGAGTCTGTATATGTGTGTGGGGGTGGGGAGGTTAAATGATTTTTGGTTTTGTTCTTTGAAACAAGGTGTGGCTGGGCAGCCAAGGCTGACCTGGAACTGTGATCCTCCTCAGTACTGGTGTCACAGGTATATATCACTATACTTACATTGTATTTGGGTGTCTTCCAGTTTGAATTTATGAACTCATGGATTGTTAGCGTATTTTATATTCCACGATCCATTACGTTTAGTTTTTATTCAAATGCCTTAGTCATAAAACCTTTGACTCTTAAACATGAATGACCAGCAGATGCCAGTGGCATCTGATCCTAGCTAACCAGGAGGCTGAGATCTGAGAATCAAGTTTAGAACCAGCCCAGGCAGATGACTTGAGTGATACTTAAGTAAATAGAAAATGAAGCAGGATTTAGTTTTTTTGTTTGTTTGCTTGGTTTTTGTTTGGAACACAGCATTGGTCTGTAGCCCTAGCGGGTCTAGAGCTGGTCATCCTCCTGTCTCAGCCTCCTGAATACTGGGATTACAGGCATGAGACATCACATACAGCTCTAAAATAAAGGAGTATTCAAGAGAGGAAAATCAGAATGCATCAGCTAACTCTTCTGTGGAGATGACTTCATCATAATAATGTAAGCACTCTATTAATAACCAAAAATTATGATCTAATCATATTGATGAGGAGAGGAGTGGGAAGGTATGTGTGTGTCTGTGTCTGTGTGTCTGTGAGTTAAAGAGAGTTAAACCAGGTTCAGGTAGCTCTCACTTGTAATCCTAGCTTCTCAGGAGGCTCTAAGGGTCACAGTGTGAAGCCAGCCAGAGCAGAAAAGTCCCTGTGAGACTCGTATCTCCAACTAACCACTCAAAAACCAGAAGTGGCACTGTGGCTCAAGTTGTAGAGTGCTAACCTTGAGCACACAGAGGCTCAGGGACAGAAGAAAAAGAAAGAAAGAAAGAAAGAAAGAAAGAAAGAAAGAAAGAAAGAAAGAAAGAAAGAGGGAGGGAAGGAATGAGGAAGGAAGGAAGAAGAAAGAAAGAAAGAAAGAAAGGAAGAAAGGAAGGAAGGAAGGAAGGGAAGGAAGATGAATTTTCCCCTTTTATAGGATGTATTTAAACTACTAAATGCTAAAACTTCAGAACAAAAATAATAAAACAGTTAAAACACATTGTTTAGAATTAGTGAGTCAAATGTCAGAAGTAACAGCTAAAAATATTTGATGTTTGTTGTTCCTGGGAGCTAAAATCTGGACTGTAGGGGTGGAGCAGAGGACTTTTATTTTTATTTCTATTTGACATTTTAGATTGTGTAACCATGTACATTTATTGATTGAGACATTTTAATTAAAAACTTGTCACATTTCTAGGTGTCTCTAACTCAAATAATTCTACTGCCAAGAAATTTATTTCAGATTGGAGCCCTGGCCTCAAAAGTCTTGAAAGAGTCCAAGAGGTCTCATGAATTCTAGGAGATTCAGGAAAGACCCTCTGGTCTCCAGTGCGCATGATCTCCACCCCCAGTCCAAGTCCATAGTTTCTTCAATTCTTGGGTAAAGCCTAGCACAAAGGAATCCATCACTGGTGGCTCACACCTACAATCCTAGTACTCAGGAGGCTAAGCCCTGAGGATCTCAATTCAAAGCAGCCAGGCAAACAAATCCTTGACACTCTATCCCAGTAAAAAGCCAGAAGTGGAGGTGTGGCTCAAAGTGGTAGAGCACCAGCCTTGAGCAGCAAAGCTAAGTAAGAGCACAAGCTCTGAGTTCAAGCCCAGTACTAATACAAAAAAAGGAGGGAAAGGAAAAGAAAACAAAAGAGAATAAAAACAAAAGTTGTCTATGTGTTGCCAGGCATAATGGTACATATCTATTAATTCCAGTTACTTGCGAGGCTGAGGCAGGAAGATCATGAACTCCAGGTCAACTTCGGCTGCACAATGAGACTCTGTGGAGGGAAGGGAAGGAAAAAGGGAGGAGGGAGGGAGGGAGAAAAGAAGGGAGGGAGGCAGGGAGGCAGGGAGGCAGGAAGGAAGGAAGGAAGGAAGGAAGGAAGGAAGGAAGGAAGGAAGGAAGGAAGGAA
>NW_012267246.1:10389351-10403170 GCF_000151885.1 Dipodomys ordii | reverse complement strand
AAGGAAGGAAGGAAGGAAGGAAGGAAGGAAGGAAGGAAGGAGGAAGGAAGGGAGGAAGGAAGGAAGGAAGGAAAGAAGGAAGGAAGGAAGGAAGGAGGAAGGAAGGATGGGAGGGAGGGAGGCAGGGAGGCAGGCAGGCAGGCAGGCTGTACAAAGAATGGATCCCATTCTGCTCAGAGAATCTGAAAACATAGATACAGTTTTCTTCTTTCTTGCTCTGGCCCTTTCTCCATTTATACCTCTGGGAAACTCAGAACAAACCTCTTTCTTCACGGAAGTTCAGGAACCGCAGCCCACCTTCTTCACTATAGAAGGATAGGAAGGAGTGCATATGCCAGGTGGACACAGCGGCCCCTGGTGTGGGAGGCAGAGTAGGGCTTCTGTTCATGTTTTCTCATTCTTTCTGGCTTCGTATTTGTAGGCTTCTTCCTTTCCTTACTTTCATTTTTTGCCTCTTTGTCTCTTTCCCTTCTTCCTTCTTTCCTTCTTTCTTTTTTTATTGTCAGTCGTAGGGCTAGAAGTCAGGGCACTGTTCCTAAGCTCTTTTTTTCCCATTTTTATTATAATTTCTGCAGTGATTAGGTAGAATTTTTTTTAAATTTATTGTCAAGGTGATGTACAGAGGAGTTACAGTTACATAAGTAAGGTAGTGATTATATTTCTTGTCTAACTTGTTACCCTCTCCCTCATTTTTCTCCCTCTTTCCAATGTATTGTCTTGTGATTAGCGCTGTTGCATAGGTTCCCCCTTTGTCCTTTGTCTCATCATTTTGTTGTTCCTGTTCCCTTCCCTAGTTCAGATGAACATGTATACAATACCCAGTTTACCAAAATCAAATACATATTAAGTGAAGTAAGCCAGACCCAAAGAAACATAGGTCCCATGGTTTCCCTGGAAAATCTTAGCAGATGAGCAGAATAGCTCAATAGCTATGTGCAAATGACCATCTATGGTGATGCTAAGCTGGGCACTGGCGGCTCATACCTGTAATCCTAGTACTCAGGAGGCTGAGATTTAAGGATCATGGTTCAAAGCCATCCAGGGCAGGAAAGTCTGTGAGACTCTTATCTCCAATTAACCACCAGAAACTGGAAGTGGCACTGTGGCTCAAGTGGTAGAGTGCTCGCCTTGAGTTGAAGAGCTCAGGGACACTTCTCAGGCCTAGAATTCAAGCCCCACGACTGAGAAAAAAATCTCATGGACTTTCCTGCCCCCACTGGATTTGAACCTCAAGCCTCAGATCTTAGCCTCTTGAATAGCTAGGGTTACAGGCATGAGTCACTGGGGTCTGGCTTTATCTAACTTTCTAGCACTCCCTTGGAGGTACAAATTATTAAATGATTTCAAAGATGAAGAAATAATGACTCAGGTCATAGAATTAGTGAGAATCGGGCTGGGAAGGTAACTAGGTGTTAGAGCGCTTGCCTTGCATGCCTGAGGCCCTGGGTTCGATTCCCCAGCACCACATAAGCAAAAAGAAAAAAGCTGGAAGTGGCACTGTGGCTTAAGTGGTAGAGCGCTAGCCTTGAGCTGAAGAGCTGAGGGACAGCGCCCAGGCCTAGAGTTCAGGCCCCACGACCAGACCCCCCCAAAAAAAAAGAATTAGTGAGAATCTTAAATTCTTTATCCAAAGCCCAAAGCCAGTTTCTTCTGAGTAACACTCCATCACCTCTTCTAAATGCTCCTGAACTCAGTGTGCTCACTGTTGTGTAATGAATGCTATTACCCATGGAAGATGCTTTCCTGGAGAAAGCCAGCCAATCTGCATTCTCAGAGCCTAGGTCCAACCTGGAAGAACAAATAGCTCTCAGTCTGCTGTGCTCTGAAACTCTCCAACTGTGCTGGGGCTCATGCAGAGCCTTTTGCTACCTGGGGTTCTTTATAAGAAGTCAACCTGTAGAAGTAGTTAATTAAACCCTGTTTCAAAGGGATACATTCATGAAACCCCTTATCTGAATTAGAATGTGTTCCCTTTGTAAAAGGTGAAAGCAAAGAATTATCAGTCTTCTCCCTTAATCTAAAGCAGACATCCACTTCCCCCAACACACACACACACACACACACACACACACACACACACACACACACACATCATGTACAGGAAGAGAGAGAGAGAGATACACCTTGGCATAAAATCTAATGTTTTACCTTTCCCAAAAGACCACAAGAGGAAGGGAGTCCTGCTGATTTTCAGGTCATGTTGATTTAGCACTTCATCCTTTAAGCATCCTGGCTGACTTGCTGGTAGATTTTCATTTTTACATCCTGCTAAGTAGCTTGCAGGGGTGTTGTTCCTCTTAATTAGTTAACATTTGTCAGGCACATTACAGATCAAAGTGCTTGCTATGTCAGTGCTAAATGTGAACATGTGGGCATCCTCAAACTGTCCTTGGTCTGCACTGGCACAGTGCCAGTCGAGTTGTGCAAGATTTGGAAAAAGGTTTAAGCATTTTCCTCTGAACTGTATACAGTTTACTGAAATATGCCTTTTTGGTCGAGAGTAGCAATAAATGCAGAACGTTGTGTATTCATGTGATTTTGTGGTTTTCTTTCTGTTGCTATTGTTGTGTGTGTGTGTGTGTGTGTGTGTACTGGGACTTGGACTCAGGACCTTGCTTGGTCCTGAAGTTGGTGCTCTACCACTTGAGCCATACTTCTACTGCTGATTTTTTGCTGATTAGTCCAAGATCAGCTTTTCTGCCTGAGTGTCTTCGAACTGTGATCCTTAGATCTCAGCCTCCTGAGTAGCTAAGATTAAAGGCATGAGTCGCCAGTGCCCATCTTAATGTGATTTTCTGAGCCTGAGCGCTGCCTCTACTTACTCAAAGTGCCATGATCTGAAAGGGACAGAAACAGGGTGCTCCAGTGACCCTGACACACAGCAAGTAGTTCATACTTGGATATCTCATTTTGTTTTCTCTTTCACTAAGCAGGTAGGTGATGACACAATTTAACTTCATTTTCAAGGTAGCTCTGAGTAAAACAAAAAGATTCCATTAAAACTGCAGCCTGAGTGGGCACCGGTGGCTCACACCCTAGCTACTCAGGAGGCTGAGATCTAAGGATCACAGTTTGAAGCCAGCCCAGGCAGGAAAATCCGTGAGACTCCTATCTCCAATTAAAAAGAAAAATCCAGAAGTGGCGCTGTGGCTCAAGTGGTAGAGCGCTAGTCTTGAGTGAAAGGAGCTCAGGGACTGCATCCAGGCCCAGAGTTTAAGCCCCACAACCGACAAAAACAAAACAAAACAAAAGCTGCAGCCTGTTTAATGAAATGTTGAGTAACATTTTGCTAGGAATATAGTCACCAAACCTGGGTTTATCTTTGTGTGTGTGTGTGTGTGTGCAGGCCTGAGTGACATCCTTGAGTCTTTTCACTCAAGTTTAGCCCTCTACCAAAGCTCAATACCTCAGTTTCTGGCTTTTTAATGGTTAATTGGAGATAAGAGTCTCATGGACTTTCTTGCCTGGGATGGCTTCAAACTGTGATCCTCACATCTCAGTTTCCTGAGTAGCTAGGATTACAGGCATGAGCCACCAGCGCCTAGCTCTTTAAAATAAATAAATAAACAACAAACAGCCTAAAAAAACTCTTGATAGCCCATTCAAATCTGCCAGTTACCAGAAAACAACTTACAGTATTGTTAATAAATATTGTTTTGATGGATCCAGATTTCATTTTAGGACTGTATCAAATTATTCTTTGTTTTTAAATTGCTTTTAAAAAATATTCTGGCAGAAACTTGGCTTTGAACTCAGGGACCCATACTTAACTAGATAGGCACTCTACCTGCCTACCTAAACCAAATGCCCAGCCCACAATTGCTCATAAAAGCCTGAGTTATTTTGATCATCAGAATCCTCAGAGCTCCAACAGAATCCTCTCAGTCAATGTAAATTTCCATATTCATCCTCCACTCACTTTTCTATAATTAGTGCTGCCGTCACCAGGGAGCCACATTCTGGTGGGCAGGTAGCTATGGGTACAGCAGGCAGGTTTCAGTCAAACATTTCCTTTTAAGCCATCTATAAGTTTTTCCTCTCCTTTCAAATGACTCCGATTCTGTAAAGGAGAATTTGCTGCATTCTCTGAAGACTGCTCTTTGCAAATGCTAAGTATTACCCACTAACTTACACTTCTTTCTCGATGTCCCAGTTAAGTAAAAGACATAAGTGAGTTTCTAACAAATTTCTTGCGAAGTATGGTGATAGGCACCTATAATCACAGCACGCAGGAGGCTGAGGCAAGGAGATTCTGAGTAGAGGCCAGCCTGAGCTAAATAGTGAGTTCAGGCCATCTTGAGATTACAGAGTGAGACCTTCTCCCCTCCCCCCCCTTACACACACACAAATTTCTTTCTCATGGCCTTTCCTGTCCATCTGGCTTCAAACCATAATCCTTAGATCTCAGCCTCCTGAATAGTAAGTATTACAGGTGTGAGCCACTAGTGCCTGGTTAACACAAGAATTTCTTGGTCATGGGGCTGGAAAGGTGGCTCAGTGGTAGAGCGCTTGCCTTGCATGCATGAGGTCCTGGGTTCGATTCCTCAGCACCACATAAGCAAAAAGAAAAAAGCTGGAAGTGGTGCTATGGCCCAAGTGGTAGAGTGCTAGCCTTGAGCTGAAGAGCTGAGGGACAGCGCCCAGGCCCAGAGTTCAGGCCCCATGACCAGACCCAAAAAAATAAGAATTTCTTGGTCAGGCTACATCTAGGATTTTTTTTTGCTTTTATATTTTTACCAAGACAGATTATTACTTCAAAATCTAGTTATTCTGGCCACATACTGGTGGCCCATGCCTGTAATGGTGGCTCAGGAGGCTGAGATCTGAAGATCCCAGTTCAAAGCCAGCCCGGACAGGAAGAAGTCTGTGGGACTCTTACTTCCAATAAACTACTCAGAAAAGGCCAGAGGTGGCGCTGTGGCTCAAGTGGTAGAGCACTAGCTTTGAGCCAAAGAAGCGCAGGCTCGGTGCCCAGGCCCTGAGTTCAAGATGCGAGTGCGTGCGCGCGCGCGCTCACACACACACACACACACACACACAATCTAGATATTCTGTTAAAAACACAGTTTGTCTTTTCTTTGTTGGTACTGGGGATTGAACCCAGGACATTGCACTTGCTAGGCGAGTGCTTTGCTGCTGAGCTATATACATCCCAGCCTACAAAGCCACATTGTAAGTGACAAGGGATATAGGTAGAACTTAGTGATCAAGTGTTTGCCCAGCTTGAAACCCAGATCCTGAAGAGGAAAATGAGAACATAGACCCTGGCCTGTTCCTCTCTGCTTGCTTTGCCACCCTGCTGAGATAAAGAAATCTCTCCCATACTCTCAGTGCCCTGACATCCATCTCACCATGCCACACGCCTCAGAACGCTGCAGCCAGCCTTCCAGGGATCATGAGCCAACATAAGCGCTTGCTCGCTCTCTCTCTCTCTCTCTCTCTGCTGATTCTGGGACTTGAACTCAAGGCCTAGGCACTGTCCCTGAGCTTTCATGCTCAAGACTAGTGCTCTACCACTTTGAGCCACAGCTTCACGTACAGGTGTTTGGTAAGGTTAACTGATGATATGAGTCTCACACATTTTCCTACCTGATCCTCAAATCTCAGCCTCCTGAGTAGCTAGGATTACAGGTGTGAGCCACTGGTGCTTGGCTATCTATCATTTATCTAGCTTATTAAATCATAATATCTTTCCTTTCCTATTATTTAATTCTACTTTTGCTTTTAGTTGTAATATGTTTAAGAGTTGAGTAATGCTGGGTACTAAATGAGACTCTTATCTCCAATTAACCACTGGAAACCCGGAAGTGGAGCTGTGGTTTAAAGTGATAGTATGCTAGTCTTGAACACAAGAGCTCAGGGACAGTGGGTAGGCCCTGAGTTCAAGCCCCATAACCAACAACAACAACAAAAAAAAAAAGAGTTGAAGCCGGGCGCTGGTGGCTCACGCCTGTAATCCTAGCTACTCTGGAGGCTGAGATCTGAGGATTGTAGTTCAAAGCCAGCCCAAGCAGGAAAGTCTGTGAGATTCTGAATTAACTACCAAAAAGCTGGAAGTAGAGCTGTGGTTCAAGTGGTAGAGTACCAGCCTTGAGAAAAACAGCTCAAGGACAGTGCCCAGGCCCTGAGTTCAAGCCATAGGACTGGAAAAAGGGGAGGGGACCTAGGGGGTGGAGATGTGGTTCAAGCAGTATAGAACCTGAGTTTAAGCTTCAGCACAGCTAAAAAAAATCAAACCAAACCAACAGTCATGAAGGAGGTCAGCTGGAAGTGACAGAAAAAAGAGGCAAGCAAAGTACTTCTGCCTACTTGGGAGGTGAAGGATGGGAACTCAGTTGAAGGTCAGCCTAGAGAATAAAAGGTTTTAAACCTCCACCTCTATCAGTGGGTGGGCAAATTTAGTACACTCCTGTTGTCCCAGAGACAATGGTAGGCTTGGCTTGGACATAAAGCAAGACCTTATTTTGAAAATAACCAATGCAAAAATGGCTGGAGGTGTGTCTGAAGTAGTACAGTGCCTATCCAGCATGCATGAGACCCTGACTACCACAGAAGGAAGGACAGAAGGAAAGAAGGGAGGGAGGAAGGGAGGGAGGAAAAGAAAGTAGAGAAGGAGGGCTGGGAATGTGGCTTAGTGGTAGAGTGCTTGTCTAGCATGCATGAAGGCCTGGGTTCCATTCCTCAGTATCACATACACAGAAACTGCCAGAAGTGGCACTGTGGCTCAAGTGGTAGAGTGCTAGCTTTGAGCAAAAGAAGCTTAGGGACAGCGCCCAGGCCCTGAGTTCAAGCCCCAGGAGTGGCAAAAAAAAAAAAAAAGTAGAGAAGCAAAGAGGAAGGAAGGAAGGGAGGGAGGGAGGAAGGGAGGGAAGGAGGGAGGGAAAGAGAAAACAAGTTGCAAAAGCCAAGGGCACACATAGTATAAAGGGCAGCAGCCTGAGCAAGGGATGAGCTTAGACATGAGCTCAGTTGTCTGTATTAGTAGAAACGGAAGACATGTGCACCAGGTGTTCCGCAGGACCCTTGAGCCCAGAGTCTGCTGCCAGGAACCATTGCTAGCCAGGGGAGCCCGGGACCCTGGAGCAGAGCCACAGTGATGGGGACAGGACCATGGTAGACAGGACAGGACAGGAGCCCGAAGTCCACCTGAGCCAGGGACCGAAAAGCAAAGACTGTGCAGGACAGCAATTGCAGTGACCAATGGCGGATGGAGCTGTGAGCCTCTGAATGCAAATTCAGGCCATCCCACCTGACGTGCCAGTCTGAGAGTCGCTAGTGTACCTCCAAGGAAGGAAGTTTTGGAACTCATTGCAATCGGTGTGTGGAAGAACCTCTACCTCAGCACAGGGCACCTAGCAAGATCCCAAAATGTATTTTTTTTTCCTCCTCCCTTTCTTCCTCCTCTTCCTTCTCCTCTTTTTCTTCTTTTTGGCAATACAGTATGGGGTTTGAACTTAGGATCCACACTTACTTGGCTGGTGCTCTACCACATGAGCCCTTCTTCGCTCTGCTTTTTGTTGGTTATTTTAGAGCTAGAACCTCATGACTTTTCTTCCCAGGTTAGCCTCAAACCACCATCCTCCAGATGACAGATGTCAGCCACCAGCACCAGTCCACGTCTTTCTGGGCTCGTAGCTAGTTGACCTTCCTTGGCCTCTCTTATTTAGGAGGAAAGGTGTGGGATTGAGTCCTAGCCAAAGGAAGGTGAGTCAAATTGAGGCAAGGTACTGTTGTCCTGAACTGATAGAGAAGAAGAAATAGACTTCCATGGTCTTACAGGTCTTTGCTGCTAGAGTAGTGTAGCTTACCCTATGTAATACTCCAGTGGCCAGAGATTTTTCAAGATCCCATAAGGGTTATCATTTTTTTAAAAATGCCCTTAAAACACCAGATTTAGGTGTTGTAGGTATATGACCACTTCATGGACATACAAAGAGCTGTTTCCATGGTAACACTAGAGACACAGGCTTGCTTGCTTGTCCTTTGTTTGGAAGGCTGAAGATCATTTCCTGCATAAGTAGTTTCAGAAATAGCTGCAGGATCCCCATTCTAGCACCTCTCTCTCTCTCTCTCTCTCTCTCTTTCTCTCTCTCTCAGTCATGGGTTGAACTCTGGACCTGGGTGCTGTCCCTCAGCTCTTCAGCTCAAGGCTAGCGCTCTACCACTTGAGCCATAGTGCCACTTCTGATTTTCTGGTAGTTTATTGGAGATAGTTTCACAGACATTCCTGCCCAGGCTGGCTTTGAACCACTATTCAAAGATCTCAGGCTCCTGAGTAGCTAGGATTACAGGCTTGAGCCACCAGCGTCTGGCACCTCTTTAACCTATAATACTCAAAGCAGTAGTTCAATGAAGACACCTGTCATTTTTGTCCTGGTGTCAGGGGGTGAAGAAACAGGAAATTAGGAAAGAAAAATCAGATGCCGCTTCTGTCAAGTCAAAATTAATAGAAGGGCCTGGGTGTCAGTGGCTAATGCATGTAATAATCCTAGCAACTCTGGCAGCTGAGATCTAAGGATCGGGTTTCAAAGCCAGCTCAAGCAGAAAAGTCAGTGAGACTCTTATCTCCATTAACCAGCAAAAAGCTAGAAGTGAAGCTATGGCTCAAGTGGTAGGGCACCAGCCTTGATAATGAAAATCAAGCAAGAGCCCTTGGCCTTGAGTTCAAGTCCCAGTATCAGCAGGAAAAAAAAATTACTAGAAAGGGACTCTGTCATGTTACTCCAAGTTTAAAAGGAGATGAAGGCTCTTTTAAACTCTACTGTCTCAAAAGCCTGGGTTTCATCCTAGCAGGGAGACCATGAATACTGCAGAGAGCCAGTATAATCTATTAAACCTCACAACACAAGATGTCTGTTTTGTTTTTCCAAGAGAAATCTGGGAGTGGCCCAAGTAAAAGAAAATCCACAAGCAAAACAAAAGCAAGGCAATTCCATTGCTTTCCTCCCCACTGCAATCTCAGAAGTTCGGTTTCCTCTCTCCATCTTGCCAGCAGAGATGGGAGAAGGGAAAGAAAGAGAAAGTGGTTATCAAGTAGAGAGAGCGGAAGGGGCCCCTGTGCTATCTTGGAGAGCACCCTCATGAGTACATGGGTGCTTGGGAGTGAGATATGCAGTTCAATAACGTTCCAGGGATGTGAGTTCTAGGCCAAGGTTCAGTGCTTCCCGCACCCTTCACCCAGCCCTAGCATCTGACCTTCGACTTCAAGATGCCAGGAGCGTGGAGCCCGTCCAGTTCTTTTCTGGATTCTGTACATATTGGCTTGGAAGTGCTGCTGACTTTGACTCCTTTCCATCCCTGGGCCCAGAAAGCAGCTGACACCCCTCCGATGGGCTCAACGCAGACACAAAGGGCACAGCTTTTAGGAATGGCTGTGTTAGTACATGGCAAATAACAGGTGTGCCATCATGGCATTTCTTGTTTCCATAGTGCCTTGGGCTCCTGCTCAAATGCTGCTTCTTCCCATAATGCTCTGGGTGCCCACCAAAAGGGCCAAGATGGCTCATGCAGAAGCCATCAAGATATCAGTTCAAAGCCCAAGGGAGGAGACATGGGAGGCCCCATATTATAAAAGGAAGAGGAATATAGTAAGGGGAGAATGCCACTGGACTCCATTTCAGGCCCCTTCCCTGATGGATAGAGTCTTGCTACTCTCCTGGTTTTCCTTTCACTTTCAAATATACTTACTCCGTTTACCTTTAAAAAAAAAAAAGAATCACTATCCTGGAATATAAATACACATATGTATGTGTATATATATATATATATATATACACATACATATGTATGGATATGTATATGTGTAACTAACTTACAGGAAGCTTGAACCTGTGTAGGCAGGCGGTAAGGTCAAGGGGAGGGTTGGCAGACAAACTGAGAGAGGAAGCCTGGGCAAATAGAGCCATAACATCTCATGTACATGTATGAAAATGGGACCAGGTGACTTGAGGGATGGGTGGGTTTAGGAGATTTGGGGGTGGGGGATGATGGAAGGCATGATCAAGATGCACTGTACTCACAAACCGACATGTTGAATTAAAACCCTTGTGTGTAACTACTTAAAGAGAATTTTTTGTTTTTGTTTTGACAGTCCTGGGGCTTGAACTCAGGACCTGGACACTGCCCCTGAGCTTCTTTTGTTCAAGGCCAGCACTGTACCACTTGAGCCACAGCACCACTTCCAGCATTTTCTGTTCATGTGGTACTGAGGAATCGAATCCAGGGCTTCATGCATGCTAGGTGAGCACCCTGCCACTAAGCCACATTCCCAGCTCTACTTAAAAGATAATTTTTAAAACTTAAGTAACTATAATAATAATTTAAAAGCCATTTTAGGAAGGCTTGCAGCCAGAAGGTCCTAGAGGGAGGAGGGGCTAGGGTTCACATTCCCAGAACAGGATTTCCCCGCTTGCCACTCCCATTTAAACTTGAGTCCAAGTGACTATGGAGTCTGAGAGCCACGTCTGTCTTTCCCTCATTTACTCCTTTGTAGGTATATCTGCAGCATCTGCGATGCAAGCCTTATTTGAGATGATGGGCTACAGGAGAAAAGGGGTTGGGGCTCTTGTCCTTTGGTGAAGGTAACAGCTCTAAGTGGAGCTGTGGTTCAAGTGGTAGAGCACCAGCCTTGAGTGAAAAAGTTGAACTCAGGTTAGGAGTTTAAGTCCTAGTACCAGCGCATATGCGTTCTTTTTCTCTCTCTCTCTCTCACACACACACATATTATATGTGTGTGCTTTCCAGTAGGGACACAGAAATTTAGTGCACATTTTATATGCTGGCTTGTAAGGTAACAGTCCCACTGAAACTTGAGTAAGTTCCCTAACTTCCTTACATTTATTGTTGGCCATATGTTTAATGGAGATAATAGTATATATTAATGCAGTTCGTGGTTCTCAGAATTTCACTTGAGTCTGGCCTAAGACACTAGATTCAGGTCCTACAATGCAAAGCTGTTAGTTCAGGAGCCCTGAGATAGGAGATGCTGCAGGATCATTAGGTTTAAATAAGACATGTACAAAACATTTAGCACATGTCTGATAACCCATAATGCTTCTGTCTGAGTGGGCCTAACATGAGGAACAACTTCCTTTGGGAAACAAAATTCCTCTAGCATCTCTGAAAAATCAAACATAAAATTAAAAACTCCAGGCCTCAATACGGTTAGAAGGTGCAAAATTTCCCTTTTATTTTACAAGTTAAAAAGAATTCTTGGTTGGGCACCAGTTGCTTAAGCCTGTAATCCTAGCTACTCAGGAGGCTGAGTTCTGAGGGTCAAGATTCAAAGTCCAGGCAGGAATGTCTGTGAGACTCTTCCCTCTACTAAATTAGCCAAAAAGCTAGAAGTGGAACTGTGGCTCAAGTGTTAGAGTGCTAGCCTTGAGCAAAATAAGCTGAGGGACAGTGTCCAGGCCCTGAGTTCAAGCTCTAGGAGCAGCACAAACGGTAGTAGCAGTAATAATAATAATGATAATTGGGCTGGGAAGGTGGCTCAGTGGTGGAACGCTTGCCTTGCATGCATGAGGGCCTGGGTTTGATTCCTCAGCACCACATAAGCAAAAAGAAAAAAGCCGAAGTGGCACTGTGGCTCAAGTGGTAGAGCGCTAGCCTTGAGCTGAAGAGCTGAGGGACAGTGCCCAGGCCCAGAGTTCAGGCCCCACGACTGGACCCAAAAATAATAATAATAATTCTTATATGTTCAGGAATACTTTATAAGTGGACAGATTTCATATTTCCCAGGTACTCTTACTACACAGTTACAATGCACAGATTACAAGGTGGTGTCAACAACACAACAAACCTAAAAAAAGTTGTTGATGAAAAACCTGTGAAGGAGAAAGTGTGAGGTTGTTTAATGCAACTTATGGCACATTGTACGATCAGTTATTTTGGGCAATGAAGTAAATAGCTGCCTGGATTTTCAACAGGAGAAGAAAAAAAGTGTCTTTCCTTGCCAAATGGATAATTTCAACTTTTTTTTTTGGCCTTCGCTGTATTTAATGTTTTACTGTTTATGAAATAGCAACTGTCAAAATTCCTCTGAAATACTTTTTTGGGGGGGATGTGTGTGTGTGTGTTGTGTGTGTGTGCACGCACACAGGCCAGTATTGGGACTTGAACTCAAGGTCTTGAGTTCAAGGTTTTCTTGCTCACAGTGGCACTCTACCACTTATTCTATGACTACAGTTTAGAATTTTGCTGGTTAATGGGAGATCAAAAGTCTCTCAGACCTTTCTGTCCATGATAACTTCAAACCATAATTCTCAGATCTCAGCTTCCTGAGTAGATATAGGATAACGTGTGAGTCACCAGCATCTGCTCTGAAGTCATATTTTTCATACACAATCTGAGTATCTGCATTCAATGATTAAACCTGTGAATGTTGCTATTTTAATGTCATGCAATATTTGCACAGAAAATTCACAACTAAGAAATAAAGACGATCTCTTAGATTGTGTCTTACTTGAATTTGCATGTATAGCTAAATAACCAACATTAGCCATGATTTTTTCAACAAAAAGCATTCTTCATAGATGAAACAAAGTATGTTGCTGTGTCTGCGGGGCCTGTTACATAGTAAGCTTTCCTTCATGTTGAATAATAGGAAAGTTATAATTTCCAGAATGATGAAAGGACAAGCAATTCTAAGAAAACCAGATGGGAAAAATAACAGAGGGATTTCCAGTGAAGCAGAGTTCAAAGGACACATTGACATTTCATAGTTCTGAAAAAGCAACACACACATGATCAGTACTGATCAAATCCTGGAATTTCTAGTGTGTGGCTGGCTCCCCTGGGGGAACGTGAATGACCTTCATTACAGCAAGACTGGCCCCTGGTGGTGGTGAAGGGATCACCATTCTGATGTCAGAACCAGGCTACTGTGCACAGTCCCACTTATCAATCACTGGGCCCAAAGCTAGAATTATAGGCATGAGCCCCAGCATCTGGCTATAGACATTTTTTTTGGGGGGGGTCCGGTCGTGGGGCCCGAACTCTGGGCCTGGGCACTGTCCCTCAGCGCTTCACCTCAAATCTAGCGCTCTACTACTTGAGCCACAGTACCACTTCTGGCTCTTTCTGCTTATGTGGTACTGAGGCATTGAACCTAGGGCTTCGTGCACACAAAGCAAGCACTCTACCTCTAAGCCATATTCCCAGCCCCACATTATATATTTTTAAAAGGTCCTTGAGATAGCATTAAAAAGTCCCCAATAAATGAATATAGGTTAAACTTAAAAATTTTAAGAATAGGGGCTGGGAAGGTGGCTCAGTGGTAGAGGGCTTGCCTTGCATGCCTAAGGCCCTGGGTTCAATTCCTCAGCACCACATAAGCAAAAAGAAAAAAGCCGGAAGTGGTGTTGTGGCTCAAGTGGTAGAGCGCTAGCCTTGAGCTGAAGAGCTGAGGGACAGCGCCCAGGCCCAGAGTTCAGGCCCCACGACCGGACCCCAAAAAAAAAATTTAAGAATAATATCAAATCTTTGGCACAGTGACTCTGAGTTCCCAATTAGAATATTAGTAGGTTTAGAGCTGGGGAAGAATGCTTCCCTGGCACATTTTAGGCCCAGGGTTCGATCCCTAGCCCTATAAACAAAAGCAAAACAAAATATTAAGTTTCAAATAGAGTACATTTCACTAAACTGTTGTCAAATGCATATCTCTTTGAGATCCTTAAGTTTAAAAATCTGCTTGAAACCAGGCACCAGTTGCTCACCCCTGTAATCCCAACTACTAAGGAGGGTGGGATCTAAGGATTGTGGTTCAAAGCCAGTCTGGGCAGGAAAGTCCACAAGACTCTTTTTTTTTTTGGGGGGGGGG
>NW_012267246.1:10372890-10388205 GCF_000151885.1 Dipodomys ordii | reverse complement strand
GCTGTAGCTCAAGTGGTAGAGCGCTCGCCTTGAGCTGAAGAGCTGAGGGACAGCACCCAGGCCCAGAGTTCAAGCCCCACGACCGACCAAAAAAAACCCAAGAAAGTCTGTCTCTTCTATCTCCAATTAACCATCAGCAAAAAGCTAGAAGTAGAGCTGTGGCTCAAATGGTAAAGTACTAGCCTTGAGCAGAAAAGCTCAAGACCCAGGCCCTGAGATCAAGTACTGTTGTGCAAGTGGGTACACACACACACACACACACACAGGAAGGAAGAAAGGAAGGCAGGAAGAAAGGGAGGGAGGGAGGAAGGAAAAAAAGGAAGCTCTTTAAGTCCTGTGAACCCACTTATTGTGGGTTTATCTTCAGAAGTCCTGTAAAAGGTCACACTAGGGGCTGGAGGTGTGGCTCAAGTGGTAGAGCACTTGCCTAGAAGACATAACAAAGTTCAAACCATCGAGCCACCCAAAAAGCTCACACTAAACAGACCCTAATTCTCCACCCCTGGGGTAAAAATACAATACAAACGTTGTAAAGCACAAATGAGTTGTCACAGCCCCAAGCCACTCCCACATTCCGATTCCTTTCACTTCAGAGATGAATTCCGTTTATTTCAGAGATTCATTCTAAAATTCTCAGAAGCAGTTGAGTTTTCCCAATCCTATATAAAATCCATCTCCTATTTCTCAGCCCAAAGGCAAAAGCAATTTACAGTGTGAAGGAAAGAGGGAGAGAGGAAGGGAAGGAGGGCGGGAAGAAGGGCTAACATGAATGACCTAAAATTTTATTCTTATTGTATATATCTGAACTCAGAAGGCTTTGTGTGATCTACTATAAATCTGAAAAACATTTAGCACAGTTGGAAAATAATGTTAAGAAAAATTCATACAAGTTTCACTAGTAAAGCTCGTGTATATTTTACTGCATTTATTTGGCTTTTATTGCTGGACAAACCCCTTTTTGTTTGTTCTCTCCTGAATATCAAAGGCAAGTTCAGATTTTGTATTAGTCTTACAATAAATTATAGTATATTCTGTAACACCAAAGTATGGATACAAACTATCCTCATTATCTGCATCTTACCTGATTCTGTAAGCCCCAGAGTACTTCTAAGCAAGATCATCAGATCTACCAAATGAGTCACTTCTGGGCGTTGTCTAGAAACCAAGTTGTTCAAGTTCAAGGGCTAGAGACTGGTTTTACCTTTCATGGAGTAACTGGTTGCCCCAGCAACTGAATGCTTTAACACAAAATTTCCCTAAAGCTTCAAAGTTCCTCTTTTGGACTCGTGTTTTGGAATGTTACTAATACACAAGGAAGTAAATCTGTGCTGTGACCCAGGGCGGAGCACAGATGGCACTTCAATTATATTGCCCATAATTCCATTTTAAACAAGAGCTGAACTGGGATAAAAGACAGGTATAGTTTTAATATAGACTGGGCATCTGTATATAGTGCCAGGTGCCAGCTGCTCATGCCTATTATCCAAGCTATTCAGGAGGCTGAGATCTGAGGATTGCTGTTCAAAGCCAGCCCAAGCAGGACAGTACATGAGACACTAAGCTCCAATAAACTACCAAAATCCCAGAAGCAGAGCTGTTGCTCAAACTGTAGAGTATTAGCCTTGAACAGAAAAGCTCAGGAACAGCACCCAGTCCCTGATTTCAAGCTCCAGGAAGGAATGCACCAAAAACACCATCCTCCTTCTGACGAAAACTTTGTTACAGGAAAGGGGTATGGATGTGGGGGACACCAGGGTTCAACAGTTGTTTATATGGGGATATAGACTTTTAGAATAGATCATAGCAGAACATTAATAATGCGAATAATCTCTTCTGAATCTGTTTGAATTTGCTCAAGCTTTAAAACAGGTTAAAATGTTCAGCTGATTTCTTACCAATTTGTTTGCCAACAGAAGAAACAAACTGAAGGGCAAGTTAAAAACACACCACCAATCTTTAAATCAACACATGAATTCTATACATTAGTTTTGTGGCTTCTAAGATACTGTGTTAAGTACAGCAATTATTCCAAACTCTCCAATTTCTATTTACTTTCCTCAACAAATTATAATACATTTTTGTTTGCATAAAATGGTCCACTCTTAACCAGTGCCAGTGGACATGATGCTAGCTACTCAGAAGGGTGAAATCTCAGGATCACAATTCAAAGCCAGCCAAGACAGGAAAACATCTGAAACTCTTCTCTCCAATTAACTACCAAGGAACTCTAAGTGGAGCTGTGGCTCAAGCTTTAGAGTACTAAGGGACAGCACCCAGGCTCTGAGTTCAAGATCAAGGTGTAGCGCGCGCGCGCGCACAGACACACACACACACACACACACACACACACACACACAAAGGCTACTCTTGATGGGTATTAAAACATTTTATTTGAAGATTTTTAACATAAAAAAGTAAACAAGTACAGATTACATTATAGTGACCAAGGCAGTAGTCTACATAACAAAAATCAAAACAAGACAAACTTATAAAGTAAATGTACCGGTACTAAACAAGCATAATCCTTAACACCCAATCCAGCCTGCACGGGCATAAAATGATTTGACCACATGCTTATGCAAAATAAATTATTTCTCAGAACACCAAAACACCAAAACATTCTGACAGTCCACTGCCTTACTCCCCTGGTGAGTATTTTGAGACCTTCTAGATAACATGAAAAAGAATCGACATGGCACTTAAAAACTACAAAAAATAGAACACAATTTAAAACATTTTGTAATGTAATTCTGTATAAAATATACACGGTAAATCTTATTAGTTAAAAAAGATTTTAAAATAAAAGACCACCATTAATAATGGTTAAAATTTCATCATAGAAAAATGTTTATCATTTACACATTATTGGTAGAAAACTGATTGTAGGCCAGGGAAGGTACCTAACTTGAGATGATTATTTTAAAATGTGGATTTTAATTCACTGCTTTACCCCTTTGCAAAATGTTTTCTCAAGAAAAATCTTTCTAATATTTAACCACAAGACAAAAGAAGAGGAACTTGCAGCAAGTGTTTCTCAAAATGAGGTCCAAAGGCTCAACAGAATTCTGAGGTGGACCCAGGAATATGCATTTTAAACCGAGTTCCTGGTAATCACTTGTCATTTTAAAATGCCCCAGGGGGAAACAGCACCACTTAAAAGCAAGCTCATAAACATCTTTCTGTAAGTTTATGATGTAAAGTGAACACTGCTCTTTGTTTAAAACAAGTTGTTTCAGGTATTAAGAGAAACATTAAGAGACCTTACAAATAAACACAGGAATGTATATAAATATTTGTGTCAGATGTATATTTCAGTGCAGTTATTTGGCTTTTATCACTGGAGGTTTTCACTGTTTTCAGATTTAATTTTTTGTAGAAAAGGGTAATGGTCATACACTTTGGAGCACTTACATTTCTAATGAGATGCAGCATCCGAAAAAGAAAGAATTTAATAAATGTCTACATACATTATAAAGTTTAAAACTAATTAGCTTCTCTAAAATTAAATTTTACTCAATTATATTTTAGATGACTAAATCTTTTCCATAAAAATAATATATAAAATAAACAGAATGTGCTATTATCTCGTACCTCTTTAAATAACAAACTGCTAAACACTAATATTAATAAAAATAACCTAGTAAACTCTTCCCCTGAAATGTATTCTACTATCTGATAAGTTTGTTACCTACTAAATACTCAGTAAAGAGCTGGGAATATACTATATGTGCATGAATGTATGTGTGTTCTAAACATGGACTCATGTTTATTACATTTGGGAGGATTTCATTGAAGACTCCATAAATAGGGAACAGAGGTACAGATAAGGTGGTTTAGGAGAGGAAACAAGAGTTAAGACATTTTGTCTAGTTAGGAGATAAATTATTTCCTGTATACTAAATAAGGAAAAATATTATACATTCTGCCTCCACTGAGTAAATGGAATGCTTTTACAAGTATGGTAACAAGTGAGGTCTGCCTCCTTATTTAAATCAAATTAGAAAAAAACAACTGCAGGACTTGCTCTCCAATAAAAAATAACTACCATACCATTGCACTTTTCTTATCCACTTCAAATTTCTGTCTTTTTCCTTCCTATAGACTGAGCAGTTTTCCATCCAATTTCACACTGGCTCTCCTGGAACACACATTACTATTCCAGTTAGTTTTCACTGAAAGGACAGCTCAGAAGCTGCCTGCTTAATCTCAAACAATCACTTGTGCCAGTTTTTTCAAAAATAGCAAATGGTTTGGAATATGATGTCTTTTTTTTGTTGTTATTGTTTTGCCAGTACCAGGGTTTGAAATCAGGGCCTTGAGCTCATGCGGCTTGCTTGCTCACAGCTCCCTTCTACCACTTGAGCTACACCTCCATGCCACCGTGGCTAATTATTGTGGAAATGGGAGTCTCATGGACATTTTTGCCTGGACTGGCTTTGAACTTTCATCTTTCAGGTCTCAGCCTCCTGAGCAGATAGCATTGCAGGCAGAAGCCACCACCAGCAAACTCGGAATCTGATTCTTAATAAAACATGTCTATTTTTCAACTCAAGAAGAATCTGTTTTCCCCAATTCTAAGCAAGCAGTACCTTTTATTATCAAGTTAATAGCTGAGGTCTTAAAATGAATAATGTAATGTTCTCATTTATCGCAGAGAACATTTATAGCAGGACTTTTAAACATAAAGAACTCTGAAGCTAAAGTGTAATATAAAAAGTTGTATTGTTAAGTAAACTTTTATTTCAAAATTAAATCCTCAAGTGACTTAATACAGAATGATCAAAATTATGGCTGGCTTATGATTAATCTCACTATGTGTCCTAATGTGAAACAGACTTCCTTTAAAAAGCAGTGATATTTCTTTTAAGCAAAAAAGGATAACTTCATTGCTCATCAATATGCCTCTACAGAACCAGAATAACTAAATTTTGACATATGATTGTCTGGAAGCTAGCTTTCTTTTTCACAGTTACATTTCAATGTACCCATTACAATAGTAGTCTATAATAGAGTATGTTGGGTGGTTTTGTTGCAGGTGGCAAATACAAATGGGCTAACTCTATGGAGGCTGACAAGGAGTTCATCCATGCATTCAATGGCAACATAAGCAGAATGCAGAGAGCTGAAAAATGAGGATCACACACATTCTTCTGCAGACATCAAAAGAGGATTGATATATTCAAAACCTTCAAATTCAGACTGGTCAATCTTCCTCACAATGTCACTGTTGAATGAAAAATGAATTAACTTGTCATAATCAACATCTCCAACCTTTAAACAGTAAATATGATTAAAAACTTAAAAACAGGGCTGATTATATAAATTGTGCAAAACATTATTCAAAACATAATCCTAGAAGAATCAAGCTGAGTATTTAGAAAAGACAGGAAGACAGAAACCTAGACAAAAGGAAGAAAATTAGAAGGAAAGAAGGGAGAAAGGGAGAGAGGGAGGAAAAGGAAGGGGAAGGGAAAGAGAGAGAAGCCAAGCAAGATTGGAATAAAAGTTTCCAAGGCACAGACTGTCATGATTTCAGTTGTCTTAACTTTTGATCTGAACAACATTTTTTTTTGGGTCAGTTTTGGGGCTTGAACTCTGGGCCTGGGTGCTGTCCCTCTACTCTTCAGCTCAAAGCAAGTGCTCTATCACTTGAGCCACAGGCGCCGGCTCTGAACAACTTTCTTTTTTTTTAATATGCCATTTTATTTATTTATGTATTATTAATTAAGGTAAGGTCTACATTAGCATCTAACTTAGCACTCACCTCACCAGTCAGAGGGGAGAATGGTGAAGACTCAGAAAGTAGCCAAAAGGAAAAGGCAATAGGAAAACACATCAAGAGTCCTGGAATAGAGAGCACTTCACAAGGAGACAATGGGTCACAGAGGAGATGTTGGCACTGTTTCACCAAGCTTCTACTTTAACATACAGTAAGAGTTTGTACTACTCAACAGTCTAAAGAGCACAAAGTACACCGTCCCTTCCTTGAAGGAGGCAGGAGTAACATACACAGGGCAAGCAGTAAGAGAAAGCAGGAACTACTATATTTTTTTTACGGAATAAGCTAAGTCCTGTTCTAACTCCAGTACTAAAGAGAGGAGTAACTTCTCATTGGAGAAACTGAAAGTCAACACTTGTTCCACATATAATGAGTAAAAAGACAAAAGCCTATGGTAGGTCTAGAGAACTGCAAGTTGTCTATCAGAGTTGGAAGGCAGAAATGGAAGGAAGGGTGTCACAGGGCAGATGGGACTGGAAGGAAGATAATGGCTATATCAAAGAATGAGATGTGTACATTGAAAAACTCCACCCCAACCCATCAAAGATCCTAGTGGCATTTGGGGTGACCCTGAAGGATGAAAAGAATCCAATACGTAAAAATAATGGAGGAACACTGAGGGAGGCGCAGAGAGATAGTGACACTCATCTCAGGGACTGTTGAGTGACAAGACTGAGTATAATACACCATTTGTGTTCCAGTGAGAGATAGCTGGGGAGTCAGACTAGAGCAGAGGTGGACAGGAATGAAATATGAGCCAAGAAGATAGACAGAGTTAAGGAAAGTTCCCAATTAAAGGGAGTGGCTCTTCATAAGTCAAGAGCACAAGTTTCACAGTAACTTGGTAAAAGAGTCAATTAGGAGGTCGGTAATACTCCTGGCATGAATGAATAAAGAGAAAATACACAGACTTGGCAACTTTAGGTATTATATGATCTGTTACAAAAAGGAGCCAAGAATCATTGAGATTCAAATCTGATTCCATGGCAGTGCAATAGTATACACAGAAAATAACACAGAGCCAACTGACAGCAACAGGAAAAGGGACCATAAGATAGTACTTTGAGCTGGGCGCTGGTGGCTCACGCCTGTAATCCTAGCTACTCAGGAGGCTGAGAAGTGAGGTAGTTCAAAGCCAGCCCGAGAAAAGCCCGTGAGACTCTTATCTCCAATAAACCACTCAGAAAACCGGGCGCAGTGGCTCAAGTGGTAGAGCACTCGCCTTGAGCTAAAGAGCTAAGGGACAGTGTTCAGGCACAGAGTTCAAGTCCTATGACCAACAACAACAACAAAAAAGATAGTGCTTTGATTTGAGAGTTTCATATATTTGAAGTGTTTATCTGACATCTTTATCTTAATGTCTCCTGGGAGATATTTTAAAAAGCAGATGGAAATAACCGCTCAGGAGAGTAAAGTAGGATTCTAAACACCACTCACTTTGTTTCCACCAGCACCTTGTATGTAAACAATATGAAAATAGGCTCAGAGGAGTTATGCAATTAAGTCAAGGTTATCCAGCTGGTTAAGAGGTGACATCGGGATTCAAACGCCTATCTTTTGATTAACTCCAGTGTTCTTTCTAAAACACAATGCTGTTAGGAGTAATGACTTGGTAGAGATCTTCCTTTTCTGGTAGATAGTAAGCTTTTGCTCATCTTTGCATGTCTTATCCTTAGCACGTTCCTTTTACCAAATAACCATTTGTTGTTTTAGTCAGGAATCACTTAAATACTAGTATTCATGCTATAGGCTGGCTGAAATCTCCAAGGTACAATCTGAATGCAGCAAAGAGAAAGCTGCCATGAACAGAAGCAAGGAGCATCTTGGTCTCAGGGGAAGAAGGAAGAAGACAAGCCAATGGCCACAGAGCAGAATTGGGATGGATACTGCTACCTAGGGCAAGGCCACGAATGCAATACCTTACAGGCATCGGGGAAATGATGAAAAAGTGCCTCACTGTCAAGTCCATTTAATCTGCAGCTCAAAAGTGAAACCTGAAGGATCATGTTATATTGTTGGCAGGAGCAAAGAACCAAGACTCAATGTTGACTACTACTTTCAAGTGTAATAGAAAAAATATTTACTTATTCTCTTTCCCAAAGTACCCACTAATTATTTGTAATATCTGAAGATGAAAACAGAGTGAAAAAATGTGGGAGCTCCAACAAGGGCTAAAAATGCTCAGAATAAGTGAGCATTTTTGTAAGTAGAGGGCAAGAAGCTGTTAAAATAAAAAGGGTAAACAAAATCCTATAGGAAACAAAGAAAACAAGTCTGGAAAACTAGGAGAGAGTCTCTTATAAAAGAGGAGAGCTTTCTCACAGTAGGAGTAAGAAAAAGGTCAGTAAGATTTAAAAGAGCAGTGCTGAGACACAGTGAACCTGATGACAGCTAGAAAGGGAGCAAGCTCACACCAAATTGGTCTCAGTCCTCACAGACAGCAAGGTTAATCCAGGAAGAATGATGGCATCAGGGATAGGACTGAAGGCTTGTAAAAAGTATAGACATTTATAACAGCTGTGGGAAAGAATGTGGTAAGACGTCAAATGTTAAGTAAAGCCAATGCTAAATACTGAGGGCCTCCTTAAAATTACAGATTATGAATCTGCAATGACAGGTAGGTTGTAAAACATGCACAAATTATGCCCAACTTTTTTTTTTGTTCTTGTTCATGGGGCTTGAACTCAAGTAGGGCCTGGATTCTTTTGCTCAAGTCTAGTGCTCTGCCACTTTGAGACACAGCTCTACGTCTGGTTTTTGAGTGGTTACTTAGAGATAAAAATCACATAGGGACTTTTCTGCCCAGGCTGGCGTTGAACTGTGATCCTCAGATCTCAAGCCTCCTGAGTAGCTGGGATTATAGGCAGGAGCCACCAATGCCCGGCTCAACTTTTTTTTTTTTTAAAGGATGCAACATAGGTACAAAAATATTTCAATCAGGGCTGGGAAGGTGGTTCAGTGGTAGAGCGCTTGCCTGGCATGCCTGAGGCCCTGGGTTCGATTCCTGAGAACCACATAAGCAAAAAAGAAAAAAGCCAGAAGTGGCGCTGTGGCTCAAGTGATAGAGCACTAGCCTTGAGCTGAAGAGCTGAGGCTGAGGGACAGCACCCAGGCCCAGAGTTCAGGCCCCACGACTGGACCCCCCCCAAAAAAAAATTTCAGTCACTGCTGACTGGACTTGATAACTTGATGTTATATCTAAGGGTAATAATCAGAAACTAAGATGTTCATCATCAAAATGCAAACAAGGCAGCAGAGCAGAAAGAGCTCAGGATCTGAGTTTGAATCCTGACTGCCACCTGACAGCTGTGTAACTGCTTAATAACCTCTCTGAGCCTCGGCTTCTTCATAAAATGAAGATAATACTAGCTTACGAGGTTGTCAGAATTAGACAATGTATGGAAAGCAAAGCAGAAAGTAAAGGCAGTTACAGTTATAATTTATAACAGTATGATGGACTCAACTATCCATCTAGAATGATTACATAAACTACAGTATAATTGGATAATATTCAGTAGCCATTAAAACTAGGGGGAGATGTTCAAACGAACTTTAGAAATATTTCAATGTGCAGAATTACTTACTCATCATCTGGAGTAAGCTGGACAGGTTCATTAGTAAACTGAGAATCAAAGTTGTCCAAACCAAATTCTCCAGAAATATTTGGTTTAAAGGGAGGTACCACCTGTTTTTGCTCCATCTGAAAAGATAGATTAGATCAAGCCTGCATTCTTAGAAAAATTTCAGTTCTACATTTTTCTTTAGACAATTTTAATAATGATACACTTCATTTATAAATTTGAACATTATTGAGATGAACCTCAATAATGCTACAACCTATTCATTGTATCAATATTCTAATTGTTTTGTTCTCAAAATTTTTCAAAAGCACTTTTGAATTTAACTTTAAGGGATTAAAGCTACAACATACTAGTTTTTCAACAATCTTCTAGAACAACAAAAATTGGCCTATAGTAACAATGAAGCCTAATACAGAAAATAATGAAAATGTACACACCATATCCCAGTCGACATTTCGAAAGAATGGGTGTCCCTGAATATCAGCAAATCCCGTTTGGGGATGACAACCCAGCCGCTCCTTTGGGTCCTGTGATAGACAAACATTTCAAGAACTGGACAAATGACAAGTGCTTTAAATAAACCTTAGTGATCTGTTTTGTGCCTATTTCATGATGCCTTTATTTCTGAAGTTGAAATGACCAAGAGCATAATTTGAAGCACATGATGGCTAAGAATCCTTTATGGTCCTTTCTTTGCTTCTCTCTCTCTCTCATCTCCCTCTCTCTCCCTTCTCCCTCTCCCTCTCTCTCTCCTCTCCCTCTCTCTCTCTTTCTCTCTCTCTCTTTCCAGTCCTGGGGCTTAAACTCAGGACCTGGACACCATCCCTGAGCTTCTTTTACTAAAGGCCAGCACTCTACCATTTGAGCCACAGCGCCACTTCCAGGTTTCTGGTTGTTTACTGGAGATGAGTCTCATGGACTTTCCTGCTTGGGGCTGGGCTTTGAAACATGATCCTCAGATCTCAGCCTCCAGAGTAGCTAGGATTACAGGCGTGAGCCACTGACGCCTGACAAAGTTTCAAGTTTTGACTGTGACCTCACACAAAGAAGTCGTCTAAACTAAGCTTCATTTTCTGATTTTTACTATATTTTTGTGTGGGGGGCTGGTCATGGGGCCTGAACTCTGGTCCCTCAGCTCTTCAGCTCAAGGCTAATGCCCTACCACTTGAGCCACAGCACCACTTCCAGCTTTTTCTTCTTATGTGGTGCTGAGGAATCAAACCCAGGGCCTCATGCATGCAAGGCAAGCACTCTACCACTGAACCACGTTCCCAGCCCCTGATATTTACTAAAATTTATCATTACCTATTTGCCTTAGAATTTATGACTGCTCAAATGACAATCTTAGATCCTAAAACTCTTCTATCCTATCAATATCAATTGAATGATGCTCAGATTTTTAAGGTAGCATTTCATTTCTTCTGAATTTTACAGAATTATAAGCCTATTTGGTATGACAATGTGTAGAGAACACTACAATTCACATGCCCAAAAACTATATCGAATGAACAGATGATATAGCTAATCATACAAAAAACCCTGGAAAAATAGAGTAGGAAGTAGAGATTTGGCTAACCCCAAAGATACTTTCCCCCACTAAGAATGTGGTCCATACAAGGATCACTTGCATTAGAAACATTACATGGTCTCTAGTTTGGGGTAAGTCACATTGACAAAATGGAAACAAAAACTGATTTGAGGATATAATGCTAACCATAGTCTTTGGTTAGCAGACAAATTTTAAACCTAACTGAAAAAGTTACACATTCTGTTTTGGGATGTTAAATTGTCTGGGACTCTATTTACCAACTTGATTTATATAAATAGAGACAAACACAAAAGATTTTTACATATAATTTATACCTTATTGAGAAAACTCTTCAGGACACTTGCAGCTTTTACAGATAGAGAACGTGGTATTCGAATTTGTTTTTCCAAAATAACTGGAAAGATAAAAACCATAGCACTATGTTTCTGTTTTACATGGCTTTCATCTTTACATTTCTATTCTATTTAAAGCAGAAAAATCTTCCACATACAACTGAAGCACCTTGTGTTATCTCTCCATTGTTAAAAGATAGCCTCTTATCTGTACAATGCACCACCCATCGCTTATATATATGCTTATTCTTTGACTACTTTATTTCCTCATCTACAAAACAGGAAAAATGCCTGCTTCACAGGACTATTATGAGATTACCAGAGTTACTATTTGTAAAGTTCTTGCAGATATAACAATATGCAACTTTGTTTTATTGTGTAATATTACTTTTCTCTACAGCTATTGCATCAGTTTCACTCCCTCCCACAGTCTCGGAGAGTTCCAGTTGCTTCATACTTTTACAGCCAAATATACACGTAATCACTTGGTAGCTCATTAACATTTTAGTATATATTATCCTAATTACTAGGGAAGCTGAATGTCTTTTCAATATGGCTATTTGGATTTTCTATTATATGAAATTCGTATCTTGGGAGAGCTTTAATTACTGAATACAGGTTTTTGGGTTTTTTTTGTGGCAGTCCTTTTACATCTCTGAATTATGTATTAAGAGGTCAGGGTCCCTGACCCTGTTTGCTTTTTTCGCTTCTGTTCAATTCTTAGTATTCCCGATATATATTCTCTTTCTTTCTCTCTCATCGGTTGTGGTTCTGGGCCTGGGTGCTATCCTCAACTCTTCAGCTCAAGGCTAGCACTCTACCACTTGAGCTACAGAGCTACTTCCGGTTTTCTGAGTAGTTTATTGGAGATGAGAATATCCCGGAGTTTCCTGCTGGGACTGGCTTTGAACTTCCATCCTCATATCTCAGCCTCCTGAGTAGCAGGATTATAGGCGTGAACCACCGGCACCTAGCTATCTTTCTTTTTTTTTGGGGGGGGGTCCAGTCGTGGGGGCCTGAACTCTGGGCCTGGGCACTGTCCCTGAGCTCTTCAGCTCAAGGCTAGCGCTCTACCACTTGAGCCACAGCATCACTTCCGGCTTTTTTCTTTTTGCTTATGTGGTGCTGAGGAATCGAACCCAGGGCCTCAGGCATGCAAGGCAAGCACTCTACCACTGAGCCACCTTCCCAGCCCCTCTTTCTTTCTTTTTTTTTTTGAGGATTAATTTTGTATTTGTAATTTATTTTTATTATCTTCAAGTAGTCATACAAAGGAGTTTAACAGGCCAGTTTCAATACATTTTGGCCAATGTCACCCCTTCCATCCATCTCCTCATCCCTTCCAACCCCACTTATTCCCTCAAGTAACTGGTTCCATTTTTACACACATACACACTAAATACTCTGAGTATATTCTCCTATGCTTTCTAATGGTTTTCTTTTTTGTGGCACTGGGGTTTGAACTCAGGGCTTTGTGCTTGTTAGGCAGCCATGTTATTGTTGAGCCATTTCCCCAGCCTCCACTTCAAACCCTTGTTATCTTCTTAATACTCCCCTTTCTTCTATACATTTTTTTTTGGGGGGGTGGGTAGTGGGGCTTGAACTCGGGGCCTGAGCACTGTCCCTCAGCTCTTCAGCTCAAGGCAAGCGCACTATCACTTGAGCCATAGCGCCACTTCCGGTTTTCTGGTGGTTTACTGGAGATTAGAGTCTCATAGACTTCTCCTGCTAGGGCTGGCTTTGAACCGTGATCCTCAGATCTCAGCCTCCTTAGTAGCTAGGATTACAGGTTTGAGCCACTGGCGCCCAGCTTCTACACATTCTTGAATGTATATACTGAGCCTCAGGGTTCATTTGTAGACTCTTCTTTAGCCTCAGGATCCCCATCTTCAATATATGTGAATATCTAAGGTAAAGGAACTCTTCTTTATGATATAGTATGAAAAGGGTAATAACAGATGGGACTGGAGACTATAAAAGTAGGAAAGATGTTTAAAGTTCAAAATCTCACACAGGAGTATAATGCACAAATTTTCTCCTTTTCTTCCCATAGTTGTAGAGTTTATTAATATTCATGATCTGCTAGGATTTGGGGGAGGGGGATTTTTCTGGGGAGTACGAAGGTTTGAATTCAGGGATTACTACAAAAGCACACTACTGCTTGAGCCAAATCTCCAGCTTGTTTTCCATTTTCTTAACCAAAATAATAAACTGAATCACTCCAATTAGCACTTTAAATAGATAATTCACAAAGAATCTCTATAAAATACCATATGTTACCTTGGAAAAGATAATCTTCTGTATTTTGATCAGGGTTATCAGAGCTCCCAACAATATCAAATGGAGACCTTCCAGCCATCATCTCAAACATCAGAACTCCAAGAGCCCACCAGTCAACACTGAAACCTTCAGAAAGAAATTTTATAGTAAAAAAATCACTCTACAAGCTTGAGTGTGAGTAGAAATCCATTTTTATCATATAATGAAAATATAAACTCTAAATGATTATATTATGTAAGACAATGAGAACCACAGAAATACTTAGCTTGTCAACAAGAGATAGTACCTAAAAGATAGGTTAAGATATCAAATTATGGGAAATGAAACAAGTTTTCCCCAAAATATAGGCATAATTTCAGACCAATGTCCACTACCTAATATTCTGTTCTGAGGCTATAATTAAACTGTATTTGAAAATGAGTTCTTTTGATCTGAAACTTGTCTTTTGCTAGTTTACTGAAAGCTTTTGAGTTCACTGCTGATGTCTTACGCTTGTAATTCTACTCGAAGGCTGAGATCTGAGGATCATAGCTCAAAGCCAGTCTAGGCAGGAAAGGGTCAAACTTAACCTCCAAATAATTACCAAAAAAGCTGAAAGTGGAGCTATGATTCAAGTGGTGAGGGTTCACCTTGAGTGGAAAAGCTCAGGAACAGCACCTAGGTCTTAAGTTCAAGCTGCAGGACTAGCACCAAAAAAAAAAAAAAAAGCTCTTGAGTGACCTTAAATTCACCTGTGTGCTGCCTTCAGCAGTGCCCCATCCGCCTAACACCTGCTGAATCTGAGGGCCAGAACCCAACAAGTCAAGTACTTTCTTAAGATACAATAAAATAAATTTTCTGGTGCCTGTCAAGCAGCCAAGCTTTCCACCACCTTTGAGAATCCTGGGGAAAGTTTCCCAGAAACTTGAACCACCCCAGAGGCTCACGGGAGTCACAGGCTGTTGGGTGAAAGGTCTTTTGCCACTGTCTAGCTGGCAGGACATTGGAGAATATTGTTCAAAACTTTCTGTTCAGGGACTGGGAAGGTGGCTCAGTAGTAGAGTGCTTGCCTTGTATGCGTGAGGCCCTGGGTTCGATTACTCAGCACCACATAAATAGAAAAAAACAGAAGTGGCGCTGTGGCTCAATTGGTAGAGCACTAGCCTTCAGCTGAAGAGCTAAGGGGTTCAAGCTCCATGACGGACCTAAATAAATAAATAAAAATTTAAAAAAACTTTATGTTCATCAGTTTCTTCATTTGTGAAATGGAAATGGCACTCAGAAAAAGTCAACTGAGGATTAACTTAATTAATATAAACCCCTAATGTCTGCCAGTATAATGTTTGTCACTAAAAAAGTATTGTTCAGGTTTGGACCCCTAAAAACCCTGATTACAGAGTTTGGGGAATTGATACAGGTTTTAATGGAACAAAAACAACAACAAAATACTATCAGCAGGACCAGCATTAAAATACTATATGGGCTACTGGTACCACATCAAGCCTCCCATCCAGCAATAGCTAAAATAGCAACTATTTATTACCATAATCTTCTCCTCTTAAAATTTCAGGAGCAATGTAATTAGGAGTACCACAGAAAGTACTGGTTGTATCTCCAGGTCGCAATCCTTCCTGAACAGAATTAAAAAATGAGATATAAATTTGTTTTAAATTCACCTTTTTTGTTTTACCTGCCACACATTCAGCATAAATAACACATCATTAAAAATTTGCCTTTAATACAGGTGGACCTGTTGCAACAATGAGAAGTACAAGTTGTCATGTCCAAAACGAGCTTTTCAACGTCGGTGGGGGG
>NW_012267246.1:10362804-10371830 GCF_000151885.1 Dipodomys ordii | reverse complement strand
GCCTTGAGCTGAAGAGCTGAGGGACAGCGCCCAGGCCTAGAGTTCAAGCCCCACGACCGACAAAAAAAAGAAAGGGAGGAGGTAAAGATATTAAACGACTTCTTGTATGTAAAATACACTATATATCCACTATATATCCCATGTGTAAAACAAGCGTGGGATACTAACTATACACTGTCATAAATAATGCATAAAGCTCAATGTATTTCAAAGAAACAACATTGTTCAGATCATTCTCTGGACACAAAGCAATTAAATAAGAAATCATCAATAAAAACATAGGTCTAAAATCAACTAGGTATTATCATATTCATAATAAAACTTCTAGATTTTTACTTTTTAAGATTTCTACCATGAGGGGCTGGGAAGTTGGCTCAGTGGTAGAGTGCTTGCCTTGCATGCCTGAGGCCCTGGGTTCAATTCTTCAGCACCACATAAGCAAAAAGAAAAAAGCCGGAAGTGGTGCTATGGCTTAAGTGGTAGAGCGCTAGCCTTGAACTGAAGAGCTGAGGGACAGTGCCCAGGCCCAGAGTTCAAGCCCCAGGACTGGACCCAAAAAAAAAAAGATTTCTACCATGAAACTACAAACTTAAATCATGATATAGAATTCAACTAAACATACATAACCAGAATTTAACTATTCCTATTGTTAAATTATGTGATACAGTATTTCAAACAATAAACGGAAGAAAGAAGCACACTGAAAATTAAGAATTCTTCCCAAATTTTTTAAAGACAGTATTGCTGTTTAGATCATGCTGGCCTCACACTTGCCATCCTTTTCCCCTCAGGCTCAAAAGTGCTGGGATTATAGGAATGTACAAGCTCAGCTTCACTTATCCTGTAAACACTAGTAAGAGTTTCTTAATTGCTCTCCTATAGACATGTTGGGCATGTTGTACATTATTTTCTTTAAAATTTCCTATATTACTTATAAAGAGAAGAAATGATTATTAATGCATCGAAATTCAATGCTTTTAAACTGATTTCTAAACAATCCAAAATTTTATATGGAACAACATAAGACCTAGAATAGCCAAAGCAATTCTATGCAAAAGAAGCAATGAAGGTGTATCACAATACCAGACCTCAGACTCTATTACAGAGCCATAGTAACAAAAACAGCTTGGTATTGGCACAAAAATAGACCCAAAGATCAATGGAATAGATTAAAGAGCCTGAAATAAAACCATACACTTACAGTTATCTTGTGTTTCATAAGGGAGTCAAAGACATATGGAAAGAAAATAGTCTCTTCGATAACTGGTATTGGGAAAACTGGGCATTCATACATAGAAAACTAAAAGTGAATCCCTGTTTGTCACCATGCACTAGTATCAATTCAAAGTGGATCAAAAACTTCAATGTCAGACTTGAAACTTAAGAGTAGGAGAAACCTTAAAACTTACAGGTAGAAACATCTTGAATAGAGTCCTAGGAGCACAACAGATAGGAGAGACTTGACAAGTGGGACTACGTCAAAATAAAGTTTCTGCACTGCTAAGGACATTAATTACTAAACCAGAAAGACAGCCAACCAACTGGGAAAAGATCAATATAGCAAGACAAAGGCCTATATCCAATATACAAGGAGCTCAAAAAACTAACCCCTCCCAAACTAATAAACCAATCACTAAATGGGCAAGTGAGCCAAGGAGAGACTTCCTGACAAGAAATGTGCTCATTACCTGACTCCTGTAACAGCATCTTCACAACAAAATTGAGTTTTAAAAAAAAAAAAGTAATGCAAAGAAACACATGAGGAAGCCGGGCACTGGTGGCTCACGCCTGTAATCCTAGCTACTCAGGAGGCTGAGATCTGAGGATCGCAGTTCAAAGTCAGCCCGGGCAGGAGAGACCGTGAGACTCCTATCTCCAATAAACCATCAGAAAACCGGAAGTGGCACTGTAGCTCAAGTGGCAGAGCACTCGCCTTGAGCTGAAGAGTTGAAGGACAGCGCCCAGGCCCAGAGTTCAAGCCCCACTACCGACAAAAAAAAAAAAGAAACACATGAGGAAATGCTCATCATTCTTGGCCAAGAAAGAAATGCAAATCCAAACAACTCTGAGATTCTATCTCACCCCAGTAAGATTGATTAACATTATGAAACTTAATAACAACACATGTTGGCAGGGAGAAGATGTGGGCAAAGAAATCCTATTGCACTATTGGTGGGAATGTACACTAATACAACCACTCTAGACAGCAGTCTGGAGGTTCCTCAAAAAACTAAACACAGACCTTCCCTATGACCCAGCCATACCACTCCTGGGCATCTACCCTGGACATCATGAGCCAGAATATGATAAGGACACTTGTACATTCATGTTCATTGTCGAACTATTCATAATAGCCTAGATATGGAAACAGCCTAAATGGCACACAATAGATGAATGGATCAAAAAAAGTGAGGTTCCCATATACAATGGAATTTTACACAGACAACAGAAAGAATAATATTATGTATTTGTAGGGAAATGGATGGAACTAGAACAAATCATGTTAAGTAAGGTAAGCCAAGCTCAGAGAAACAAATGGTGTATGTTCTGATATGCAGAAACTAAGATCTAAAATGCACCAGGATATGATAAATTATACAGGATTCTAGATACACACAGGGAGACTAAAAGAGGATATTCTGCCAGGCACCGGTGGCACACGCCTGTAATCCTGGCACACGCCTGTAATCCTAGCTACTCAGGAGGCTGAGATCTGAGGATCATGGTTCAAAGCCAGCCCAGGCAGGAAAGTCCGTGAAACTCTTATCTCCAATAAACCACTGGAAAACCAGAAGTGGCACTGTAGCTTAAGTGGTAGAGCGCTCACCTTGAGCTGAAAAGCTGAGGGACAGAGCTCAGGCCCAGAGTTCAAGCCCCACGACTGACAAAAAAAAAAAAAAAAGAGGATACTCTAAGGAGAGAAACATAAAGGTACAATGCCCAAGTGCCTCTTCATATTTATGTAAAATAATACACATACTGAAACAAACTCCAAGATATGGGACAAGCGACCTCTTTTGTTTTTCCTTTCTTTTTCTTTTAGTTTTTAGTTTTTGATGATTCTGTCCTCTTTACATATGTATAGTGTGTTCAAGTGTACATCTTCGGAAGAGTTGGGGGCAGGGTACCGAGCTTGAGGGAAAAGGTGCAGCAGTGGAACTCACTGGACAGTGATGAAAGTGAACTATGTAAGTGTGGGTGGAGACAGGAGGGAGGGACTGGGAGGAAATGAGGGAACAGAAGACAATGTACAAAAGGAAATGTACTCATTACCTGACTCATGTAATTGTAATCCCTTTTTATCTGACCTCTATAGTAACAATAAAGGAAATTAATAAAAAATGATTTCTATTAGGGATTGTTATTCTTATGTGTATGATTTAAGTTGTATTACATTGTTGAAAACAGCTTGTCATACACTGTCATGATGATAAATACAATGTTCAGGTCAGGTATTAGTCAGAGGCAAAGGATATGTTCTATCAATGTATAGCAGCAATATTAAGCCACTATGAATATCCCAATATGAGGCCATTACTTAAAACTATCTAAAGCATAAACATATACATGATTAAAATTCCTCTGAGGAAGAAAGAATAGTAGTAAAAAAGATACACTGACTCATAAAATTGCTAATTTACTCAATAAAATCAGTGTTCAGAGTATTTCAAACATTTATAGAAGAAACTATTAAAAGATCTGAAACTCTAAAAAAGTTTTAACACTACTTAACATTATGTTTCCAGTTTTCCTAGGAATTGCTACAAGCAAAAGAAGTTCACTCAGTATTTGCATGAGGTAAGACTTTAAATAAGTTTAAATGTTGAAGATACAAGCATTCACATTTTCAGAAGGCTCATTTCCCATAAGCTTTAGTATCACAAGAATATAAATGTGTTAGTATGAGAAAAAATACTGTTAATGAAGTCTCTGAACAGAAAGTCCAGTCCTTGGTCTTTTCTGCTTATAAAACCGCGCATTTCTTACAGAATGGGAAAAGGTAGAAAGAAAGCTAGACAAAATTATCAATTTAAGCATGGCTAATATAAGCCAGGTGCCAGCTGTTCAAACCCATAGTACTACTTTACTCAGGAGATAGATCTGAGAACTGCAGTTTAGTCCTCAGCCTGAACAAACAAACTCATAAGACTTTCTTCAATTAACCAGCAATAAAAAAAGGCTGGACATGGAGATTTGACTCAAGTGGTAAAGTGCCAGCTAAGAGTAAAGAGACTAAGTAAGGGCTGGAGGCCTAGAGGTCAAACCTCAGCATCAAATAACAAACACATAGTTCCAAATTCATCACAGGTAAACGTAATTAAAGATGCTTATAAAGGATAAGAATGTACAACAAAGGGCTGGGAAGATGGCTCAGTGGTAGAGTGCTTGCCTTACATGCATAAGGCCCTGGGTTCGATTCCTCAGCACCCCATAAGCAAAAAGAAAAAAAAAGCCGGAAGTGGCGCTGTGGCTCAAGTGGTAGAGTGCTAGCCTTGAGCTGAAGAGCTGAGGGACAGTGCCCAAGCCCAGAGTTCAGGCCCCACAACCGGAACACCCCCTCCAAAAAATGAATGTACAACAAATGAGTACCATTTTTTAATAAGTGTAATTAAAGACAGAGGAAGTAAGGAAGGAGAGAGGAAAGAATGGAGGAAGAAAATCAGCTCTGTAATAATTACATTTTTATTACTTAAGAAATACAAGCCACTGTAACTTAAAAGACAGAAATGCAAAAAGAATCAATATATGATACTACACATTCTACCACTGAGTCATGCTCATGATGCAATGATCTAAATATGTTTTATACTCATCAGTGACATCTGAGAATGCTTGTTTCCTTAATCATTTTTTTTTTTTGCCTGGCCTAGGGCTTGAACTCCAGACCTGGGCGCTGTCCTTGGGCTCCTTTTGCTCAAGGCTAGCACTCTACCACTTGAGCCACAGCACCACTTCCAGCTTTTTCTGTAATTACTTCAAGGTAAGAGTCTCATGGACTTTCCTGCCCAGGCTGGCTTGTACCACTATTCTCAGTCTCAGCCTTCCAAGGAAGTAGGATTACAGGTATGAGCCACCAGCACCCATCTCCTTCACCTCTTCTAAACACACACTATACTAATTTGAAAACCACTAACTGGCATTTAAAAAAAAGGTCTCAATATTTTAATTTGTAGATTTTGTAACAAAGTTATAGTCTTCATATTTTTGTCCAATCTTACTTTCTTTTGAGAAGTATAAGATTGTAATTATTGTTATCTATTTTATGATAGTGGGGAGAAAAGCCCTTAGCTAAAAACAACCCAAGAATTAAAGAAAAAGTTACCACAAATATAAGTGAAGGACACATAGAAGTTCCATTCAATAAACTTCCTAATAATTTATGACTGAAATTCCACATATTAGGAACAAGGAGTAGACTCAGAAACTGGCATGGAGTTTTATAAATAATGTGCTTTTACAAGAAATTTTTATTTTCTAATCTGTGATGAACAGATAAGGCTAAATCTTCTGTAATATTAGCATCTAGAAACTCTGGGCCATGTGAGAACTATACTCAGGTGAATGTAGAAGCAGTTCACACAATTTACACATCTGTGAAGATAATTTCCTACCCACTACATTTAATTAACTACAATAGTTTTCTACACATTTTATAGAAAATGATCAGACTTTTAAGTAAAACAGTGACCCCCCCCCAAAAAAAAAAACCAAGCAGTAAAGACATGCTGAGATTTACTCAAATTCTTACCTGAAAGTTTAAATTTAAAAAAATGTTACACTTCCAAGGAAAATCCCACTTGAGTTGGCAAAGACTACAATGTGATCGGCCCATGTGAGGAAGTAATGGGAATATAAATCATTTCTATTCCCAAAGTATCTTCAATAGCATCACAATTTTCAAGACAAATGGTTACAAATAACAGAAAGAAATTAATTCTTACTGTAGCATATATTAACACAGAAGATATGAAATTCTGCAGAGGGCTAGGGAAAAGATTGTCTGTGTTAGAATTCCACAGCTTATCCTGAAAAAATAACAATCATTTCCTTATCTTTAAGTATAAAGTTACTTTACCAAAAGAATTTATGAAATGTTTAAGTCTAGAAAGTTTTCCTCACCTTACACATGCCATAGTCAGTGAGCTTAATGTGCCCTTCCGAATCCAGTAATACATTGTCCAATTTCAAATCTCTATAAATTATCCCTCGTTCATGAAGATAATTTAATGCTAGACTAATTTCTGCAGAGTAAAACCTAAAAGGAGACAAAAATTAATTGAATCCAAATTTTTAAGCTGTTACGATTCTTTAGCGGTAAGTATGTAAGTTTAACTCCCACTTACACTTATAAACATAGCATTGTTCTCCCAACATTTTTAAGTATTAAAAAATTATAGTACCACTTAAAAATATATATAAGCCCAAAATAGAACTATAAATTTTCTAGTCTCTCTTTTCTAGCTCTTTTACTCTCTCTTTCCCAGCTCTCTCTTAAGTAAAAAAAAAAAGAAAAAATAATTTTCTAGTCTAATACAAACTTGTATTTCTCATAAAACTATGAAAATTTCAAACAGGAGTTTTGTGTGTTTGCCAAGTCTGAGGGTTTGAACTCAGGGCCTGGGTGTTATCCCTGAGCCTTTTGGCTAAGGGTAGCTTTCTACCATTTGAGCCACAGTTCTACTTCTGGCTTTCCTGGTGGTTATCTGGAGATAATAGTCTCATGGATGTTTCTGTCCAGGTTGGCTTCAAACCACAATCTTGAGATCTCAATCTCTTGAGTAGCTAGGATTACAGGTGCAAACCACTGGTGCCTGTCTTCAAACAGGAGTTTGTAATCTGGGTCTTTGGATGGTCTTCTAGTAGTACATACTACTGTATGCAAACTTGCATGTACATATACACCGCACATTTTATCTTCTGTCCTTTCCCCCAGTACTAGCTTTGAACTCAGAGCCTTGTGCTTGTTAGGAGATGCTCCAATTCCTCTTTGTCAGTCCTTCCTTCTTTCCTTTTTCTTTTTTTGTCAGTCATGGTGCTTGACCTTGGAGCCTGAGTGATGTTCCTGAGCTCTTCTGCTCAAGGCTAGCATCTACCACTTTGAGCCACAGAACCAGTTCCAGTTTTCTGGTGGTTAGAGATAAGAGGCCTTTCCAGCCCTGGCTGGCTTTGAACCACCATCCTCAGATCTCAGCCTCCTGAGTAACTAGCATTATGGGGTGAGCCACTAGCACCTAGCTTCCTTTCCTTCCTTCCTTCCCTTTCTTCTTTACCTCCCTCATGTCCTGATTCCCTCCTTTCCTTCCTTCCTTCCTCCAAAACTCGAAATGCTACTTGAATATAGTGAAAAAAACAGATGTAGTTTGTCCCAGTTCAACTAAACAAACAAGGAACAACTACTGGCTGGCTGGTTCACAATTAAAAAAAGGGTCACAGTGAATTATAATAATCTCATAATTTATTATACAAATTAACTTTTAGTTCAGCCTCTGTATGACTTTTACAGAATTAGGATTAAAATATTCTTTATATACTATTTCCAACAACTGAACATAAAAAGTCATGCAGCAGGAAGTGGCGCTATGGCTCAAGTGGTAGAATGCTAGCCTTGAGCTTAAGAGTTCAGGGACAGCACCCAGGCTGAGTTCAAGCCCCATGACTGACAAAAAAAAAAAAAGTCCTGCAGCAATGAAAAAAATATAGCACAAAAAGTAAACAAAAAAACATACCTGGCATGTTCTTCAGGAAGTTTTCTTTGCCGCTGCATATGAAACATTAGATCTCCTCCATTTACATACTCTATAACAAAGAACAATCTAAAACACAGGAGAAAACACATGAAACCAAAATTTAAAATTATGTATTACAACTCTGCATTTTAAAACTACAGAAATCATTCACAATTTAAAAAGCATTCTCTATACTGTGATCTCTCTATTTAGAAAGATAGCAATAATTCAGTAGAAACAAAAGCTATCTAGAGTACAAAAGAGACAAGAAAGTAAACAAGCACAGTAACACATCAGAAATCTTCTTCTAAAGTAGAACCAATCCAGAGCCACCCACTCCATCCAGCTGTCTATATGCCATCCCCTCCAGCTGTGCATATGCGACATCACTTATCTTCAGCTGTTACTACTTAAAGAAGTTCAGTTTTTCCTCCTGTAGTTGAAGAAATGTTAATGCATAAAATCAGAATTCCTAGGATCTTCAAAAGATGTGATTTCTACTGCCATAATTATGACCTGGCTATTTCTTTCCTTTTCCTTTCTTTTTCTGTTTCGCCATTCCTATTACTGATCCAAAGCTACGTTTCTATCACTGATCAAAAATATGAGATGCAGGAAGTTGGAACCACAATACTCTTGTGTCCATCTTCATAACTTCTACTTCAGAAATAATGTAAGAGAGATACTCATTTTGTAATATTCCAATATGTATGAAACCCACTCCATTGTTTTTTACCTGCTTTCTGTCTGAAAGCAAGAATGCAGCCCAACAAGAAAAGGATGATTGGATGCCTGCTCAAAAACATGCTTCTCTGTCTGCACCCAATCAATATCCTATTTCAAAACACAAAAGAAATCCATGTTAAACTAAAATAAAATCATCAAAATGAACAATAAGTTTTTTCTTAGCAATTCAATTATCACAAATGGAATCTTTAATTAATTAGGCTAAACATCAAACCCACTGGCAGGAATTGAACAAAACAATGATATAGTATAGAGAAAACTTCCACTAGTAAATTTTACAGTCTAGAAAACTTTTACAATGCCCTAACACTTTCCCTGATAAAAATGTGACTTGATTATTGTTTTGTTTTATATATAATAATCAACTAGGTATAGTGGCTCAAGTCACTTGAGAGGTAGAGATGGAGGGGTGGGGGCAACAGTTTAAGAATAGTCTGGACAGGGCTGGGAAGGTGGATCAGTGGTAGAGCGCTTGCCTTGCATGCTCGAGGCCCTGGGTTCGATTCCTCAGCACCACATAAGCAAAATGAAAAAAGCCGGAAGTGGCGCTGT
>NW_012267246.1:10355538-10356974 GCF_000151885.1 Dipodomys ordii | reverse complement strand
GTTTTTCAAACATTGCTCTTATTATAAATCAAACAATTTCCTCCATAAGACCAATTCTTGAAGTCCTATTTATTTAGAATGCCTGAGGTATAAGATGGAGGTCCTAAAAAAAAAAAAAAAAGATGGAGGTCCTGTAATTTTCACTCCTTATCCTCTTGGTCTTCCAAATGATTGAAAATTAAGAGGATATGGCTCTACTCCAAAAAGCTACTTGGGCAGGGGCGGGGAGGGGAAGGGGGCCTGCATTCCAGAGCTTTGGGCTTTTCAAGCTTCTTCCATTACCAAGAGACAATATTCTGTCTACTTTCTTCCTTTTTTTGTTTTTGTTTTTTTGTCGGTCATAGGGCTTGAACTCGGCTTGGGACGCTGTCCCTGCACTCTTCAGTTCAAGGCAAGTGCTCTACCACTTGAGCCACAGTGCCACTTCCGGTTTTCTAGTGGTTTACTGGAGATAAGAGTCTCACGGATTTTCCTGCCCGGCTGGCTTTGAACTGTGATCTCCAGATCACAGTCTCCTGAGTAGCTAGGATTACAGGCGTGAGCCACTGGCGCCCGGCTTTGGTCTCCTTTCTTGATTCAGATGGATCGAGAAATTTGTTTTCCAAATACATGCTTAAGGTTTTGTTACTATTAATTTTTTTACTTACTTACATATGTTTAGAATTTCCTATACTGTATTTCTTTATCTTTCACATGATTTCTACTTCTCATAATAAGGCTGTGAATAAACAACAGGTTACTCAAACAGTTAATATGGCCCCCAAATCAGCTTTCTGTTTTTTCATTGTACAAAAGAAACTAGATTTGCTTAACTTAAAAGGATCTAAAAAAAGAAGGTATGTGAAAATAAAAAGTTTATGTAAGTGTCTTTTTGAAATGACAAATATATTAGAATATTTTCACTAATTTAACACAAAATATGTTTACCTACTTTTATTAGGGAAGAAAATATTTTTCAACTTGGGTAAGAGAGCCCTCTAAAATCACTTTGTAATGAGCAACAGTTGGCTCATCCCTGCCGGGTTCTTACCTGTCTGTGCATGGTCTGAGTGCATGGATGACTGATCCATTGGCATCATTGGTTCCTATGAACATTTCCAAAGACACAATGACTTAGTGCATTCTTTTAAAATCTCAATAATCTGGAAATAACAGTATTTCAACAGGACATAGCACATTAAAATTTAAATTTCAAAAAAACAACTTAGATGAATTTTATCTAATTTTTAATTTTTTATAAACTATACAATATTCCTATGAATGAGGTTACATTAGTCACATTTTACAGAAAAGAAACACTAAACTAACTTCAAATCACCAATTAGAAACCAAATCAGGGAGGGGGGAGGCTGGGAAGGGATGTGAAGGGTAAACAAAGGAGGAGGCTGCAATGCTTGGTAAGAAATGTACTCATTATCCTGCCCATGTAATTGTAA
>NW_012267246.1:10353495-10355488 GCF_000151885.1 Dipodomys ordii | reverse complement strand
AAAAAAAAAAAGAATAGTCCGGACAATAGTTCCTGAAACTCCACATCAAACGATGGCTGGGTGCCATGGCAGTACTGATCCTCCAGCAACATGGAGATGCACAGGAGGAGGACTGCATCCCAGGTAGGCCTGGCCATGAAGCAAAACCCTACCTCAAAAGTAACACATGCAAAACAAAGGGTGGAGGCATGGGTCAAGAGACAGAGCATCAGCCTTGAGTGAAAAGAACCAAGTGAGAGTGTGAGGCCCTGTGTTCGCTCAAGCCCCAGTTACTGGCAAAAAAAATTAAAATCAATCCTAGAAAGCCACATTTAATAAATCTAGGCCTGTAAAATAATGTTACAAATATCCAAATGGCCCCTAGAAGAATAATGATTCCTTCCCTGAAACTAATTCAATAGTTTTTGTGGTACTGTGGATCAAACCAAGGGCCTTGCATATGCTATGAGTTTAGCAGCCAACAGTAGGAAAACAGTGCTGTGCTTACCTCGTCATCATTGACAAGCTCTTTTTTCACAACTTTCATTGCATAAATACGATCTGTTTTTTTTAATCGAACCAACAGTACTTTGGCATAACTTCCTCTCCCGATTACCCGGAGCAAATCAAAATCTTGAAGACCTAAACTGGATGAAGCTTTGCCACTTTCCCTGGTGTTCATTGCCTGTGGAGAACATTTGTATCAAGAAGTTATACATGGAAGGTTTTGCACTGTATTTTTTTTTTTTTTTTGGTCAGCTCTGGGACTTGAACTGTGTGCTGTTCCTGCGCTCTTCAGCTCAAGGGAAGTGCTCTACAACTTGAGCCACAGTGCCACTTCTGGTTTTCTGGTGGTTATTTGGAGATAAGAGTCTGAAGAGTTTCCTGCCCGAGCTGGCTTTGAACCATGAACCTCAGATCTTAGCCTCCTGAGTAGCTAGGATTATAGGCGTGAGCCACTGGCGCCCAGCTGTTTTATATTTCTAACAGCCTATGTTTTATATTTCTAAACACCTATAAATGTAAAAGATATGAAAGAAACACACATCAAACTGAAATAAAATCATCAAAACAAAAACTGATTTTAATATAACAATATTTTATGTTCCCAATTCTTTCAACATTCTAAAACATATAATCTCCAAAAGTGGGATAAGCTCTTAAGAAAAGTGGTACCTGGAATATCAAGGGAGTTAAAATCTGAGGAATGTTGAAGAATGGTTTAAAAAGGCCCTGGTAAGTTCCAGGTATGACAGCAATAAAGCTGTATAAATAAAACACCAACTTTCAAGGCTGGGAGGCTAGAGGTCCTGCTGATAGAGAAAATGAAGCCTATGGATAGGATAGCAACAGTTGTTGTGAATAACAGTTCCATTTTTCATCCTGAATATAGCAGTTACAATGTGAAAATGTAAGAGTCTGCCAAGCTTGCTATGTGCCTATGAGCTAATGAGAGGACACATTCATTGGGGATGTTATAGTACGTGGTAGGTGTGCTAGTACTCCTCTCTACTCAAGAGAATGTCTGGAACCCAGGAGTCCAAAACTACTCTGGGCTAAATAACAAGACCTCATTAAGTAATACCTCTCCCACCACCCCCCCCCACAAAAAAAAGAAAAAGACAGGCTCAAGAAATAGCCAAACAGTAAGATGCTTGCCTAGTTGCTTAGCTAATATGAAGCTCACGAGTTAAAACCTCAGTACATCTTCCCCAACTCTGTAAAAAGTAAAAGGAAAGAAAAAGTAGAGAACAAATTCTGAGAAAAAAAAATTTAAGAAAAATTAAGCCCAGCTGGGTACTGGTGGCTCATGCAAAAAATCCCAACTACCCAGAAAGCTGAGATCTGAGGACTTCGGTTCAAAATCAGCACAGGCAGGAAAATTCACTTATCTCCAATTAATCACAGAAAAAGCTAGAAGTGGAGCTGTGGTTCAAGGTGATGAGTGTTAGCCTTAAGCACAAATGCTCAGGAACAGTGCCCAGAGTTCAAGCCCCAGAATTAACAAAGAAAG
>NW_012267246.1:10347872-10349990 GCF_000151885.1 Dipodomys ordii | reverse complement strand
AGGGTAAACAAAGGAGGAGGCTGCAATGCTTGGTAAGAAATGTACTCATTATCCTGCCCATGTAATTGTAACTCCTCTGTACAGTATGTTCACAAATAAAATTAAATTAAAAAAAAAAAAGAAACCAAATCAAATTCCTATGTATTATGTTTCTTTTCGGTATTACCTATGTCTCCTTCACTCTAGGTCTCTAGTATGTGAATTCTTTACTGAGACCCAGAGACAAACCCCAAGATACTTATAAACCCTTCAAACTATATGTGATATTTTGGAGATTTCTCATTTTTAAAAAAATATTCTCAAAGGTGTCAGTGGGCCAAAATGGGAAATCTCAGGAACAATTTTATCTAAACCAAAACTGTTAATTCATTAACTTGAACTCAAAGATTATCCAATACCAGCCATCAGTTACACATGTCAACCTCTATCCTAACTTATCAATGTAATCATTAATTCTGACCCTCTTTCCTTCTAAATGTACGAACACACAAGTTTTCCTATCATCTATGAATTTCAAGACTATATACATTAATCTCAGTAAATTATTTTGGCAATTTAGCCTTTTGTTTTTCCTTAAACTTGGATTTTTAACTATGAACCCATTCCTAAATTAATGAGGTAGATACCTAGCCTTATTAACAAAGAACCACCAGGAATAGCTGTTTTCACAAATGTCCAAAGAAGATATTATGAATAAAAAAAAGAATTAAAAAAAGATATTATGAATAAACATGTCTAATCATTTTAGAGGACAATTTAGAAAAATCTTTCAAAAATGCTTTCAGCCTAATAATTCCTGGATCCCTGAGAATAAGATTTATCAGAAGGTAGGATTTTCTATGTAGGAAATTTTTAGAAAACCACTCAAATATTCAACGAAGGGAACTGGTTAAATAACTTATGGTAGAGACATATCGTAAACTATTATGCTACAATGATGACAGACATAGATGGATGTCAAAAAGGTAAGTTGTATTGCTCAGTGAGAATAATGGGCTAGAGAAAAGGATGCACAGGCCAGGCGCCAGTGGCTCACACCTGTAATCCTAGCTTATTCAGGAGGCTGAGATCTGAGGACTGTGGTTCAAAGCCAGCCTGGGCAGTAAAGTTCCTGAGTATCGTATATTCCAATTAATCAGCAGAAAACTGGAAGTGGTACTGTGGCTCAAGTAGTAGAGTGCTTGCCTTGAGCTAAAGAGCTCAGGGACAGTGCCCAGGCCCAGAGTTCAAGCCCCACAACCAAAAAAGGAAAAGAAAAAGGATGCACAGATCTTACTTTTATTAAAATGTGTGTATAAGTAGATACACTCAAATACCTGTGCCTTAGTAGTCACATACATAACTAACAAAAAACAAACTACAAAAATCTAGTCCAGGGCTGGGAAGTTGGCTCAGTGGTAGAGTGCTTGCCTCGCATGCATGAGGCCCTGGGTTCAATTCCTCAGCACCACATAAGCAGAAAAAGCCAGGTGGTACGATGCTAGCCTTGAGCTGAAGAGCTGAGAGACAGTGCCCAGGCACAGAGTTCAGTCCCAATGACTGACAAAAAAAAAAAAAGCTAGTCCAACATCTACATCTACTTATAAAGGAAACAGTATATTGCTCAACATGTTATTTAAGGAGGAAAATGTTTCAGCACTTTTAACAAAGAAACAATTGTTTCTTCTACAACAAAATTATAGAGGGGAAAAAGGCATTAGGAAGAAGGAACCAGGAAATTGAAATATATCTAAGAGACTTCAATCAACAAAGAACAAAGAACAAAGTTATAACATTTAAAGGGCAAGTGAAATTTTGACCATTATCTGAATGAATATTTGATGTAAGAAATTTGTTTTGCAGTGATATTTAGGACTCTATTCTTTAGTGGCATATACACTGAAATATGTTTAAAAAATTACCAGATAGGGAGAGGCTATGCAGGGGTACAGCTGACAGCAGACCTCAAACTGAGAGCTGGTAAATGGGGCTTTATCCCACTGTCCTACCCATTCTCATGTTTCCTTTTTATACAGAGATAAAAGTTAAAAAGGTTGGGCTGGGAATGTGGCTCAGTGGTAGAGCACTTGCCTTGCATGCCTGAGGCCCTGGGTTCAATTCCTCAGCACCACATAAGCA
>NW_012267246.1:10346834-10347822 GCF_000151885.1 Dipodomys ordii | reverse complement strand
GAAAGAAAGAAAGAAAGAAAGAAAGAAAGAAAGGAAGGAAGGAAGGAAGGAAGGAAGGAAGGAAGGAAGGAAGGAAGGAAGGAAGGAAGGAGAAACAGAAAAGAAAAAAAAGAAACAGCCCAAAACAGAAAATAAAACCAAAGAAAAATGACATTTCCAAGATCCTATTCATACATGGAAAAATTAGAAACAATAATAATATGATTTGATAATAAACAAAAGGGTGAGAAGAAGCAGACAGGTTAAGAAAGGTACTGAATACATCAAGAAAGATGGTTAAGTAGAAATTATTTAAGATGGAACAAAACACAATACCTCCAGACACAATTATAAGACAGAATGAAACTTAGAAGCCAAGTTACAGTGGGCATGTCACCTTCTTAAGGCCTAAAGAAGCCATGTTCTGGTGGCTCACACCTGTAATCCTAGCTACTCAGGAGTTGAGACCCAAGGATAGCAGCTAGCCTGGACATGAAATCCATAAGACTCTTTCCTCCAATAAACTATCAAAAATGGAAGTGGAGGAATGGCTCAAGGACAGTGTCCAGGCCTTGAGTTCAAGCCCCAGGACTGGCACTGGCACTGGCGCGTGCGCACACACACACACACATACTCATAAAGGAAGTATTTGGACACACCCTCACACACCCCCATAAAGGAAGTATCTGGACTGACACACACACATACACACACACACATACACATAAAGGAAGTATCTGGACACACACACACACACATAAAGGAAGTATCTGGACACACACACACATAAAGGAAGTATCTGGACACACACACACCATAAAGGAAGTATCTGGACACACACACACACACAAAGGAAGTATCTGGACACACACACACCATAAAGGAAGTATCTGGACACACACACACACACACACACACACACCATAAAGGAAGTATCTGGACACACACACACACCATAAAGGAAGTATCTGGACACACACACACACCATAAAGGAAGTATCTGGATACA
>NW_012267246.1:10332374-10342414 GCF_000151885.1 Dipodomys ordii | reverse complement strand
AGCCTTGAGCTAAAGAGCTGAGGGACAGCGCCCAAGCCCAAAGTTCAGGCCTCACGTCCGGACCCTAAAAAAAGAAAAAAGAAATGTACTCATCTTGCCCATGTAATTGTAACTCCTCTGTATGGTATTTTCACAATAAAAAAAATTGTTAAAAAAAAAAAAAGTTAAAAAGGTTAATGAACAAAAATTATCCAGACGCCCTACCCAGTTTCTGATAAATGAGCAAAATTTCATTCTTGATCTAGAAAAAATGTACCATTTGCAGGGAATGGATGGACCTAGAAAACATTATTTGGGGCTGGGAAGGTGGCTCAGTGGTAGAGCGCTTGCCTTGCATACATGAGGCCCTGGGTTTGATTCCTCAGCACCACATAAGCAGAAAAAAGAAAAGGTCGGAAATGGCGCTGTGGCTCAAGTGGTAGAGCACTTGCCTTGAGCTGAAGAGCTGAGGGACATTGCCCACGCCCAGAGTTCAGGCCCCACGACCGGACCCAAAAAAAAAAGAAAGAAAGAAAACATTATTTGAAGTGAAGCAACTCAAGCTCAGAGAGACTAACTGGACATTTTTTCTGTCGTTCGTGGAAATTAGACCTAAAATATATATGAAAACATACATGTGCACTGTATTCCAATCTGACTTGTTGAAAATAAAAAACAGAATAACCAGAAAATAAAAAGGATCAACTGTGTCTTACCGGGGGCAGAGAATGCCGCCCACATTCAATTGTGACCAGCTTGTGGCACTTCTTATGAACCAGCAGTTTGCAGTTGATGCACTTGTATCCCTGGCGTCCAAGTCCCCATATTCGATCTGTGCAAATGGCACAGTGAGCACGCTGAGGAAAGTAATTTACAAGTGTTTTATTAACAAAAAAAATGATTGTTACCATTTTCTAACAGTTTGCTCATAAACTACTATAAAAATAAATGACTTTCTTTTCCAGCTCAATTTCCCTCATTATGATATCCATTGCCAGCCCATGGCAAAACAAGACAAAGCTTCCTCATACATAATTTTCTAAATGTTAGAAAGGACAGTAAAATAAACAGAAAATAGCTTGTTTTAAAGAGAAGTGATATTTGCAATCATGTTGCTTTCTATTATCAAACTCAAGAAATTTTCACCTTCACAAAAAGTTCACAGTAATGAAAACTGAAAAAGTGAGTTAGGGCTAGGCGCCGGTGGCTCACATATGTAATCCTAGCTACAAAGGAGGCTGAAATCTAAGTATCACAGTTCAAAGCCAGCTGGGCAAAGTCTACGAGACTCTGATCTCCAATAAACCACCAGAAAGCCAGAAGTGGCACTGTGGCTCAAGTGGTAGAGCTCTAGCCTTGAGCTAAAGAGCTGAGGGACAGCGCTCATGCCCAGAGTTCAAGCCCCATGACCAACAACAACAAAAAAAAAGTTAGCTCTGAAAACCACATGGCCATCTAAGACTAGTCAGAAGTCAAACCGAAGCTCTGCTTTTCTATAGAGCAATACCTAAAGGGACTACATTTTTCAAAGCCTTTTTGCTACTGGGAACAAGAGTCTGAGGATCTCAGGTGGTCATTTTTATTTCTGTTAATGAAGTAAGGACATGACATTTGCTATAGACTTGAAAATGAAGGCCATGACTTACAATTCTGGAGAAGTTAAACACATGGACTTCTGAAAACAGCCTGCCTATTTTCAAAGCCTGGCCCAGCCACTTACTAGCTGAGTTATTTTGGGCAAGTTACTAAACTGCCCTATACTGTATTTTCCTCATCAGTAATATAGTATATTTCACAAGGTTTTAAAGAATAAGTGAATAAGTATAGATAAAGCTTTTGGAAAACTGCCTGATACATAGTAAAAGTTAGGTAAGTGTTACTGTTATTGCCAAACAGCGAAAATTAAACTGCGTGATAAACCAGTTTGCAAAATAAAACTAGTCTGTTAATTTTCTGGATTCTTTAACTTATATTTAAAAGTACAATATTCTAATTGGGTGATAGTGGCTCATGCCTGTAATCCTAGTTTCTCAGGAGACTGAGATTCAGAGGACCACAATTTAAAGTCAGTCCAGGCAGAAAAGTCCCTGAGACTTGTCTCCAAACAGCCAGTAAAAAGCTGGGCTGGAGGTATGGTTCATATGGTAGGACACAACTGAGCAAAATTCCAATATTCCTATAACTGGGGTAACATGTAACTAATAATTCAATCTGAAGAATTTTAAGAGTAAAAGGAAAACAAGGTGTGAGTAGCTCACAGCTGTAATCCAAGCTTTAATCTGGAGGACTACAGTTTGAGAGCAGCCCAGATAGAAAAGTTATCTAGATTCCATCTCCAAATAAAAAGTAGGCATGAGGGGTGATATTGTTCAAAAAGAATGTACTCATTCCTGGCCCTAGTGGCTCATGCCTGTAATCCTAGCTACTCAGGAGACTGAGATCTGAGGATCACAGTTCAAAGCCAGCCCATTCAAAGTCAGCCAGCCCGGGCAGGGCAGAAAAGTCCAGGAAAGTCCTGAGACTCTTATCTCCAATAAACCACTCAGAAAACCGGAAGTGGTGCTATGGCTCAAGTGGTACAGCACTCTCCTTAAGCTGAAGAGCTGAGGGACAGCGCCCAGGCCCAGAGTTCAAGCTCCACAACTGATTAAAAAAAAAAAAGAGTAAGAGGGGTTGGGAAGGTGGCTCAGTGATAGATCGCTTGCCTTGCATGCATGATGCCCTGGGTTCAATTCCTCAGCACCTCATAAGCAAAAAGAAAAAAGCTGGAAATGGTGTTGTGGCTCAGGTGGTAGACGCTAGCCTTGAACTGAAGAGTTGAGGGACAGCTCCCAGGCCCAGAGTTCAGGCCCCATGACTGGACCCAAAAAACAAAAAAAAAAACAAAAACAAAAATAAAAACAGTAAGATTTGGGCTGGGAAGGTGGCTCAGTGGTAGAGTGCTTGCTTTGCATGCATGAGGCCCTGGGTTCGATTCCTCAGCATCACATAAGTAAAAAAAGCCAGAATTGGCACTGTGGCTCAAGTGGTAGAGTGCTAGTCTTGAAATGAAGACCTGAGGGACAGTGCCCAGGCCCAGAGCTCAGGCACCATGACCAGCAAAAAAATAAATAAATAAATAAGATTTAATGACTAATCTTTCCTCATAGCAGAAAGGGGAAAAAAAATAGATGTCTCAAATTATAAGTATTCCTACTAACTTACCCGGTTAAAGCGTTTGGCTTGAAAAGTATGGCCATTTGCACAATAAAGCTTTCTCCAGCGGCGTGCACCTCTGCGGTAGATGGATTCTGAAAGTTTAATAATTTTTAAAAAAACTGAAAAAAGAGCAAGTGTGAGTAAAAATCATTTAATTAATTCTGATTTCTTCATAATTACTGAAAAATTAAAAAAAGATTCTTCAAGGGATTAGATAAAAATTAAAATCAGGAAATATAAATGAATAACTCCCATTGCTGTTCTTTTAAAAAGTTTTCCCAGCCTAATGCTGATAGCTTACACCTATAATCCTAGCTACTCGGGATGCTTAGATCTGAGGATCATGCTTCAGAGCCAGCCTGGTCGAGAAACTTTGTAAGATTCTGATCTTCAATTAACCACCAAAAAGCTGAAAGAGGAACTGTGGCTCAAGTGGTAGAGTGCTAGCCTTGAGCACAAAAGTACAGGGAGAGCACCTAGGCCCTAAGTACAGGACTAGCACAAAAACAACAACAAAAATGTCCCCACATTTTTATTTTGAAAAAGTTTTAAGCCCATAGAAGAACTGAAAGAATGCGGTATTCTTTAACTACTTTACCAATTCATTTTGTTCTATCACTTTCCTCTTTGTAAAATCATATATTTATTTTTTCAGAATTATTTAGAAGCAGGATACAGATTTCACAAAGCTTAAATACTCTTAAAAATCTAAGTATTACTACCCAAGCTTAATGGTTAACAAATTTTCTCGATGTCCTAATGTAGCAATATTCATTTTACTGAGAGAAATAATGTCAAAATCTCCACCAATCCATTCAAAGAAAGAATATGGGCATGAAAAGTAGAAGTTTGGAAACTCCATTATATCTGGGAAGTAGCTTATAGACCTCTATCAGATTTGAAGGGAGATAGGACTCAGGAATCAAGAAAATGGGCTGCAATGGCAACTCGCAAAGTTCTGGCTCTGGACAAAAAGAAGAAACCTATTTTTCCCCTAGGTTTCCAACAGCTCTGTGAAGCTAGCTGACATGGCTTAACCATCTGTCACTGGCAGCCCAATTAAACATTCCCAGTTGATCAAAACAGGCATCTCTTTCATGATTGCATCAACATTCTGTCTATTCTTTGCATTTCCCGATCTTTCTATATAGTACACCCCACCTATTTAACCCTGTATACAAACACTCATTGTTCTTCATTTTTTTCTTTTTTCCAGAGTATTGAGACACAGCATTAAAAGTCTGACCTTGAACTTTCACTTAATTCAAAGTATAACTACTTTTCCTTCTAAAGTCATAAAGATATATAGAAACCAAACGTGAAAATGAGTTGCCTAATTCCCACAATTAATAAATTATACATCAAAAGCAGTAATTCATGATCAAACTTAAGTTACATACTTAAATTACTAAGAACAAAGAGCAATTTGGCTCCTGCAGTCAAATCTCACTAATAATAACAACATCTGGGCTGGAGGTATGGCTCACTTATACAGCACTTACCTGGTATGGACAAGACCTTGGTTTTGATCCCTTGCATAACTAACACAAAACACAGACAAATCAAAACATTGACAACCACCACCTTGGAAACTCTTTCAGCAATTTCTTTTGTTTTTTGTCGGTCGTGGGGCTTGAACTCTGGGCCTGGGTGCTGTCTCTGAGCTCTTCTCTCAAGGGTAGCGCTCTACCACTTGACCCACAGCACCACTTCTGGTTTTCTGAGTGGTTTATTGGAGATAAAGAGTCTCTCGGGCCTGATTGGCTTTGAATTGCCATCTCAGCTTCCTGAGTTGCTAGGATTACAGGCGTGAGCACCTTGCTTCTTTTAACAATTTCTAAGGATTCCTGTTGAACTGTCTAGATGCCATGTCAATCCCTTATTGTCAAGTGGTATAACAAAACTAAACATAAAACAAGGAAATTTGTTCTGTATATATTTGCATGCAAATGTGCACAGAGATGGTACAAGCAAATGGGGACAATGTTAGCAACTACCTAGGAAGGGATACATGGATAGCTGTTTTCAGCGTGGTTTCAAGTTTTCCATAGATCTGAAAACTTTCCAAGTCACATGACTTAAAATTTTATCCAGATTTCACCTGGCAAATTTAGGCAGATTTAGAATTTAGGCAGTCACTAATACACTGTAAATCAAGCTTTTAAAAAAAAAAGGGGGAAAAAATCAAATGAATTAAGTTTTGTTTCTGGTATCTTTTTACTGGGCCACAGAATAACTTTCTACAGGGTGGAGAGTAAGTATCACTCACTATCTTCTCCCGGGCAAGGCATTCCAGGACGTTCTGGCACACAAGGAAATACTGAAAGAAAAAAACTAAAATTAATTGACAACATATTAAAAGCATATGTGTTAATACAATCATTGTATTCAATATACACTATGTAAAAAATGAACTATACAACTTGTAGGCAAGGTCAGGAGGGGGAAATGGGAAAAAGCAAAGGAAAGCATGACATTGTCCAAGAAGCATTGTACCCATCTGACTTACAGAATTGTAACACCTTTGTACAACTCCTTAATAATATCAATTTTTAAAACTTATGTATTGTACTGAATTAAACTGACCCAATTTTCAAACAGACTTTCTCTTCATTTGGGACAATGTACTTGGCTTCTTCTGTCAATGTATCTGTGGAAGGGATCTATTTTACCAAGGTTATACAAAAAAAGTTTTTATGGAAACTATTATCTCCTTAAACAATTGGGAGCTCAAATTATAAATTATAGTCCTTTGTTACTAATCAACAATTTTGTTTTGTCCTAAAAGAAACGATTTTCTTAAATCTTTGATGTCTTGCCTTTGCTACAATGAACTAAAAGTAAATCACAAAAATGTATACAAATGTAGAATATAAAATCTTAGAGTTCCTAAAAGACATAGTGCCAAAAAATCTAAAAATTTAACTTTATATTAGGACCTGTACATTTATAAACACAGCAAATCAAACCATTTTTCATTATAAGAACAAGGAATAGATCTTTTATGGACATCTAGTTAATAACAATTTGAATTCTGTGATATACTAAAAGACATGGTTTAATATGAGTACAGAGTATAGGAAACACAATTTCTGATGGTATATATTGTTAAAAGCTAAAACTTACATCCTTAACACTTATTAAAATAGACCTGGGATATAGTATAAAACTTAAATTTGACTAATACCCATCAATCATTTTTCTTTCCTTATTTTTTTTTCCAGTGCTCAGGATCCAATCTAGTTTGCACATGCTAAGCAACCACTCTACACTGAACAAGCAATCCTTCTTGTTGTTTTTTCAGACAAGGTTTTTTGCTGTGTAGTCCAGAATGGCCTGGAACTCTTTGATCTTCCTGCCTCTACCCTCTGACTGTTTGGATTACAGGAGTGCACTTTCACACCATGCTGATCAATCATTTCTCTAGGTATTTGTAGATACCTTTTAAAGCTGTACTTGGTGGGCTGGGAATGTGGCTTAGCTTGCCTAGCTTGCATGAAGCCCTGTGTTGGACTCCTCAGTACCACATAAACAGAAAAAGCTGGAAGTGGAATTGTGGCTTAAGTGATTAGAGTGCTATCCTTGAGCAAAAAGAAGCTTTAGGGACAGTGCTCAGGCCCTGAGTTCAAGCCCCAGGACTGACCCCACCCCACCCTACTCCCACCCCGGGCAATAAAAAAAGCTCTACTTGGATCATAACAAATTTTCTTTTTTTTTTTTTTGGGTCAGTTGTGGGGCTCGAACTCTGGGCCTGGGCGCTGTCCCTCAGCTCTTCAGCTCAAGGCTAGCGCTCTACCACTTGAGCTACAGCGCCACTTCCGGTTTTCTGATGGTTTTTTGGGGATAGGAGTCTTACGGTCTTTCCTGCCCAGGCTGGCTTTGAACCGCGCTCCTCAGATCTCAGCCTCCTGAGTAGCTAGGATTACAGGCGTGAGCCACCAGCGCCCGGCTATAACAAATTTTCTTAAATGCACTGCAAAACAATAGGTCACATGTCAATATCCAAGACAATTCTAGCAACTCAAGAGGTTAAGACTTGGAAGACAGTAGTTTGATGCCAGCCCTGGCAGAAAAGTCCATGAGACTCCATCTAAATAGTTAAATGTCAGTCCAAGACGGTATATAAATATAAGATAGACTGTAAGATGTATTGATTTGCTTTCTCTAGCATTTGGAAAACTTCTGAAGGACAATCATTGGTCTGAGGCACATAGATTAAGAAGATGATACAGGATTATATTTTTAAATGATCAACAATAAATGTTTATTTAAAAATATAGCTCCAGAAGAGTATGAAACAATTACTCTTTTACCATGAATCAAGAGTTCAGAATCCTTGTTTAGTTCATAAAGTCGAAATGCTTCCTCTAGCTCCAACTGAGATGATACTGTACATGGGTCTCCTAAAAAATACCAAAAAGAAAACTCACTTTTTAAAACCCCTAAATCAGTACACAAGTTCTATAATATAATGTTTTGGGAAATAACTGACAAGGGTAGATCTTTAGGTATTTATTTAGAGAGTTCTAGTCTCTGAAGTTGGTGACATAACTTCCATTTCTATTTGCACAAACACTACACGAGGTTCACATACCGAATTTTACACATAGAAAACCATTTTGTTTTTAATAACATATATATAGCAAAAAAAAAAAAAGCGAACAAAAGCTATTCTACCCACACTTTGAACTCAGTGCTGCCTGATACTGAGCATGATCAAGAGCAAGCTTTGTGTTAGTTGTGACATGGAAAGAAGTGGTGAAAGTAGTCCTACTATGACATTAACTTGGTCATTTTGTCAATGTTTTTCCCTTCATTTGAGAGCTTGCTCAAGGACTCATAGCACAGAAACCACTAAAGCGCTGTGAACTCAAGAAGGGCCCGGCTGAGCTGTTTTAGTAAACATACACACAGAAAAAGGAAGGAGGTAGCACCTCTCTGAGCCAACCAACCAAAGAACTAAGTCATCCCTGATATTCAAGAAGTGCCACATCTACCTGGACAATGCATTCCTCAAGCAACAAGTCATTGAATGCAAGGTGGGGCTGAGCTGAGGCCTCCCCTGTCATTCTTTTGCTCATTCCTGTGGCTACACTAAACATGACTACAAACTAGATGCTACCAGCCAGCTGGAGCCTCGGACAGTCTCAGTACAGAACCCAGGTACTTGAGGAAAAAAATGCAGTCACTACCTTTACAGGTATCTTTAAAAACAAAGTGCTTTTTGTTTTCTGCTCTTGGCTGCTGAATCCCTGCTGCATTTTATAGCTCTTCAACTTTCTTTTTTTTTTTTCTTTTTTGGATCCGGTCGTGGGGCCTGAACTCTGGACCTGGACGCTGTCCCTCAGCTCTTCAGCTCAAGGCTAGCGCTCTACCACTTGAGCCACAGCGCCACTTTCAGCTTCTTTTTTTAACTGCTTGTGTGGTGCTGAAGAATTAAACCCAGGGCCTCATGCACGCAAGGCAAGCACTTTCCCACTGAGCCACCTTCCCAGCCCTCTTCAACTTTCTTTTAAACTTATTTTAGAATTTCTGAGACATAATAAAAAGAAACCGGAGCTGGGAAGGTGGCTCAGTGGTAGAGCGCTTGCTTTGCATGCATGAGGCCCTGGGTTCGATTCCTCAGCACCACACAAGCAGTTAAAAAAAAAAAAAAGCTGGAAGTGGCGCTGTGGCTCAAGTGGTAGAGCTCACCCTGATCTAAAGAGCTGAGGGACAGCGACTAGGCCCAGAGTTCAAGCCCCACAGCAGCAAATAAATAAATAAATAGAAACCATCTATATAGCCTGCCACTAAATTTCATCATGGTATGATTTTTGAGCAAAATCTTAGATAATACTTCCTTAATAAAACCACAATACTACTATTAATCTATAAAAATATCTTTGTTGCATCCAAACATATTTACATGTAAAAGAAGTACAAACTGTATCTTCTACCATAACCAAATATTCATCAAAATGGGTAAAATCCTAAGAACTGAAAGTACAACCTTAGAAGAAAACATAGAGGCAAAGTTTTATGACACTGGATTTTGACAGCACAGTCAAAAGTAAACTGAGTAGTAGCTAAGATTTCAGGTGTGGGCCAAGGGAACTCCATCCTGACTATGCACTAACTGCTCACTGTGGCCCTAACTTCTGCAGTCTGAGTACGAAGCAAAAGTCAAGTTGAACTTCTTTAAGCTTTTCTACAATCTTAATATTCATTTTTATCATAACTCTTAGCAACCTCAGCATATGGCTATTATGCCAAGAATGTCTACCTTTTTGCTTAAAGAAGTACTTTATGGCCTCTCTTTGGCATATATGAATTGCTAGCATCACTACTCTTAAGCTTGAGTAGTTGTTTTACTGTTCTTTCTATTATATCCCAGAATTATTTTCAAAGGTTACTATAAATTTCAGCATATGTATATTGCAGCTTTTGATTCTACAGCAGTATATTTAAGAATAAGCCAAGGGATCCAAGCACCAGTGACTCACTCCAAATAATCACCAAGAGGTATGAGAATAAGTTAATAACAAGTATTTCATTGGTTTAAATCTAGTTTGCTTCTCTTGAGTTGAGTACCTCTGCTTTTAAGTATTGCCTTTTTAGATCTTGTTTAATGCCTGGTAAAGGCAAAAAGTCAAATGCATAACTCCAAAGTAGAACATTTCATGCAAGACAACATAAAAAAAACAACCAGGAAAGCGGTCTTCAAAACCCACTCTAGGGCTGGGAAGGTAGCTCAGTAGTAGAGCGCATGCCTTGCATGCCGGAGGCCCTGGGTTCGATTCCTCAGCACCACATAAGCAAAAAGAAAAAAGCCGGAAGTGGCGCTGTGGCTCAAGTGGTAGAGTGCTAGCCTTGAGCTGAAG
>NW_012267246.1:10331549-10332324 GCF_000151885.1 Dipodomys ordii | reverse complement strand
GTGGTAGAGTGCTAGCCTTGAGCTGAAGAGCTGAGGGACAGTGCCCAGGCCCAGAGTTCAGGCCCCATGACCGGACCCAAAAAAACAAAAAACAAAACAAAACCCACTCTACTGTTTCAGTCTAAATTTACATCATAAAACAATTCACTCCATCTCCAAAATAACCAGAAAAGCAGACTGGAGGTATGGTTCAAGTGGCAGAGAGCCAATCTAGTAAGCATGAAGTTCTAAGTACAAACTCTACTATCACAAAAATACACACCATTATCATAAAAATACACATGGGAAAAATAAATTCATCATTAATGAATTTATACATACATACACACTAAAATACCATTCAGTCTTTAAGAATTTGCAATGAAATGTATAAACACAGAAAACACTACGCTAAGTGACAGAAGCCAGGCACAGAGAGACAAGTATGAAATCTAGACAAGTCAAGCTCTTAAAAAGGAAAGTGTGCCAGGCGCTGGTGGCTCAGGTCTGTAATACTAGCTACTAAGGAGGCTGAGATCTGAGGATTGTGGTTCAAAGCCAGCCTGAACAGAAAAGTCTGTGAGACTCTTATCTACAATAAACCACTCAGAAAACCGGAAGTGGTGCTGTGGCTCAAGTGGTAGAGCAACAGCCTTGAGTGTGAAGAGGCTTATGGACAGTGCCCAGGCCCTGAGTTCAAGCCCCATATCCGACAAAAAAAAAAAAAGTACAAAAGGGAAGAATCAGTGTTAGTATTCTATTGCAATGTATGGTGGCTACAGTTAATGTCTATTCC
>NW_012267246.1:10325396-10331339 GCF_000151885.1 Dipodomys ordii | reverse complement strand
CATAAGCAAAAAGAAAAAAGCCGGAAGTGGCGCTGTGGCTCAAGTGGTAGAGCGCTAGCCTTGAGCTGAGGGACAGCGCCCAGGCCCAGAGTTCAAGCCCCATATCCGACAAAAAAAAAAAAAGTACAAAAGGGAAGAATCAGTGTTAGTATTCTATTGCAATGTATGGTGGCTACAGTTAATGTCTATTCCAAATCAGTGAAGACTTGGCTTTAACAATGATAAAAGTATATGAGGTAATGATATATTAATCAGCCTGACTTAATCATCATTCCATTATACATGTATCAAAATATATGCCCATGATCATACATGTTACCAGTCATGTGGTGAACTGAATTTTCTATGGAAAAAATCTATGGTGAATTAAATTTTCTTTTTTTTTTGGGGGGGGGGGTCGGGTCATGGGGCCTGAACTCTGGGTCTGGGCTCTGTCCCTCAGCTCTTCAGCTCAAGGCTAGCGCTCTACCACTTGAGCCACAGCGCCACTTCCGGCTTTTCTCTTTTGCATATGTGGTGCTAAGGAATCGAACCCAGGGCCTCAGGCATGCAAGGCAAGCACTCTACCACTGTGCCACCTTCCCAGCCGGTGAATTGAATTTTCTAAGAAAAAAAAGTCCCATTTTCTGTTGAGATGATATAAGCTTACAATTTTTATTTGTTCAACATAGAATCCTATTATTAAATGCTTAGCTTCTTAAATAATATTTCTCATATATCTAAGCAATCAAATTATAGTCCTGTCTATAATCCTAGAGAATTTTTTTCTCCAGACCAGCATGCCCCAATGCCTACATGATAAAAACACATGTGATAAAATTACAGTTGGGGCTGGAAAGGTGGCTCAGTGGTGGCACAGTGCTTGTCTTGCATGCATGAGGCCCTGGGTTCGATTCCTTAGCACCATATAAGCAGAAAAAGCTGGAAGTGGCGCTGTGGCTCAAGTGGTAGAGCGCTAGCCTAGAGCTGAGGGACAGCGCCCAGGCCCAGAGTTCAGAGCACACAACTGGGGGGGAAGGGGGGGCGGAGAATTCAGAAAATTAGAATATTTTTTTTTCTTTCAGTGGGTCAGGGCCTGGGTGCTGTCTCTGAGCTCTTCTGCTCAAGGCTAGCATTCTACTACTTTTGAGTCACAGCACCACTTCCAGTTTTCTGTGGATTAATTGGAGATAAGAGTTTCACAGATTGTTCTGCCCAGGCTGGCTTTGAACCTTGATCCTCAGATCTCAGTCTCCTGACTAACTAGGATTACAGGTGTGAGCCACCAACACAAAAAAATGGCCCTAAATATTGAGCTAAATATTATAATGACATTCCTCAAAATTAAATTGTATCTGTATTACAATTAATTAAAAATATACAAAAGTGATGTACTTAAGGTAACTTCTAATTATACTTCAATGGCTTTCCACAATGTAAAATAAACAGTAGTCCTACACTAGTCTACCTTCCCACAGCACTAGTGTATCCTATCCAAATGGAGCCCTTGATTCAGGAGACAGAGATGGGGGCTGAGCCCTGGAGTTCTCATCTCTGAAAGGTTCCACAGGTTACACTTAGCAGCAAAGACCTAGCCCAAGCTCATCCTCACCACTGCTCACACATCAGCATCAGTGAATTACTTCTACATGCTGCACTCTTCTGCATCTGTGTCTTTTATACCTTGCTCTTCAGCTGTTTAGTTTTTCTCTTCATCCTTACCTTAAAAACCTTTATTCTGGGGCTGGGAAGGTGGCTCAGTGGTAAAGCGCTTGCCTTGCATGCATGAGGCCCTGAGTTCAATCCTCAGCACCACATAAGCAAAAAGAAAAAAGCCGGAAGTGGCGCTGTGGCTCAAGTGGTAGAGCGCTAGCCTTGAGCTGAGGGACAGCGCCCAGGCCCAGAGTTCAGGCCCCACGACCGGACCAAAAAAAAAAAACCCTTTATTCTTGGTTGAAACTTAGTTCAAACACTGAAGATTATTTCAGGCATACTGAAATAGATGCTGCTTCTTTTGTATTCCTACATCCCTCTTGCTACCAAACTGAGTTTTAAGAACAGGAAATGCTCTTCTGATACTCCATAACTATTTCTGAATACGAGTCACCCAGTCATCAAGTTTCTGACATCACTCTGAAATAATGGTTATCACAATCACTCTGATTGTGATATATATAAGACATATATATTCAAAATTAAAGTAAAATGTTACATTATTTATTGAACTATCTTACTGCTGAAAAAATCATTAATTTTACTTCATTTAGGGTACAAAGGGCAATACAAATACTGTATTATTTGCATTTAAGCACTTAAAAGTAAAATAAGAATGGCATTGATTTCTAATGTATCTTTCCCTCTTGAGTTGATTAGGACTCACTCATTAAATTTTGAAAGAGAATGACAGAACACGATCTCAAGTCAAATGCTTACAGAATGACAGAACACGATCTCAATTCAAATGCTTACACACGACCCTCTATACTCACCTTCCTCATCTATCCATTTCATGGTGAAAAGCTGTTCATTGTCAAAAGAACACATGTCTCGAACCTCATTGCAAAGGCCCTCAAAGGAGATGGAAGGCTCAAAATGTGTTATCATGATATCCCTGGAAAACAAAGGAGTTTTAGGTGTTTAAGTGATGAAAACTACAATGCTCTGATAACTCTATAGACTCAGCTACCAACACATATTTCCTTCAGTAACAGCATCTCTGGAGTGTAAACCTCAACAATAAGTAGACTAAAGAAAAAATAACCTGGAAGCTTGGGCCAACTGGTAGAGCACTTGCTTTGCAATTGTGAGGCCTTGAGTCCAATCCCCAATACCACCACCACATACACACACACACAAAAAAAAGACAAAAATAAGGAAAAGTTGCAGCTGCACTCTAAGAGCTACAGAAGCTAAAAAGCAGAGAAGCAAGTAGGCAGAGAAGTCAAATGGCCTTTTATCACTCTTTCTGAACATGTTTTTCTGCCCTTGCCTCTTAGAAGCCTCTTCCCTGGCTTTCATAACAACATATTTTCTCGATTCCACCCACTACTTAGAACACTTAAGTCTCCTTTTGTCTCCAATCACATGACACTCCTTCTAACCCCTCACATTATATTCTATCTTTTCCTGAGATCATATTCAGTGTTTTAACAATCATCTGTACATAGAGATCTCCTAAATCTGTAATTTCAATCTGTGTGGTATTTAAGACTCTTAATATAAGTCCAACTTCCTTCAATTTGATCTCACCACCCAAACACTGTACTACAAGTAACTAACTGGTTTACACACAACCCACACATGCAGATCCTAATGAATTACTCAGATCTAACTCAAACTTTCCCTCAGGTGAAAGTTCTGTTTACACAGAATGGGAGAAAGTAAGGGGCTGGGAAGGTGGCTCAATGGTAGAGCGCTTGCCTTGCATGCCTGAGGCCCTGGGTTCGATTCCTCAGCACCACATAAGCAAAAAGAAAAAAAGCCGGAAGTGGCGCTGTGGCTCAGGTGGTAGAGTGCTAGCCTTGAGCTGAAGAGCTGAGGGACAGCGCCCAGGCCCAGAGTTCAGGCCCCACAACTGGACCAAAAAAAAAGAATGGGAGAAAGTACTTGGTAACTGGACTTCAACACCACCTTCCACTTATTTTCCAAATACATGCCAACCACAAAACAGTCTGTAATTCTCAACTCTTCATATACTGAGAACACACCCTCAACTAAATCATGAACAACTAGAAGACAAATAGTCTTGGCCTTTCCATACGCTTGTATTACACTGAACTGAATGTAAAAGAAACACTTTCACTCAGAACCTTATCTGTCAACAAATATACTTTTTTCGGTGTGTGTATGGGGCTTGAACTCAGGGCCTGGGAACTGTCCTTGAGTGTTTTTGCTTGAGGCTAGCGTTCTACCACTTGAGCCACAACTCCACTTCTAGCTTTTTGGTGGTTAACGGGATCTAAGAGTCTCAGACTTACCTGCACAGACTGCGAACCCCAATACTTAGCTCTCAGCCTCCTGAGAAACTAGGAGCCACAAGCTCCCAACAGCAGATATATTTCTGACAAGGAAACGTTACTGTGTTCTCTTTCCTTATATACATTTATGAATACTATGTTCCAGAAGCTTGAGGAAGCTTTATCTTAACTTTGACAATAACTGTCCATCTTGATGCAGTAAATCTTACAGTTTTAAAAGGGAAAGCAGAGGCATACTTGTAGTCTCACAAAAGGAAATGAATATGACTTCACATTTGAATCTCATAGCATCTTGTGGATGCTGTGATCCACTATTACCCCTATTCTGAGTCATCTCCAGAACCCCCATTTTATTGTCCCTGCTATTGAGTATGGCCTGTGGACAGTCTCACCTAATCAGCCACCTTCAAAGGTTTGATCTGCCTGTAGTCACACCTCCCTTCCTGAAGCAACCATAGTGACTGATTGGCTATGGAGCACAAGGGTCCTAGACACAACTCAGGAAACTCTAAAGTGTTAACTCATCCTTTGAATTTCCAAGAGAATCAACTGAGATTTCTGTTTGGACTTCTGCTGAGTCTGTGTTATGGCTTGAGTATGTCCTCCTCCAAAATTCATGGTGACACTTTCATCCCACTGAGGAGGTATTAGGAAACAGGGTACTTGGGGAAGTGATTGAATCATGAAGGCTTGAGCCTCATGAATGGACTCAAGCCTTTTTTAACAGCCAGAGACAACTAGGATGAGCCTTTATCCTTCCATCTTTCCACCAATTGAAGACCCAGGCTTCATCCTCTCTGGATGATGCAGCAGCATGGTGCTACCCTGGAAAGAGCAGAGAGACCCCTTCCAGACACCAATCTGCCAGCAGCTTGATCTTGAACTTCTAGCTTCTGAACTATGAGAAATCATTTCTGCTGTTTGTAAATTACTATGCTACTCTGTTACAGCAGCACAGCCTCACTCAGCTGCCTTTCTTCCCTCTCTTCTCTTCCACTGCCATCAATGCCAAGAGCATTCCTCACAAAAACCTGCCACCTGCTAATCTCCTGAGCTAAGGATTTCCATAGCAAAGATCTTGTAATACACCTGGTATTAGTTGAGTCACATTGTTATGACAAAACACCATAAAAGGAGTAGCTCACAAACCGAAATTTATTTCTTCTGTCCTAGACACTGACAAGTCCAAGATGAAGGCATGTCTGATTTAGTGTCTGGTCAGAGCCTAATCTGTGGTTCTTAGTGTGACACCATCTAGTTATGTCCAGATGGTAGAGGTGGTAGCTGACTCTCCAAAGTCTCTTCATAAGGGCACTAATCCTATTCTTGAAGGCTGAATTATCTCTCAAAGGCCTCTCCTTCCAATATCATCTTTTTTTTTTTTTTTGGGTCCGGTTGTGGGGCCTGAACTCTGGGCCTGGGCGCTGTCCCTCAGCTCTTCAGCTCAAGGCTAACACTCTACCACTTGAGCCACAGCGCCACTTCCGGCTTTTTTCTTTTTGCTTATGTGGTGCTGAGGAATCGAACCCAGGGCCTTGAGCATGCAAGGCAAGCGCTCTACCACTGAGCCACCTTCCCAGCCCCTCCAATATCATCTTATCGGTTAAGTTTCAACATAAATTTTGGAAAGCACACAAACATTCAGATCATGGCAGACAATAATACCTCACAGGATGTCCTAAGGATTCAGTGTATTAAATTAATATTTGTAACATTAATACTTAATTTAAACTATAATTAGAATAACAACTAGTGTATAACACTGTATGGTTTATTAATTTTTAATTGCATATTCACATACTTTTAATAGAAGTAAAACTTCATTAGAGAAACAAAAACTCTTATTTTCTTTTTTTTGGATCCGGTCGTGGGGCCTGAACTCTGGGCGCTGTCCGTCAGCTCTTCAGCTCAAGGCTAGCACTCTACCACTTGAGCCACAGCGCCACTTCCAGCTTTTTGCTTTTTGCTTATGTGGTGCTGAGGAATC
>NW_012267246.1:10314890-10323971 GCF_000151885.1 Dipodomys ordii | reverse complement strand
CTACCACTTGAGCTACAGCACCACTTCCGGTTTTCTGGTGGTTTATTGGAGATAGGAGTCTCACGGTCTCTCCTGCCCGGGCTGGCTTTGAACCGCAATCCTCAGATCTCAGCCTCCTGAGTAGCTAGGATTACAGGCGTGAGCCACCAGCACCCGGCTCAGGAGGATTTTTTTATAACTAAAAAACTTTAAATTTTAATTAAAAAGAAAACTTGCTTGCCACAAAACAATCTTTTATTCAAAGCACCCTCCAGGTTATTTATAGCCCATCTGAGTTGGGAAAATATATTTTAGAATTAAACCAGAAGAGAAAGAAAGGCTACTAAAGAATTTCTCTGAAGAAAAAAAGTTAAAGTGAAGTTATCCTTTTCAAACAAGGTGAAAACAGTAGCCCAGTATCAAAGAGGAGGGTAATAATGCTCAACAAGAAATGTATTCATGGGGCTGGGAAGGTGGCTCAGTGGTAGAGCGCTTGCCTTGGATGCATGAGGCCCTGGGTTCCATTCCTCAGCACCACATAAGAAAAAAGAAAAAAGCCGGAAGTGGCACTGTGGCTCAAGTGGTAGAGCGCTACCCTTGAGCTGAAGAGCTGAGGGACAGCACCCAGGCCCAGAGTTCAGGCCCCATGACCCGATCCCCCCCGCAAAAAAGAAATGTATTCATTACCTTATTCATGTAACTATAATGCCTCTGTACAGCATCTTTACAATAAAATAATTTTTTAAAAAACTTCCTTGCACATGAAGCTAAAACCAACACATGTGTAAGTATAAGTGTAAACAACAAGAATCTTCAGAAACTTTACTTCTCCAGAGATACAAAATTTTTGTCAAAATATAGTTGCTGTTGTTTTTTGAGACAGGATCTCACAATGTAGCAGAGGTAGGCCTGACTCTTGATACTCCTGCCTCACCTTCCTAGTGCTAGGATTACAGACATGTGTTGCCACTCCTGGCTTAAATATCTTTAAAGTATTTTTTAAATGTTTCAAAAGCCCTAAGTACATACATCTTCAAGAGACTCGGTGAAGGAGTCAGGCTTTATCAACTACCATTCCTTAAATTCCAGGAACTAAAACATTTAAGGAGTTTTGTATAAACACTTCTTTAAGTAATTGGGAAAGCACAACCTTCATAACACTCCACAATCATCAAATTCTTATTATAGTAACAAAAAGTGAGTTACAAAGTTTAGAATACATATAAAGGTGTAAAACAAAGTATGCACAGATGGTTTTTTCCTGGTTTAGCTTCAGCACTAACAAAAATTAATTTCCACTCAACAGATTAATCTGTTTTATAAAGATCCCCATATGGCAAATTTAGATATAGTTTTACTTAAGGTGAAAAATAAAAATTAGGGGGGAGGGGGGAGGCTGGGAAGGGATGGGAAGGCATGGTGCTACCCTGGAAAGAGCAGAGAGACCCCTTCCAGACACCAATCTGCCAGCAGCTTGATCTTGAACTTCTAGCTTCTGAACTATGAGAAATCATTTCTGCTGTTTGTAAATTACTATGCTACTCTGTTACAGCAGCACAGCCTCACTCAGCTGCCTTTCTTCCCTCTCTTCTCTTCCACTGCCATCAATGCCAAGAGCATTCCTCACAAAAACCTGCCACCTGCTAATCTCCTGAGCTAAGGATTTCCATAGCAAAGATCTTGTAATACACCTGGTATTAGTTGAGTCACATTGTTATGACAAAACACCATAAAAGGAGTAGCTCACAAACCGAAATTTATTTCTTCTGTCCTAGACACTGACAAGTCCAAGATGAAGGCATGTCTGATTTAGTGTCTGGTCAGAGCCTAATCTGTGGTTCTTAGTGTGACACCATCTAGTTATGTCCAGATGGTAGAGGTGGTAGCTGACTCTCCAAAGTCTCTTCATAAGGGCACTAATCCTATTCTTGAAGGCTGAATTATCTCTCAAAGGCCTCTCCTTCCAATATCATCTTTTTTTTTTTTTTTGGGTCCGGTCGTGGGGCCTGAACTCTGGGCCTGGGCACTGTCCCTCAGCTCTTCAGCTCAAGGCTAGCGCTCTACCACTGAAGCCACAGCGCCACTTCCGGCTTTTTTCTTTTTGCTTATGGGGTGCTGAGGAATCCAACCCAGGGCCTCGAGCATGCAAGGCAAGCGCTCTACCACTGAGCCACCTTCCCAGCCCCAAGACTGTGTGATTCTTATTTCCAATTAATTACCAAATAGCCAAATGCAGAGCTGTGGCCCAGGTGATAGAATGCTAGTCTTGAGCAAAAAAAAAACTCAAACCTGTGTTCAAGCCCCAGGACTGGCACAAAGTAAATAAAAATAATAAAATATACCCAGACATATTCACATTTAGTTCCTCTGTAGCCTCAACATAGGCTTTTCTCTTACACTAAGCATGGACTATCTAGAGAGGGATTTACTTGTAATTATTGACACACTAATTGGTTTAGGCAGGGTTACCCATGGATGGTAATTCCACTGGATAAAACATTGCAGAGGAACAAAATGGCCATAAAATCTCAAGTAGCCATCTCCATCATTATAAAAAGTTAGAAAGTAATGTCTATTTTTAATAATCTAGAAGGTAAAACACAGACTAAAAGATAACGATCATGAGACACAAACTTAATAAAGAAAAATGTAATATTTTGTAAATCCTATCAACCCAATTAAAAGGAAAAGAGGTTTCTTAGAAAGTTATGACCCAGCTTTGTAATGTTGTACTGTTGGTTACTAAGTTTCAATATTATCATCTATAACAGGAAACTGATAGCTCCCTTTGAGCATAATTGCAAGGACTAAAAAAAAGTGTACAGCACCACATTCTTGAAATGTACTTGCTGTAAAAGTTTGCTCTTAACAGAGAGAAAAGAGTATCTTAAAAGAGACTGTAAAACTTTTCTTACTACTGGTTATGTTTTATTAAGATAAAAAGGTCGCTACTTGGTGCTGTTCAAAAAGAAATGTACTCTTTACCTGACTTACGTATCTATAACTCCTCTGTAAATCACCTTTACAATAAAAAAATAAATTAAAACAAAGAAAAAAGGTTTTCAACTCTGAAAAACTTTAACCAAATGATTAAGAAAAATAAGACACAGAAAAGAGGAAATAAAACTGTTTCTAAGCAATGTCACCATCTGTAGATTCTAAGATGGTTAACTAAAAAACAGTTAATAAAGTAGCCAGCTTAATTTAAACATACAAAAACAGGTGATATGAAGCTGAGCATGGAATCTCAGCTGCTTGGGGTGCTGAGCTAGAGAACCATTACAGTTTAAAGCTTAGAGCAAAACAGAAAAATCTCCAACTCAAATACTAAATTAGAAGCCTATGAAAATAAACAATTTCATTTATAAAAGCAGCAAGCCTACAAAAACATACTAACAAAATAGAAGAATGTAACAAAATATTCAACCCCTGAGGAACAGGAATTACAAAAATCTTATTGTTGATTACCCATTTAATTGTAACCCCTCTGTACAATATGTTCACAAAAAATTAAAATTAAAATTAAAAAAAAATCTTATTGTTGAAAAGCAGGAGATAAATGGACAGACCTATGTTATATACCTGAACAAATACACATACTCCACTCACTTCAAAGGCCAGGCTCAGTATCATAAAACTATCAGTTTCAAAGTAATCCAAAAATGCATACAATTCAAAAATCAAAAGGTCAGTAGGATTTTGGGGGACTTGGGGATAAGGGGAGAACTACAAAAACCTGAAATTTATATGGGTAGAAAAATGCACAAAAAGTCAAAAATTAGTAGCAATAAAAAAAAAGTCAAAATCTGCCGGGCAAGGGTGGCTCACACCTGCGATCCTAGCTACTCAGAAGGCTGAGATCTGAGGATGCTGGTTCAAAGCCAGCCCAGGTAGGAAAGTCCAATTAACCACCAGAAAACCAGAAATAGTAATGTAGCTCAAGTGGTAGAGTGCCCACTTGAGCTGAAGAACCCAGGGACAGCACCCAGGCCAAGAGTTCAAGCCCGATGACCAACCCCCCCCAAAAAATTACAGGTACTAAAATAATATACTAGAACACTATAAATAAAAGCCCAAAATGCCAGATGTATTGAGAATAACCTTAAAATCTGAATAATAGAAAATAGAATATTTTTAGATGAGAAACACAGCTACCTACAAGCCATGAAAAGGAGAAAAAAAGATTTGATTACATAAAAATGAAAAACTCCAAACAACAGATTGAAAAATGATAACAACTTCAAGAGACAAAATGTCAATGTCTCATCAAAACAGTAAGAAAAGTAGGTCTGGATGTAGGGAAACCACCTGTAATCCCAGCACTTGGCAGGAATTATTGCCTCAGGAATTGCAGACCATCTTAGGACACATAGTTAAACATTGTGTCAAAAAAAAAAAAGGTAAATTATAGTATAATAATACTGTGGAGGGCTGGGAAGGTGGCTCAGTGGTAGAGCGCTTGCCTTGCATGCCTGAGGCCCTGGGTTCAATTCCTCAGCACCACATAAGCAAAAAGAAAAAAGCTGGAAGTGGCACTGTGGCTCAAGTGGTAAAGCACTAGACTTGAGCTGAAGAGCTGAGGGACAGCGCCCAGGCCCAGAGTTCAGGCCCGACAACCGGACCCCCCCCAAAAAAATAATACTGTGGAAAGCTATATAGAAAACATAAAGAAAGAGATCTATTTATCTGTCTATCCTATCATGAAAAAATGACCATAAATGGGGGGGGTGAGTTACAGAAGAGTTAGAAATATGAATCTGTAGATGCACACAAACTGACAAAAGGATGGTATACTGAGGGGAGGAATCCAATGGTGTAACTCCTCTGAACAACTGTTTAATAAAATGAATACCAAGAAGTAGAAATATGTTCTGTTGGGGGAAGGGCATTATGAGGAAAACAACAACAGAGCAACAGTAAGCAAATGCAGTCATTATATTCAAAGTAAAAATTGAACTATGTAATTTAAGGGTAGGGATGGGAGGGGGGAAATGGGGAAAAACAGTGGAAGGGGTAATACTGATCGAGAATCACTGTACTCATAACCTGACTTATGAAACTATACAACTGCTTACTACAACTTAAATAGTTGTACTTAATTGTGTCTAATTGTAATTAATGCTATTTAATGAAGTAAGGAATTGTTTGAAAAAAAAATCCTTAGCAGGATGCTGGTGGCTCCTGCCTATAATCCTAGGTACTCAGGAGACTGAGATCTGAGGATCAAGGTTCAAAGCCCACCCAGGCAGGAAAGTCCATGAGACTCTATCTCCAATTAACCACCAGAAAACCAGAAGTAGAAATGGTACTGTGGCTCAAAGTAATAGAATGCTAGCCTAAAGCAAAAGAGCTCAGGGATAGAGCCTAGGTCTTGAGTTCAAACCTCATGATTGACCAAAAAAAAAAAAAAAAAAAGAAATTCTGAATCCATTTATAACAACAAAAGGGGGTGTGGGGATGGGGGGGGGTGCGCACACACACTCACATAAATAGCTCTACTTGTAGATCTCCTGATAGGATGTAGACTACCTAAGCTGGTAACAATGACAGCCTTTAGAAAGTGCAAGTGTGAAACTTCAGGAAACTTTCTTATTTTGAAATCTTAGGTCTGGTGTCTGGTCTATGATAGGTATTTGACCATAGATGGCTTTTTTTTCTTGATCATTATTATCAGCCATATTCCTACACTGGTTGGCTGTCATGACACAGAATAAATGACTGCTCAGTTAATAGCAGACATTTCACCTGCATGTCTCATAAGTACTCAGAATTCAATTAGTTGTTTCAGGAAATGAATTACCTTCTCTCACAAATATTTCCTTCTGTATTTCCCCCACTGACCTGCTTCTCAGTTTCTCTCAAACTTCTGAGTTTTCAGACTCTTCTTCCCAGTTAGGGAAAAAAATCTCTAATTCATGTCAATTCTATCTCCTAACATCTCCATTGAATCTATCCTCTTTTTCACTTGTTAAGACCACTTTATAAACCTCCAAATCAGTCTTATCCTTTATCAATCCTTCTAAAATGCAGTGTCTTTCTTCCTTAAAAATCTTCACTAATGAGAAGGAGTTTGAACTCTGCAGTCTGACATTGAAGGGTTCTCATGATCTAACCCTGTAAGCTTCTTTAATCTATTTTCTTATCATCCTAGCAAGGAAAAAAAAGCAAGGAGAACAACCAAGCCGACCTTATTTAACTTATCACATAGTTGTTCAATGCCTAGAATGACACCATCATTCACTAGCCAAGCTTTCTACTTATCTTTTGGGGGGTATATAGGAACTGGGGATTGAACAGGAGTCTCACACTTGCTAAGCATGTGCTGTAACCACTGAGCTATGCCCTCAACTTTATCTATTTATCCTTTAAAGGCCTCAGATATCTTTTCCCATAGGATGGCTTCCCTCACCCCCACCCCCAGCTCTCCCCAATATTCACCCTCCAAGTACCTTATGTGTGCACATATGTCAAATTTACTTCTTTGTATTTCAACTCTTACCTAGCTTTCTTTTTTTTTTTTTTGTCCGGTTGTGGGGCCTGAACTCTGGGCCTGGGCGCTGTCCCTCGGCTTTTTTCTTTTTGCTTATATGGTGCTGAGGAATCGAACCCAGGGCCACCTTCCCAGCCCCACCTAGCTTTCTTTCTACAAGTCTCTTAGTTCCTCAAAGGTAGAGCCTTGTTCTTCCTACCTCAACATCCTCTGTGGCCATAGACAACATTCAGTAAATCCAGTTAAGAAATCTCTGAACAGCCGGCGCTGGTGGCTCACGCCTGTAATCCTAGCTACTCAGGAGGCTGAGATCTGAGGATCGCGGTTCAAAGCCAGCCCGGGCAGGAAAGACCATGAGACTCCTATCTCCAATAAACCACCAGAAAACTGGAAGTGGTGCTGTAGCTCAAGTGGTAGAGCGCTCGCCTTGAGCTGAAGAGCTGAGGGACAGTGCCCAGGCCCAGAGTTCAAGCCCCACGACCGACCAAAAAAAAAAAAAAAGAAATCTCTGAACATTATTTAGCCTTTTTTTTTTTTTTTTGCAGAGATGAGGACTGAACTCAGGGCCTGCAGGCAAGTGCTCTTCTACTAAGCTAAATCCCCAACCCCTCTCTGAATATTTGAAATCCTAAGCAAGATTAGAATTCAAAAAGTTCATGTTTTAATTATGATCATTTCAGACATAAAAAACGAACACTCAGCTGGGCACTGATGGCTTACACCTATAATCCTAGCTAATCAGGAGACTGACGTGTGAGGACCATGGTTCAAAGCCAGCCTGGGCAGGAAAGTCTGTGGTGCTGTGCTCAAGTGGTAGAGTGCTAGCCTTGAGAAAAAGGAGCTCAGGGACAGTACCCAGGCCCAGAATTCAAGCCTCAGAACTGGCAAAACACAAAACAAAACAAGACAAAAAATCTTAGACACTCAAGCTACCTTAAAATGGACATGGCACAGTGAAAGCATTAATGTGCACAATTAATACTCATTCATAACTACAATTAGAGAAAAGAAGGAATTAGAAAGCTGGGCATGGTGGCTCATGCCTATAATCCCAGGTACTTGGAAGATGGGAGTTTGGAGGACCACAATTGGAGGGCAGCCCAGGCCCTCTCCCCACAGACAAAAAAAGTTTGTGAGACTCTATCTCAATCAATGGCTGGATGTAGAGTCATACGCCTGTCATCTCAGTGATATAGGGAAGCACAAACAGAAGGATTACAGTAGGCTGGCCTGGGCATAAAGTGAGACCCTATCTCAAAAAACAGCCAACACTAAAAGAGCTGGAAGTAGCCCAAGTCGTGAGTACCTGCCTGGCAAGCATAAGCTGCTAAGTTGGAGGAGGGAGGGGCAGATATGATCAACTAAGTACCTCTAGGGAGAATTTTCTATAGAGCTGCTTTCTCCTCTGCTTCTCAGATTCTGCTTCTTCACAAGTTTAGTTTGCACATGTTCAGTTCTGGTCTTACTAGCCTTCTCTCTCCAATTCCTTAGCATCAGTCCCCAGAACTGTCAAGCAACTTATCTTATTATCTACTTGAAATTCTGAAAAAGCTTTTATTCATTTGACACTAGGCCACCATTTTTCTCTCTTTGGCCACACTACGAATCTGTTGCCTTTTGGCTGAGTGCTATTTCAGACCCTCTAAGCCCCTTTAGATACCATTATCCCAACCTTTAACTGAAGATACTATTTTTTATTTCCTCAGAACCATGACTAGAGCATACTGCTAAAATAATTTTGCAATACTCTTAGAAACAAGTCTTGCCAAGACTTGCTCACAGTGAAAAATATCCCACGTACTTCTTTACTGAACCAGTTGTACATTCCAAATATGCAGAGTTAACAATCTGGAGCTAGGGATGTAGCCCAGTGCTGTAAATCTTGTGTAAGGCCTGTGTTTTATCCATAGTTCCTCAAAAAAAAAAAAAAGCATTAACATCTCTTTATTGCTAGATGTGTACAGGAATAACAGAGGCTCTAAAAACATTTTTTCAAGATTCCTGCAGATTTACCCATACATATGGAATGTTAAAAAAAATAAAGTAGTCCATGTGAGCATGGAGGTACAAGCCTGTAATCCAGCTACTTGGGAGGAGACAGGAATATCTCAAGCTCCAAGTCAGGTGGAGCAAAGTTAGTGAAACTCTATTTCAAAAACAAGGAGCAGGGCATAGCTCAAGTGGTAGAGCACCTTTCTAGCAACTGCAAGGCTCTGGGTTCAAACCCTAATACCACACACATACACACAAAAAGTAGTCCAGACATTAACTGGTTAAACTCTATCCTATATCAAGTAACTTTATATAAGGATAAGCACATACAATAGCAATCTATCAGTAACCAACAAAACCTGTTTCTCTTCCTTCAAACAAACACCACTAGGTAATGATTGCAGAGAGCCACTCACTGAAGAGCTACTATGAGACAAGCAGTCTTAGCTTGGTCTTCAGTAAGATCAGATTCTCAAACCTATTAATTCCTTGCTTGAAAACCAAGAAAAAAATCAAATTAATGTTTACTATAACTAAGAAGACATCATACTGTCAATAAGATCAAGTTTAACAGAAAGAGAATATTGAACATATATTTAAAAGGAATGGTCAAAGCCGGG